>NC_134266.1:248254859-248567081 GCF_031893055.1 Leptodactylus fuscus
TAATTTTAGCAGCCATCTTCATAACATTAACTCTTTAGAAATCAACAATAACTGTGCATGAATAGTAAGGGGCAGCCCCAAAGATGGAGATTCTTTTAAAGGGGCTTTTCCGAGAGTGAAATATTGATGACCTTATCCTTAGGAAAGGTCCTCAAAATCAGTGGTGTGACACTCCCCAATGGCCGCTTGAAGGGGCTGCAGTGTTGAGTGAGCTTAAAGGGGCTTTCGAAGAATTAAAGATGGTCATATCCTTAGGATATCAGATCAGTAGGGGACTGACAACCAGGACCCTCACAGATCTACAGTACTACTACACAGCATTTGGATGAACACTGTGTCCTCTTCACTGAATACCAAGCACAGTGCTGTACGTTGCCTATGAACTGTGCTTGGTATTGCATCTAAGACCTATTTGCTTGAATGGGACTGAGCTGCACACAGGACACATGATAAACAAATGTGACATCATTGGCCTGTAAATTAAAAGACTCTTCGAGCAGCTGATTTGTGGGGTTCCCAGGTATCAAACCCATACTGATCACCTATACTAAGGCAATAAAAAACAGCGAAAACGCAACGGACACCCACTCGGACCCCATTGTAATCTATGGGGTCCGCGAGATACCACTGTTGTTACGAACTGCAAGTGGGAACCTAGCCTAAGAAAAAACTCAGAAATTGCTGGTGGTTGTATTGATTTATTTTATTGCATTTTCTTGATTTCGCATAGCTTCAATTAATATCGCTAATTCCAAGTTGTTATATGTAGTGACATTTTATTTTGATGGCAGGGCTATGTCATGGAAGTCCTCCTTACTCTGGAAGCCGCGGTTGATAACTTGTCTGACTGCCTGAAGAACAGCGATCTGCTGGCGGTGCTGTCCAGGTATGCTGAAATCTGCATTCAAGCTGGGTAGTCTGGTGTCTGGTACAGTGCAAGAACATGACATGTTACATGGGTTATCTGCCTTCTAATATGGATGGCTTATCCGTAGGATAGGTCATCAATAATAGGTCTGTGAGGGACCGACACCCAGGACTCCCACAGATCAGCTGCTTCGGGACAGCACAGCTACTTTATATGCCGGGAGCATGCTGCTCACTCACCGTACATGCAAAAGTTCACCACGGGGCCCCGCCATTCCGAGTTACGCCAGTGGTTGTGTGCCTAGGAGTTCTGGCTTGGTTCCGATCCAGAGTTTCATCATCGGTACAAGCACCTGTCCCCAGTGTCTCCGCCTCATCCTTCCTCTCCCTTTTTCACGAATAGTTGGCAAACCCCCAATGGCACCGGTAACTACCTGTGAAAAATGGAGAAGAAGGAGGAGGCAAAGCAACCCCGGGAGTAAGTGCTAGTCCAATCACATGGGAATGGAAGCAGCCCAGAACCCCTAGGTATAGCATCTTAAAAAAAAACAAAACTAAGTGGGAAAAAAAAATTCCATGGACAACCCCTTAGATATGTCTTGACCCACGCTTTGTATATGAAAGGGTTACATGGCTTTGGCTCCGGCCACCACACCCCGACCTCTTGTATCCAGCCATATCTGGTATTTCCTTGTGCGCTGCTCCAGTACTTTACAGCTAATGTTGCCAACACACTTATCAGGATTTAGAAAATGGATAATGCTTAATACCTAGGAATGTGCGGCCATTATCCTGACATATGTCTTACAAATGCAGCAGATATTGGCGAGGCTCTGGAATTAATGGTGCATTTGCTTAATGCTTGAGCAGTAGAGTGTTACATTACATAATATAAATCTAATTCTCATCCTTCAGCTTAGTCAGCATCACATGGCGGTGCCATTACAGTTAGGAAAGCATAGCTGCTTTCTTTCAAAAACAGCGCCACACCTGTCCATAGGTTGTAGGTGGTATTGCACTTTACTGGAGTGGATTTGCCGCACTGGACAGCTGTGGAACTGTTTGTAAAAGAAAGCAGCTGTATGTGTTACTATGATGTACCAATACTCTGCAGTTTACTATAGACCAGACCCTGGGGCCTCATTTATTAAAGCGGGACATTTTTGTAAATGAGCCTCATTGGTGGGATTTTTAACTAACAAGTTTGGTTTTTAGTGCAAACACGCTGTTTTTTGTTTTGTGCCCCACACGCCACTTTTCCTAAAAGTAGGTCTGACATAGAGGAGAGGGGAAAAATCCGAAATATTCTTGCAGTAGCATTGTGACAGTGACTCTTCCCGTTTTCAGTGCACTAGGTAAAAATATTGCATAGAGGTGACCACATTTTTTTTGATAAAATTGTTGTTATTCACAGGTCGTCCTCTCCTGACCTGACTTCTAATACAAAGTTAACTGCAAACCGGAAAAGCACTGGCCAGCTGAATGTCAATTCGGGGATGGTGGGTGGCAGTACGGCCACTGCGGAGCGGAGCCGACACCAGAGGAGCTTCTCTGTCCCGAAGAAGTTTGGTGTGGTGGACAAGTCCTCAGATCCTCCTCGAAGTGCCACTTTGGACAGGATCCAAGCTTGTACTCAACAGGGATTCTCTCCAAAAACTAGAAGTTCATCCTCTCTAAAAGACAATGTGACTGATCCCTCCCACATTAACAATCCAACTAACCTGCTGGCCACCATATTCTGGGTCGCCGTAGCCCTCATGGAATCTGACTTTGAATTTGAGTATTTGATGGCCCTCAGACTGTTGAACAAACTTTTGAGTCATTTGCCCCTGGACAAGTCTGAAAATAGGGAAAAGCTGGAGAAGCTACAAGGGCAGCTGAAATGGTCGGACTTCTCTGGGCTGCAGCAGCTTCTTCTTAAAGGGTTCACATCTCTTACGACAACAGACTTGACTCTTCAGCTCTTCAGTATGCTCACCCCTGTTTCTCGTGTCTCCATGGTGGACTCTACACAGGTCATAGGTAAGTTTGTGTATTTCAAGGGGTTAGCCATTTTCTAATATTGATGGCCTATCCTTCAGATCGACCTCCGTAGATCAGCTGCTCCTGGTAATCCCGGGAGCCACACTGCTTGTTCACCATGCAAAGTGCTGCAAAACACTTACATTTTTCACTACTTTTTGGCTGCCTTTTTCATATTTGCCTCCTCCTCATATAAGTCTATGGGGAAATTCAGCATTTTCACAGGTAATATTTAACAATTCCGCAATTTTTACCCACAATATGGGGATGAGAGGGAATAAATATATATATATATAATATACCACCACTTCTTATTGCTGTGGATCTAGCTGTTTGGGTATGATGATGTATTTTCACCCATTGTCTTGTTTGGAGAAGTTCTTGCTTAAGGTGCCCAAACACATTTGCTAATGTTGACCAAACCTACTGACTTTTTCAGGGCATGCTCCATCTGTCCCAATGGACAGATTGGACATGTTGGCTTTTATATGTCCAATCTTTTTTTCATTACAATAGATAAGCTGATACCAGATCTACCCATACCCATCTACAACTTGCACATGCTCAGCCGAGCTTGTCCACAGAGGCAATAGGGAAGAATCGCCTTGAAACAGAAGTATTTGACCATCCTTGAAATGACTCCTTGTTTCTTTGTCTCCAGGTTTTCCTCTGAACATTTTGTGTCTGCTGCCTCATTTAATCCAACATTTTGAAAGTCCAAACAACTTCTGCAAGGAGGCGGCAGAGAGAATCGCACAGGTTTGATACTAACAGATATTTGTCTGCCTTGTGCCTTGGACAGTACAAATGTACAAGGCCGTAAACTTGTCCTCTTTGCTAGGTATGCCTAGAGGAAAAGAATCCCAAATTGTCCAACTTGGCCCATGTCATGACCCTGTACAAAACACACAGCTACACCAGAGACTGCTCCACGTGGGTGAACGTCGTCTGCAGATACCTCCATGAAGCATTTACTGATATTACGCTCAACATGGTGACTTACTTAGCGGAGGTAATTGATTCGTACTTGTGGCAATGGCTTTATGTCCTTTAGTGTTGAGTATGTATATAATTTTTTACCTGTATGTTTTCTATATGTATCCCCCAGTTACTAGAAAAGGGCCTTCCCAGCATGCAGCAGTCCCTTCTGCAAATTATCTACAGTCTTCTCAGCCACATGGATATGTCGATGATTCCTGGAAAACAATTCAACATGGAAGTGCTGAAGACCATTGAAAAATATGTTCAGGTAAAAATAAACCTTTTCATATAATAACACAGATTTTTCTGGCCTAGCTTCTTCTGTAGTGCACTTCCAGTCAGTACAGACAGGGAAATAACACGACTTAGCCAAGATAATTTTTATTGGGAGAAAACACCTAGCTCAATATCCTGGACAATGCCTTTAAATAGGACCTTTCGCCACCTCCACCAACTCTGGTTCTGCATTCTTTAATAGGGTTAGACAAAAAAATTCCAGCTGTACCAGAATCAGTGGAGAGATTCCTTGTAAATAATGTAAAGGTGGCATTGGTATAGGTTGTGAAAAGTCCTCCTTTAAGAGGTATTCCCATAACTCTTGTTCTGCAGCCTGAAGGCTTTGTGCTCTCTTCACTTCCTGGATTTCACGGCACATTGGTGGGCAGGGTTTCACTTGCTCTGCTATCTGCTATGCATTACTACAGTATGAAGCTGATGTGCAAACTGATGTAGCAGAGCTGGATTTGAGTCAGCATGCATTACATACAGAGGTAACGGACTCCTTATCTCAGCCCTTATCAGCCAAATTCAATTAAACCAGCTAATAAGTGGAAAAGCTGAAGATAGACAGCACAGTAATCCTGGAGCTGTCACCTCCCCACTCCCCTATCTGAGGAGATCTGTTGCTTGTCTAATATGTATTGTATATTCCAGTGCTGGAACGTGGTGGTGAATATGGATTGATGTGGGTATAACAACATTCATGTAACAGTATTTTATTATTTTTTTTTTCTTCTCTACCAGAGTGTTCACTGGAAAGAAGCTCTGAATATCTTGAAACTAGTTGTATCAAGATCTGCCAGCCTGGTGTTACCAGCGTATCAGCATGGAGACCTGACAAAGCTTGAGATCAGCCGACTATGGACCAGCTCCTCTAAGGAACTTCCTGGGAAGACGCTTGATTTTCACTTTGATGTCTCTCAGGTATAACATAACATGACTTATAGCTCAATGGAAATTAAAATTGCCTAGGCTTAGTTTATTGTTCAGATTTAGAACCCTTTCACGTTAAAGATTTTTCTTATCCAAGTGTTGTCCATGTAAAATCTTTTTTGCAAAGGGAAGGCACTCTAATAACACTCTGACATACAAGTGTCGTCCATTTTTTTTCACCATTCCATTGATTTCAATGTGGGAGATCGGATCCTTGAAAAAAAGGATATAATCAGAGATGAGCGAGTAGTATTCAATCGAGTAGGTATTCGATCGAATACTACGGTATTTGAAATACTCGTACTCGATCGAGTACCACTCGCTATTCGAATGGAAAAATTTGATGCAGAACCAGCGTTGATTGGCCGAATGCTATACAGTCGGCCAATCAACACTGGTTCTTCTCCTACCTTTAGGAGTCTTCTCCACACAGCGTCCCCGCGGCGTCTTCCGGCTCTGAATTCACTCTGCCAGGCATCGGGCCTGGGCAGAGCCGACTGCGCATGCCCGAGCTACAAGAAAATGGCCATTTTCTTGTAGTGCGGGCATGCGCAGTCGGCTCTGCCCAGGCCCAATGCCTGGCAGAGTGAATTCAGAGCCGGAAGACACCCAGGGACGCTGCACGGACTTGGTAAGTTCAATTTGATCGAATGTTGCCTACCCCTGAAACGAGCATTTTTCCCCCATAGAGTATAATAGGATTCAATATTTGATTCAAGTAGTTGAATATTGAGGGACTACTCGAAACGATTATCGAACATTTTACGGTTCGCTCATCTCTAGATATAATGTAAAAAAAAAATCGGAACAAACACATGGAACAAAAGACACTATTGGGTTGCATGCATGAAGCCTTAAAAGGACCCAATCATAAAGATACTGTTAGTTATTGTGACTATTGATATGGACATATATATCCGTACGTCTTTTACACAGACTGTATTTTTAAATATGTAAATAGATTCACGGCTGCATTGTCTACATAGACGTCTATGGAGTCGTAAAAAGATCCTTATTTTGCATTTATATTTTCATTATTTAAATCACTTTATACCTGTAAAATGTGAGAAAATGAATGAAAAAGACACTAAAACAACGAGAACAAAGAACCACCCCATTCTCCGATTGGGAATCAATATAGATCACGAGGAGGCGGATAAATCTCCGCTGAGACGGTGTACTCTTAAGTGCTGACATAAGTCCAGTCTGACCCTAGACGTCTTTAACAAGTGCCTTTTACTTGCACTTGACTCCAGGCAGCTGCTTCCTTGCTTGTCTCTGCCTGCTGAGGAATTATTGCCGTCTTCTAGAAGAATGAGCGTTACAACAGAGTCTTTCTTTACGGCAATTTCTGTTGTGAAAATTTACTTTCCAAATATTTTCGTACCAATTTTAATTTAGCTTTCAACCTTTTTAATGCTTTGTATAGAAGCAAAGAAAATCGGTTGAAGGCCTTCCCACCATCATCTCTAATGCAGATGGAAAACCATATACAAGTAATTTTCCCCTCTTAGACTCCAATTATAGGCAGAAGATTTGATGACCTTCAGAGCTCTACTGGACGAGACGGTAAATCCAGAGCTATGCCGGTTACACGGAGCACATCTTCCACCTCTTCTGGATCCAATTCCAATGCTTTAGTCCCTGTTAGCTGGAAACGACCTCAGTCATCTCAGGTAACGTCCATCATTTCTCTCGGCAGATTTCTCTTCCCGTGTTTTGTGGTTAGATGAAGGGCCGGCGCGCTGAAATGTAAGGAATGTGAGCAGTGAAGCAGCGGATATATTAAACAGGCTGTGCACAAATTCCTTCCTCCCTCCCGCTTGTCTGGGTTATTACATTTCTGTTGTTGATGGGTATTCTTGAAATATGAGCCTTTTACTGTCAGTCAAAGCAATTTTTACGACTGCGATTGTTCTGCTTTCCAAAGTGTATTAGACCAGAACAGACATTTCTTGTGTTGGCTGGCAAGGTTCATCGCTCCTTCTCTGCCATGATAGAAGACTGTCCCCTCATGTTATGGGGTCAGGAGTGATTTTTTTTATTTTTTTTTTTCCTAAACGGGCATTATTCATGTTCCAGTTTGTAGACTTTGCTTGCTTGTCGCTTAACATTGTATATCTGATCTAGACGTGTAAATCCTGACATATCTTGTCCATTACTGACACCAGTACCTTGCGATCTGCAGGAAGGTTTCTAGTTGTCTTCATGTATTTGCATATTTGTCTAACTTTTTATATTATATGTCCTGTATTCTTTTGAGCCTTTATTGCTTTCATTACATTTATGTTTTTCTTTAGAAGAAAACGCGGGAGAAACTGGTGAACGTTCTCACCCTCTGTGGTCAAGAAGTGGGGCTCAGCAAAAACCCTTCTGTAAGTATCTAAAATGACATACCTAAATACGTTCCCATGCCCTGTGACATATTGCCATCAGACTGACAGTATTGATTAAGGTGGGACCCAACACCTAACCAGAGACAGGGGCCTAGTTCTAGGAGCTACACTTGGACATGTGGGCCTTGGTTTTTGGGGGACACCCAAGGGTTCTTCTGCCAGTTTTATGAATTGCTTATGGAAATCCACAAACTGAAGGCTGAGTTACGTTAGGGTTGAGAGTGTCAATGGTTGGTTCCCTCTATCAATGCAATGTAATGTAGGATGGGTCGCAACAGAGACAAGTTTACCAAGCAGCCACAGTCTCCAATGATATAGCCAGTTTGGCAAATAATAGAATACAGTACGGGACTGTACGGGAGGCCTAGATGACTGGGATACATAGAGGTCGAATTTTGTGCCACCCACCAGTGGCACAAAAATTAGGTTTATTATGCGACTCATTGTGGGGAACATGGAACCCTATGCCTGTGTGCACCCATGATGGTGTGTCATCTTCTCCACAGATTGAATCCCAGGCCTCAGTTTCCTGAAGCTATATTGGAAAGGGCATAAACACTACTATTGCCACCAAGGAGAGCCAACATAACCCAACACACAAGAAACAAACAGTTTTACACATAACATACTACAAAAAGGGAACATCTACGCGTAACAATACGATACATATAAAGGGCCTCTTTGACCAGATACCAGCAAATCAACACAGCCCCACAAAGACCTGAATCAAATGGTGTTTTCTACTTGTGATGCCTCTCTTGCTCAGGTATCGCTGTTACAAATGAGCTCTGTGGAGCGATGAGGGTATTTTTGCTTATGTCTTTGGAGCAACAGCAACAATCTCATTGCTCCCAAGAGCTAACTTGCATATTGATAAAAAAAATAACATCACCATCTCTGCCGAGGAGGCAGTGATATACAAGGAGAAAAACAGTTTGATTCAGGTGATCCTAACCTAGCATTATAGGTATAGGTATGTACACATTTTAAAGAAACAGTCCCCAATCAGGACAAAGTTGATGCCAATATTAGCAGGGAAGGCTGCTTCACTTTATACAAATCGGGAACCTTGTTACAGTTTTAGGCCTTTGGGCCTAGGTGGCCTCTGTCCAGAGAAAATCTCCATCAATGTATACTAGTGACCCATTGATGGTTTGGCAAGATGCTTCATCACTTGCCACATTGGGTTGGATATGACAATTGCTGGAAAAGCTTCTATAGAAAACCACAATATTATATTTACTTAAAACATGGTAAGATATTACCATTATAGTCAATAGGAAAAATCTGATGTGGTTGCAGAAGACCCAGGGTCTTAGCTAAGTGGTATAGCAGTAGCATTCACTACCAGACCCTGAGGGGGCCTTGAAGTCGTTCTGCTCCATATAATATACCACT
This sequence comes from Leptodactylus fuscus, assembly GCF_031893055.1. Taxonomy (NCBI): domain Eukaryota; kingdom Metazoa; phylum Chordata; class Amphibia; order Anura; family Leptodactylidae; genus Leptodactylus; species Leptodactylus fuscus. The sequence continues at coordinate 248,263,736 of NC_134266.1, forward strand.
ACTCTATATATCACAAGGTAGGGGCCACATTACAGATTTAGCATTGGGGCCCAGGCTCGGTTACTTGATACTGAGATGTGTTAATACTGTTGGGATATAGCCTAAAAATTTTCACATTATGAATAACCATTCAGTAAAATAATCCAATGATTCCCAGAAAACATGATATAAAATGTTCATGATATTAGACGCCATCTATGGTCTGTGTATACAGCTCCTTAGAGAATGAGCTTCGAGTGTTCTCATAAAGCTCCTAATTCGATGGCCGGATCCTTTCCCACAGCCACAATGATGCTTATCATTTCTTTAGCTTTCAGCCATTCCAAACATCTCGTGTAAACATTTACACAATACCAAGTACGTCTCTCTGAGGAAGCCGAGCAGTCTCGCTCCCCTTGGCCAAGTTCCTTTAGTCTGAAGTCGTCACTTTATCCAACTTCAATTCGAAGGCACCTGTCCAACATAAATAGCCAAAGTGCAATCTAAAAATAACAGGCAAAGGAATTAGGTGTGGACTGGAAACCCTTCCAGCTGGATGCGCTATGCCAGTATTAGCTACACAAGCTATTGAAGGGAGCAGCCTGCCATTACCACTGTGTTTTCATGTCACCATCTACAGGTTATTTTTTCATCATGTGGTGAATTGGACTTGATCGATCACCAGACTAGCCTGGTGTCATCGGAGGATACGATCAGGGAGCAGGAGATCATGGATGATACAAACAGCGAGCAACAGTTCCGGGTCTTTAGAGATTTTGACTTCCTGGATGTAGAACTTGAGGATGGAGAGGTAAGAGTTAAAAATGAACGCTACATCATCGCAATCCTCAGGGACTTACAATTACACTGTGCTAGTATTGTAACTGCATGCACTTACTATCGCCAAACCCATTACACATAACTCATATGTATGCTATAAATATACTCTCCTGAGCATCCACCCACATATATACAGCACATATGTCTGCAACTAGACCTGTGTTATAGTTGCCAAATCTGTAATGTCCAGGAGGCTCCCGCAAAAACGGTGACCTGGAATCCTGGAAGAATGGGCTCCTAGACATATTATATATGCCCATGTCTCAAAAGGAGGCTTCAAGGGGTCAACTTGCAGAGACCTCCTGGAAATTGGCACCAAAAAGTCAACAAATATGGGTTAATGGCCACTTTCCTAACCAACCACTCGTCCTGGTCTGTACTAACAAGAGCTGAAAAACTGCTGTCTGCCAATGGGTTACCCTATCCTTGGTTTCACTAATATTCCAATTAAGGCTCAAAGACCTATAAGGTCCAATAAGGTATCTACCTCCACTAGGTGGCTCCACAAAGACAGCTTTTTCTCTTCTGAAACAGAACATACCTGCATAAAGACACCCTTGGGGAGAAACTTTACCCCCCCGTCCCTACTGATAAATTATTTTGACTGTATTCTTCCATATATTGTAGTCTGGATAATCTTAAATTAATCCTTAAATTTTTCCCCTTCTACATTATAATGGACCCTGACAACAGTCTGATCAAAGTGTTGTGTTACAGGAATCCCCAGCCATCAGGGGAAGCAGGCAGGAAGTGTTTAATTCTCCTGCAGCGCCTCTACAGGGAAAGTGTAGTATTACATGGGTTTATGGCCATTTTTAGCTCAGGCTAATAGATGAGGCTTCTTAACTCACAGTTTCCTATTTTTGTATATAGAAGTAAATTTTCCAAGCCTGGCAGCTGCGGAAAGCGCTGTTACTTTTACAGTTTTGATGGAAAACAGATTTCAGTGGCTTATAGTAGAGGCTTAGTAAATCTCATCTGAATATTAGCAAAGCTGATTCACTGACACATCACAAAAACATACAATGTGTATTTTTCTTTATTAAATGTAGTTTGCTTATTATGATGTATTGTAATTTTTATATGATTTAAGGGTTTTTCCCATGAAAATAACCATATATACATTTATAGAGAATTAAAAGTTAAACATTGTTAAAGTTATAAAGATTTTCTCATCTTAGTGGTGACATCTGTTGTCTTGATCAGTTGTCAGTGGATATGATCGTGAATGCAGGAGCTTTCTGTGGTCTGGGACTTGTCAGAAACCCAGCCGTGATATCCTTACCGTGGACAGGTTATATTAGACAGGGACACTACATGTATGAGAAGATAACCCGGATACAATAAGAATATCATGGCTGGTTATCAGGAGAACACTGCATGTATGAGAAGATAACCCGACCACAATAAGGACATCATGGCTGGTTATCAGGAGAGGACACTACATGTATGAGAAGATTTTAAGGACACGTTGATCCAGGGTTTTATACTGACTGCCAGATTTGGAGTCAGGAAGGAATTTTTTCCCCTGAAATGGGGCAATTGGCCTGAGCCTCATGGTATTTTTTTTTTTGCCTTCCCCTGCATCAAGACTGTAGGGATTGTAGGGTTATAGGTTGGACTTGATGGACTAATGTCTTTATCCAACGTCATCTACTATGTACCTATGTAAAATAACCCAGACACAATAAGGACATCATGGCTGGTTATCAGGAGGACACCACATGTATGAGAAGATAACCCGGACATAATAAGTAAGACATTCTATGGTCAAGACAACAGATTCACCACTAAGATGGTTGGAGGAAATCTATAATTGTATAAAATTGTATAAAATTTTAAAAACTTATAACTTTTAATTTTGTGTGTGTGTGTATATATATTTATATAATTATAAAGTTATGTTCATGGAAAAACCCCTTTAATGTTGCAAAGTTATATACAGACGTAGCAGAGTTAGGTAGCGGGTAACTCCAGAGGAGTCCGAGTAGTACATGGCTTTGCTTTTATAAGAAGCTGTGTACTGCCTAGAAGTCACTGGCAAGAGATCTGAAGGAACACTCAAGTATCTGTGAGTGTTAAGTGCCTTGACGGTAAGTTGGTAATACTAGTAGTCCAATCTACATCCACTAATGGCTTCTTATTGGACTGTACCTACTGACAGACTCCATCCTGCCGCCTCTGTATATTCCTTTGTAAATATTCTATCCATACAAGTTCTGTCTTAATGTTGTGTCTTCATCTATTGCTGTGACTGTACTGTAACTGTGTATGGTGAACCTATTCCATGGAGACTGAAAATGGTTTTTCTTCTCATTTTTTGTTTTGTTCTTATTTGTTGTATCTGCTAACCAGGAGCTGCAGGTAAGATTATGTCGTTCCAAACATGAAAGTGTTAACATTCAGCCACTGTATTTGAGTTTCCTTCACAGAACACATGGAAGCCCTAGACCCGTTCCCGCTAGCTGTGTTTTAGGGGGATGCATGACCCGTACACCTAAAATATCAGCTGCATGAAAACATTTGCTGTGGATTTGGCTAATGATTCATTGGAATTCTGTGATAATATATATGGGGGGGAAGGGCTGAACATGTCTGACAACCAGGCACAGACTGCAGAGGTGTCGGACTATGTGGTTGAGCCTTTTATAGGAATCTATTTTAGTGGAGGAAAGGCATAGCATCGGGGTAAAAAATAGTTATATTAAAATAAAAAAAACCACTTGCTTGGTGATCTGGTTGCATTATAAAAAGTAGGGTAGACAATAAGGGAGTTTCCTAGGAAAGTTGTGGCTTTATATAGAAAAGCTGGAAATACTTTTTCATGCAGTGTGTTCCATTGAGTATGTTGAGCGGATCCTTACACCACTGTAGATTACGGTATACATTTTTGCATTGACATATGGTACACATGTATGGACTTCCATCTGGCGCACAAGTCTGGAGATTCACTGTAGCCCCAAACCACAGTCTAAACATGGCTTGAAATCTTTAAAAAGTTGTCAGCCAGTTAAGTTTTGTCCAAAAAGTTGCAGAAACCTCTGTCGGTCCCACATATGTCCGTCCATCATTGACACTCTGGTGGCCTTATTTTACAAGCTACCCATGTGACACTGCTGCAGTCAATCCATGGCCCAGTGTTCATTGGCCGTATTACTTGTATCAATGTTTGAGGATGTTGGTAAGTACGGTACATGTTGAGGCCACCTATTGGCTGCAGACAGCGCCGCACCTCCCATGAGGCGACCTGAGGCGGCATTTTTGCTTACCTAAGCCAGTCCAGGACAAGCTGTCCTGGACTGGGTTAGCGTCACCGTCTCGGCAGCCCGGCACAGGAAGCGAGCGGTGGATTGGGGAGGCCCTGTGGATGCAGCACTGCTCCAGCAGCCTCCCCTCACGCTCAGGCAGAGAGCAGGTCCTCTCCCTGCCTGCTAATGCCGCTCCGCTATGCCCCCTTTGCTCCGCCCCACCCCCTTCGCTCCTCCCCCTCCTCCAGGGGGCGGGGGGCTTTCTGTCATCCGCCTCAAGCGACAAAAAAGGTAGGTTCACCCCTGGCTGCAGAGGTCACGCGCTGGTCTGTCATGAGAATTGTTGTAACTTGGAAAAACCCCATGAGGCTTATTCCAATTCCAATTTTTCCCCTGAAATGGGGCAATTGGCATAAGCCTCATGGGTATTTTTTCATCTGGATTAACACTGTAGGGGATTGTAGGGTTATAGGTTGGACTTGATGGACTGATGTCTTCATCCAACCTCATTTACTATGTAACTTGGATAGTCCAAGATACGCCAAATGTATTAAGAACTATACATTTCTTAATAGAGTTTAAGGATAGCATATAAAATGCCAGTTATAATGAATTTTCCCCAAAGTATATTAGGTGGTGACCTTTTTATTTCTATACCATGGTTTGTTTGGTGTCAGTGAATATGGCATATCAAATAGTAGAGAGGGTTAAGCTCGGGCACGGGGATATTATTGTCTCCACCACTTTAGTGATCTATGATGCTCTCACCACCCATCCTCCGTAATGGCCATTCAGTGGCTCTGTACAGGCCAGAATATACATAGGCGGCCTCACAAATGTCTGACTCTACTGTTTTGATCTTTGTATGAGCCTAAGAGAGTCACTTTCTTGGCTAGAAGTTTCAGTGTTCAGTGAAGAAGTCCATAAGCACGCTCGGCCACTTCTCCCATATATGATGTCAGTAGCAGCTCAACCTAATGATATCGATATTTACTGTGATTGCCCATAGAATACAACTGGCGCTAGAAATAAATTGGGCGTAATTCACACTTAGAATACCAGTTTAAGCTGCAGTACACATATAATTGGGGCTATAAGTAAAGGGGCTGCAGAGGTTGCAGCTGAACGTGTAAACCAGTACTATTGAATAAAGACCTATGATCTATGAGGGCAAGGTTGGAAAATTAGCTACCCAAAAGCCAACCCTTACCCTGGGATAGCTGGTGTGAACACAGGTGGAGAAAACACAGGTGGAGAAAACAGCACTTTTGTCCAAGGCCTGCAATACCAGAGACAGCCTTTATAAAAGAGTGGCACTGTTTCTAGGAAAAGCTAACCATTTAGCAGTGTGCTGCTTGTCAGTCTTGGCTATCTGCGTCAGATCCTGTATTAAAGGGATTTTCTGTGCTAAAACTATTGATGACTAGAGCTGAGCGAGTATTATTCGATCAAATACCTCCCCTGCATAGTTATTGGTGTAATTGGTCACCCACCTTCCCTGGCGCTTTTTTACACCAATATCTATGCAGGGGAGGTAATCTATCGAATACTACTTGCTCATCTCTATTGATGACCGGTCCTATTAGTGGGGTATGGGGCCACTAATCAACTGCATTGAGACCCTCAGACTCCTCTCATCCTCTTTTTTGACAAGGACCTGCTTTTAACGTCCCAAATTCACCCGACAGGTCCCTTTTTTATTAAAGCTTTTGTAATCCCTATACCGTGACATTCTACAATCCACTCCCACCCCCAGTAAAATTCGGTCTTGCATAGTGTTTTTGAGCTCTCCATGAATGGACGTTGTTTTGTTTCCTGCATTTGTATGTCTTTGTAGAAATTTCCTTCCAATCATAGAAAGTAATGATTGTATTGTTAAGTGAGTGGGGCACAGGAAGCCCTCGCTCCCGCTATATAGTAGCCTTCCACCCTAGCAGTGACATTTTCTGCTACTAGTCCTCTACCCGGGTCCTATGATCCATACGAGCCGACAAGACCTACACGTTTCCAAAATCTCTGCAGATTGTAATTTGACTCATGGCAAATATATTATTGGCCCACTCCAAGCAGTTGGAATACCCTGCCCGTGTATTTGCTGATCTTGTGAAAATACATGAGCTTTGAAGAGTAGCCAAGGAAACATACTATTCGTATGACATCTAATTAAACACTTAGCTGTTGGGTGGGTCTGCATGGCTGTCCTTTAAAGCAAGGGATGGAACGTGCAGATAAAAACACAGGCGTCTGGAAGGGGACCCTGACGTCCTACCGTAGCAAGAGCCTTTATTGCTGAAGGACAGAAGGTATTATTTAGTGTAGGCTTATGCGATGGTACGTTGCAGTCCAGCTTCATCATCAGCCTCTGATCTATATGATTCCAGGGAGAAAGCATGGATAATTTCAACTGGGGAGTTCGCAGACGTTCTCTTGACAGTCTGGATAAGTGCGATATGCAGCTCTTGGAGGAAAGCCAGCTCTCTGGAAGCACACACAGCCTGAACAAAATGAACCAGGACGATTCCGATGAATCCTCAGAAGAAGACCTCACCACAAGTCAAATCCTGGAATCCTCTGACTTGGTAAGTGCAAGGACCGGGGTTACTGGAGAAGGAGCTCAGCTGCTACTACTAGGCTGCCCAGACAGAATTCCTTACATAGTTGGGACTGTATTCTTCCCCCTCCTAGAGGGTCACTATGTACAAACGTTGTATTGTAGATTTGTGTTGGGTTACAGGGCAAAAATAGCAAAAAATACAAAAAAGATGCCCTATTACAGGTCCATATAAACAGCATTGGCACCCGTGTGCTGTCAAGGTTTTTCGCAAAAAATGGACAGGAATAAAACTTATATTTTGCAGCTGTACAGCCATAGCAATGACAATGGGTCTGCAATTATGGATGGTGTATTGCATCAAACTACGGTCAAGGCTAATACTGATTGTTAATGTCCTCGTCCTGTTTCAAGGCTCTTTTATGGGTCAGACGTTGACTTCTGTTGTGGAGCCAAGTTTGCAGTGGAGTGCACTCGAATGGCACTTGGACTGACCTCAGAGTCACCTTAGTACGTTCCGTGCACTCTCATCTATCAGGATTTTAATCCATTCTGCTCAGAACGGAATAAATTAAACCCCCCCATAGGCGTGAATGTAGAACAGAGTGCAGTTAAGTGACAATCTGAGTGTCATCCGAGTGCGTTCTGCTGCAAACTCAGCCCCTGGGCCTTACAAGGGTATGTACCAGTAGGGGGCAGAGTTTGTTTTCTTCTGAAATAGAATGAATCTGCATATTTGTCATTGCATATAGAACTACATCAGTTGGATCTGGCGTATAATTCTGATTAATATTTCTATGCATGAACATCAACACAATTCTCCTCTGATGGGGCAAACTCTAAGCAACAAACAAAATGCTGTATGTATGCTCTCTCTTTATATTAGATTAGATATAGAAAGATCATCTCGTCTTACACTTAAAGAGGTATTCTAACCTCTAGTTATACAATAGATGAGTAATATTTATTTGTTCAATGAGGTCTCAGTATCTGGATTCCATAGATCATTGGAACAGGGGATGCTCAGACAAAACTGAGGCTAGGAGGCATTGGAATGAAGTTGCTAGAGATAGTCCATCGTAAAAGTTTTAGGTTAGAATACCCCTTCAAATCCCAATACAGCTCAGTGGGTTCGATTGGCAATGTATCATGGTAGCTTTAGAGACACAGGGTTGTATCATGGTACACTATGGATGGCGAAAATCGTACCTGGAAAATAGAGCCAGCGCAGTTTCCACTAAAATCCTGCCAATTTGAAACATTTAGGAAAGGAGCGATCATGTGAAATATTGTCAAAAATCAGTGCCAATAGTGGGGGCTAGAGAATTAAAGGGATTCTACCATTAAAGCAACTTTTTTTCTAATTACCACGTCGGAATAGCCTTAAGAAAGGCTATTCATCTCCTACCTTTAGATGTGGTCTCCGTCACGTCGTTCCTTAGAAATACCGGTACTTACCGGTATGCTAATGAGGTCTCAGCAGCAATGAGGGCGTCCTTATTCTTCATCTGCCTCCTCGCTGTCAGAGCCGACTGCGCAGGCGTCAGACATGACGAAGAAAGAAGACGACAGACAAGGGGAGGAGGCAGATGAAGAAGAAGGACGCCCTCATTGCTGCCGAGATCTCATTAGCATACCGGTAACTACCGATATTTCTAAGGAACGGCGCGACGGAGACCACATCTAAAGGTAGGAGACGAATAGCCTTTCTTAAGGCTATTCCGATGTGGTAATTAGAAAAAAAGTTGCTTTAATGGTAGAATCCCTTTAAACGACTGTGCCAGCATAGAGCCGCGTCTATGGAAGGATGCAAAGAGCTGGAGGTGGTGGAAGGTCCTCTTCAACTTGAGGCTGGTTATAAAGTTTTAAGGTCTTGGGTATATATACGGTACTATATACGTACAACTCACAGTGCCTTTCTTTTCTTGTTGTAGATCATAAGCCTTTCTCCTTCAGAAGAGACAAATCACATGGAGTCTCCCTCCACATCATGTGACACAACCTCTGCCGATCCCCATTCCCTTAACACAAGAACCTCTAGTTTTGACGCGTCTTTGCCTGAAATCACTAATCCACTCTTATCTGAGGATTCTAAGGTGATGGAGTTTTGGTAGACTTTAAATGTTGGCCATGGCTGAATGAATGCTTCTTCCATCTGATTTCTCAGTAACCCTGTCTAAATCCTAGCAGGAGACTAATACGTTGACTTGACGTCATAATGTTGAGTCCTTCTCAGCTGGAGGGTCCGGGAGTTAGATCTGGTCCTCTCTAACTACACAAAGTTTAATGACTAACCTTGGTGGATGATAACGTTGATCCAGACCCTTTGCTTTGTAGCATAGTATTTCACATGTACGTACAATTTTTTGGAATTTTTTTGGTTATTGAGACCACAGTAATGCAGAAGATGCTATATGGTATCTGGTGATGCCTGTGAGTCTTGAGGAACCTCAATGGTATCTGTCTATAGAGGTAGGACATAGTCTATACTGTGAACTTCCTCTTAAACGTACTTTGCAATGCTGAAAGTATATTTGGCATATTTTTATTTTTACTGTTCTATTGTATATACTATGCATCAAATATATCAATATACTAGCATAATGTAGGGTAGAAAAACCGACCAAGTTGAGCCAATTCCTTGGTCACTACCGGGTAATGAACATTAATGAATGGGAACACGTTCCTTGAGATGTTCATTACTACAAAGACTTACTTTCTTAGTAATGATGGTCAATGTATATGAGTAATTTATTATGTACATATGTAATACGGACATATCCCATGGCCCATGCACTTGAATAGGCCTATGTCCTAAGTGCGGCTAATGGTAAAGCAATAAAATCCATTGAATTATTCAACATCTAGGTTGATGATATCACTTTCTTAATTTCCCAGTGACGGTCAAGGCCTAATTTGATACAGGATCCCAAAGCCAATGTCTTAGGAATTCAATCGACCTAACTACATTGTTGAAGACAAACTTAAGTATTGGTCCCAAATCCCAAGTGCTACAAGCAACTAATGGTATTGGAATCATGGGTGTAGCCATAGGGCAAGAAGAGGTAGTGGCTACACCAGAGTCCTGGTGCCTAAGGGAGTCCAAAGACCCCTCTGTTACATGACCCAAGTTTTACATGACCCCTTACAGAATTTGCATTGGAGCTTTAAGATACATTTTTCATTTTCGTTGCCCGACCCCTTGTCGCACACGTTTTTCTTAGGTCTACAAGGGGTCATTGTGAATCTTTGTGATAAAATATTGTGATTTTTTTATATATATATATTACATGTGAAATATGAATGCACACCATGATAAACCCACGTCCATGTTCTGCTTGTTGCTTGTTCACACCTCTCTGAATTCTTTCTGCTTAACATATGACGCTGATCCGGCCAACTGAATCACTTCTTACATAGACCTCCATTAATTTTTTTTTATTCTGCATGTTGGGACTATGAGATACACAAAGTTAGCAGGCACTGGGCACAAAATGCTTTTTATGATGTGGGTTGCATGTCCTCTATGTGATTTATTTTCCTATGTGGGAGCCTATTGTGCACAATGCACATTTGAATGAATTCATGCCGCTTTGGCACACTATCAGAATATTAAATTCTGACCACAGTATTTTGCTAGATTTGCACAAAAACTGCTCTATGTTGCTGTTTGAAGGCATTGGTGCATTGAAGACTCGATTCTTTCATTATAAAAGGTTGGTGAAAGTTGATCAATGTTTTCTTTCCTGTATATAAGGTCGTCGCAAACTGCAGCCTATACACATCAACACCTCGTATCCAGTGGCAGATTGTAAACATGGGGACAAGGGGACATTTAAAGATTTTTCTAGTCACATAATACGGGTTCTGTTTGTTTACTGGCGTTTTCTTCCTGAAGGGGGAGGGACTGAACATAAATATGTACCGATGCAACCTTTGGCACTGCGATGAACCGTTTTCTGCTCTGGATCTCCTAATTTGCACATATAGACTTGTTCTTACAACGTAGTAGGTTGTTATTTAAAGATTTATAAAGGCTTTAACTGCATGGGCATGCATGGGCAAATCTCAAAGCATTGGCACTTGGTATTTTCAAGTAGAACGTTGCACACTTTCATGCAACCTGGCTAGATACGGGAGTTACTAACCTTCCAGATATATGGCGTACATTGATAAAATGGAGCACGCTGACCTGATTCCTAATGGATAAATTTTCTCAGCAACAAAGAACATTTTCTAATGGCATATGATTAACTTAAAGGGGATGTTCAGGATTTGGGTGGCAAAGAAAAAATAAAGGAACATTCGCCTGATGTTCCGTCCTCCACTCGCGGACCCAGTTGCCTCGTGTGCTGGGGCTCACAGCGCTAGAAACCCCAAGGTTCATGTTACTGCCAAGAGTAATAATACAGGGGGCGCTGGTGAGGAACCCGTGATGTATGTGAGTGATGTCATCAGTTCTCGTCCTGCAACTTCTGAGGTTACTGATTGGCCTCAGTGGACACTTGAGCTTCAAAACTTCCCATGATGTGAGGCCTGGCACACTACAGAAGGTGACCAGTAGTGGACAGCAGAGCGCAGGGAACACGTCAGTATGTCATGTATGCAGGGAACACGTCAGTATGTCTTTTCTTTTCACACCCAAGTGTTGCCCCAAATACTGGATACTGTTGGTATTGAACAGGGTTACTATATTAAGAGCTATGGACACCTTTGAGATACTGAAATCTATTTTTTATATGTATTCGTCTTTGAGTTAAATGTTGCACCGACCCCCTAACACTTGGGGTTCTTGGTAGAGCTTTTGTGCTCTACTCCTAGTTTCAAGAAGTCTAGATGGGAAGTCTATATGCCCAAGATGCTGCTGCCTTCACTAGCTTTCATGTATTAGGACAGCTTTATTTCTGGACTGATTTTTCTTCTACGAGGGTAGTCTGAAAAGTTTCCGACCTCCACCTGTAGATGGCAACACTCGTCAACCAAAGTTGAGGAATGTGTTCGCGCATGCGTTGGAATGTACTCACAAAAATTTCAGCCATTTTGCACCAGCGGTTTCTCTTTGACAGTCATTGAGGTGAGTCGATGCAAGTGATTTTGTGAAAATGAATTAAATCGAATCGTGCTGTCATTAGATATTTGTGCGAACACATTCCCCAACTTTGGTTGACGAGTGTTGCAATCTACATGTAGAGGTCGGAAACTTTTCAGACTACCCTCGTACAGCTCATACAGAGATTTCTTCTTCCTTGTCCTAATGGACAGTGACACAGAGGAATGTTTGATACCCCCATCCGTGGCGAGATTGCCAAAGCACTCTGCCTTGTCTCTATACTTGTACATTGTTCATGTTTCGCCCTCTTCCTCCTGCAATCTGCCTTTTGTGTGCTTTGTTACCTATCTACAGCCTTTGTGATCTGCCTTCCCTGATAACTTGGATGCTTTCAACCACTCTACATTCTGATCTACTGTGTCCTCCCTTCTTGATACTATATCTAATACTGAGAGAAAGGAGATAAAGTAAGAGCCTGTTGAATGAGAGATTCAGCAGGACAATCAGCTAAGTGAAGGAAGTGCATATACTGCACGGCAACAAAATGGTAGGAAATGTTTATTTAAAAAAAAAAAAGTTGCTTAATTTAGCATATAACGTGAACAGAAATGGTGCAAAGATGTCCATAGCTTTTAAGATAATTTGTTCATTGAGCGTTTCAATGGCAGATATATATATATATTAAGGATCCTTGATATCAAGTCACTGAAAGTTAGAAGTGTGTTTTCCGTGGTTTCTATCTAGACACTGCCATCTTATGTTGGGAACTTAGTTTCATGACCAGATGTGGGTTAACAACTAAAATTTTATATCAAATTCTCAAATTTTAGGCGGATGCTGCTCTAGATGAAGATGATGCAACTGTACAAGAAGATGATCTGTCTGGGTCAATGAGTGAAATGCCGGTGGTGTTTGAATGTAATGACAGCTTTAGCCTTGAGATGGCGGAAGAAGAGAAAGAGGATCGGATGATGGAGCAGTATGCATTGAACCAGTATGTTTTTAATTTAATTTATTTTAATGTTTCCCCTCCTAGTAACACTGTATTTTCTAGTATGTGTAATGTCATGTAGACTACAATACACCTTTTAAAGGTCAGCTCCTGTTTTTTTTTTTTCTTGTATATTTACTGTAATGTTTTGTTTTTTTTACTGTGCCCTTCTTCAAAGCTTTGGTGATGGAGACCGGATAACGCCACCACCTCCTTCACCTTTCTTCTCCGCCATCTTGGCTGCATTTCAACCAACAGCATGCGATGATGCAGAGGAAGCATGGCGCAGTCATATCAACCAGCTCATGTCCGATTCTGACGGGTCCTGTGCAGTTTATACCTTTCACGTTTTTTCCTCCTTGTTCAAGGTGGGTTCTGCTGGTGATGCCCAATAGGTTAACTGATTGAAAATATCAAAGATTTCCATGTTTGCCCGAATTCAAGATTTTGTCGGAGCCCAGAAGTGGGTAATCCTATTGAAAATGATGACATTGGATTGGATCAAAATATTTTTAAAAGTTGTGATATTAGCAAACGTATATCACCTATTTACGCTACTGGGACCCCAACAAACCCTAGAATGAGAGTCCCAGATTCCTGTTTGAATGGCGCGGAGATGTCTCTATAGGGCTGATGGAGATTTGGTTTACGATTGGCTCCAATGAATATAAATGAACCATTGTTCCTTGCAGAGTATCCAGAAGAGGTTCTGCTTCCTGACATGTGATGCTGCTTGTTATCTTGGAGATAGTCTTCGTGGTATTGGGTCAAAGTTTGTGAGCACGTCACAGTTACTGACCATGTGCTCTGAATGTCCAACACTATTTGTGGATGCAGAGACGGTGAGTATTGTCAATTTTTTTTTTTTTTTTTTTTTTTTTTTTTTGGGAGTGGGGCGATGCGTAAGGGATCTGTGATACAGTCAATTTGGATCAATAAACCCATGATCAAGCTGAGACACTTAGCTGACCTTAGGCTACCCATGACTCTCACATAAATATATATACGAGACTAATTGGGGAGATGTTTCCAGTAGAGACTTCTCTGTCATGGGAATAAAAAATTAGGCATAATGTAAACCATAAAGTAACCAGTGAGTATTAGCTCCATGAAGATTGCTAAAAATGTGGGGACGTCCATGGCATAAACTGAGGGTACTTACCAAGTCTACACTTGTATTTCAGCTGTTGTCGTGCGGGCTCCTCGAGAAGTTAAAGTTCAGCGTACTAGAACTACAGGAATACCTGGACACATACAACAATAGAAAAGAAGCTACAGTATCTGTAAGTATAACGCTCCATTAACTTCCGTGACAAGACAGGCCGGGCAGCCCTTGTGTTGATAATACATTTTTTTACTGTTATACTGGACTTTATCCGAATAATTTCATTGCATTAGTGCTCATATACACAGAAATACATTTAGGATACTTATTGTATCCTAGGCTATGGCAGGCCACGCCTATTAGTCACATATGTTACTATTTTGGGTCACACGGTGGCTCAGTGGTTAGCACTGCAGCCTTGCAGCGCTGGAGTCCTGGTGTTCAAATCCCGCCAAGGGCAAAAAACCATCTACAAGGAGTTTGTATGTTCTCCCCGTGTTTGTGTGGATTCCCATCCCATATTGCAAAAAAAGACATACTGATAGGGAAAAATGTACATTGTGAGCTTTATGTGGGGCTCATAATCTACATTTAAAAAAAAAAAGCAAAAAAAACAACCCAAATGTTACTATTTCATCCTCAAAAGAATAATTTATACATATTCAATTTATTTTATCGCCTTTTTGGCTTTTATTCATATTGTTAAATAATATGTACATCTCATTTTTATTTGTGACATTAGATACGTTCACATTGTATAAGTAATATATTTCTAATTTTTTCCCCAATCAGTGGCTAAAAAACTGTAAATCCACATTTGCGGGAGGCTCAAAAGATGGAGTTATCACATGTCAGCCAGGAGATTCGGAAGAAAAAGTAAGAAAACCCACTACTTCTATACTAGTAATTCATAATACGACTTTACTCTCCAATATAACATACATAAAAAATACTAATAATGGCAGCAAATACTAAATTTACATTACACAGTACTGTACAAAAGAAACAAGCAAGATTGTCTCCGGCATTAAATCTAGATGAAATGGCCCAGGATAAATCTAGATGAGCTGGTTGGCGCAGGCCCAGGATAAATCCCCTGGTGATCAGCCCCAAGATGGTGCAGCCTGCCTGAAAATAAATGGCTGACCATGTAATATAAGGACAAGCCAGCTCTGCCAGCCACAGGGATTCCGAGATTACGGTTTTTAATCTACGCTTTCCATTTGACATAATTGGTCATATGGAAATGGGTTGTCTTCATGAAACATCCCCTTTAGAATATTTTCAGTTCAGCCCAAATATTCAGCACAATTTTCCAGTTTAGGTTATGTTCATTCGGAGCAAATTTTTAGGTGGATACCACCTCAAAATCTGCGTCAAACTCTTCTCAGAATCTTCCTGAAATAGGCGCCTTGCTCCATCTTGCGGCGGATTCCTTGGTTGATCAACCACAGACCTCGTGGCACAAGCCGCACCGCCGATTAGTTCTATCCATCTGAGCCTAATCAGTGAGTGAAAGCCGGAGGGACGGAAAATGGAGAGGAATTTGTGGCAGAAGTCCACTGTAAATTCCTGTTTACTTTCTACGACATGAACATATCCTTACCTGTCTAAGACCCAACACACACGGTTTGGGCAGATGTCTCCTTCATTGATAGTCAGACATTTTCCCATCATAAAGCAGCCCATACAAACAAGATAAATAAAAATTTGACTAAAATGACCAATTTCGGCTACTTCAGCCAACAGCCGTTTCACAGATTAATACAAATGACCGTTTGCAACGCCAGCCTCTGTCTGACGAAAATATGATTGGCCAAATGAAACAATTTTGGTCTTGGTTGGATAAAATGACGTGTATGGCATGATAGGCTGAACTTGGTTGATCGTGTAAAAAAGACAAAAAAAAAAAACTAAACAAAAAACCTCCCTAATGGTCAGTTCAATCTGTCATGTTGCTGGAGTGGTCAGATAGTCATAAGAAACTTTGGGTTTTGGCCTTGATCATTACATATATGACCCAGTTCTTTGACCAGCAGTTGAATAAGGGCAAAAAATACATTAGACATTTTATGCCTAAAGAGGACCTTTCACCACCTCCACCAACTCCAGTTCTTAGCATCTTCATCTCCATCTCCACTCCATTGATTCCAGCACAATTGGATTTTTCTCTCTAGCTTCCACAGTTCCTGAGCAACAAGGACACTTAGTTTTGGTGCCTAATGTGCTATTTCAGCTCTGTATTGTCAGAAGGGCGGTGCCAGGCAGGGGGTGTGACTCTGAGCTCCAATCAGAGGCCGCCAGTGTAAGAGCTCAGAATCACACCCCTCATCTGCTCCTGCCTGACACCGCCCTCCTGACAGTACAAAGACTAAATAGCATATGAAACACCAAAACTAACAGGACTGATGGCTCAGGAACGGTGGGGGCTAGAGAAAAAAACCCTAACAGTGGCCGAATCAGTAGAGCAGCGACTATAAATTGATGTAAAGAACTGGACTTTGTTGGAAGTGGTGAAAGGCCCTCTTTACTTGAAGTTTACTTTACACAGCAAGTTAGTTCAGGATCTGCATACGGTGCTTGTATTGCAAAGCATTGTAACCACATGGCTTGTTATATTGAACTTATTCATTCATTTGTATGGTAATAAAAATTAGTTTCACCTAATTTTGTTTATGCAAAAGTCAGGATGTGCTTGACACAACAAGTTGCATCAGGTTCCGTCAGAATTGTACGTATGTCATACCTTCCGGTAATCCTGGCATGGCAACGGCAGTCTCTGCTTGCAAAATGTATCCTACCCCTCCTCCACTGCTTCTATAAACCCTTCTTTTTTTCTTATATTGTTTATAATTAAAATTAAGCTGACTTGGCAGACTTGAAGAAATTCCAAACTTCTAGCTATGTATAGTAGAACGTCACATACCCACATGTTCCCAGAGAACGGTATTCTCTTCTCAGTAACTTATTCTGAGTCACTTCTGCCAGAGCTTAATTTAATGTTCCTCTGGAGAATGGTATCGGTGTCTGTATCCCCCCGTCCTGTAATATGGTCGTCTATGTTATAGCGGCAGTAAATCCACACCCTAGAAGGGAGTTGGTATAATATGGGCTATGTATAACCACCTTATTCTTATTCATGTCTTCCTTCCATTCAGTGATTGATTGTATTTAAAGGGAACTGGTCACGTTAAAGGGGTTGTCCAGGATTTAGGACAAGAATGGGGTAGGTAAAAAAAAATACTCGCCTATCCCAGTGCTTTATTGTCCTTGTCTTCTTTCTCCCTTGCGGTGTTGGGAACAGAGAGGATCCCATGACAATGGAGTAGTTGTTAACAAAGTGGTGACATTATGTGAGTGAAAGATTGGTGATGTCATCGGTGACTGCTGAGGTCATTGAATGGTCTCAGTGGTCATGTGAGCCTTCTTGCATCTGGTACTGCATACCACTGCACAGTAACTAAATCCTGGAAATCCCTTTAAATATGGTGTCTGATCTGCAGGCATTGTGTTTATAGAGCAGGAGGAGCAGATTGATGTAAAGTCTTGTAGGGAAAAAAAAAAATCTGTAAAACCTACAATTTATTAATCTAAATCTTTGTTCTTTTTGGGTTTAGGAGTCCAATTTTTGATCTTATTATAAACCTTTTTTCTTGTATAGTTGTGCCTCTGTGTAGGACCCACAAGACCCCTAAACTTAGAATGAGCAGGACTACTAAATGAACTATACATCAGTTTGGCCAGTTCTTCTTGCTCTATAACATGCTGGACTGCACGTTCTACATGACTTGTACTGAATCCTTTGACAATCAGCAGAGAGAAAAATCCTACATGGAGAACTTTTCTGTCTGACGATTTCAGTATAAAAACAGTGCACATCCGGCGGGCCCCATTATAGTCTTAGGTGTCAGTCGGTAACCGTTATATTAGCGGACAGGCTCTTCGTCATTTGGGTTCCCCAGCGGACCCGAACATACCAGGGATTAAAGAGGCAAAAGAATGCAGTCTAATAAAACCACTTTAAGGGTCACATGTTTTGCCAATTTTGGATGCAGGATTTTATCATGTAGGTCAACAGCACGTTATATTCTGCATTGCAACACAAATTTGCACAAACTCCAAAAAAATAATTTGACTTGTGGTGTTTCTACAGACAGGGTTACCATCAGGAGTTTCGGGGCCCATACAGACATAAATTGTGGGCACCCCCTTCCCTGGCTTATATTAGTTTCCTGTCCTGTGCCCTACACACACATTAGAATACTCCCTAGTGTCTGACACAATGTATAACGTTCTCCAGTGTCGTCGTCCCCCAAGCAGTATAATGCTCCCCAATGCCTCCTACACAATAAAATGCTCCACAATAGCCCCACATAATATAATTCTCCTTAGTGCCCCGCACTCACACAAATAGTATAATGCTCCACAATGCCCCCATGCACAATGTAATGCTCCACAGTGCTCCCCCCAACACATTGTATAATGCTCTCCAATGGCCTAAACACAGTATAATTCTCCCCAGCCCCCCCCCCCCCCCAGTATAATAAAATGTTCTGTAGTGGCCCCATTCACAATATAAAATTACTTGTGTCCCCACTCAGGGATCCTGGAGCCGTTTTATTGGTATTTACTGCATGTCATTGCACATCAATGAATTAGCCAGCTCAGACAATTGTTGCCTGGTTGAACGCACCTCTGGCAGAGAACTTTAGGCAAAATTGGCACAAGCAGGGAGTGGTAGCATGCAGCTGAAGCAGTCATGTGCTGCTCTGGTATAGTGTAAGCCAGCGGTCCTCAATCTTTTTAAACAGGGGGCCAGTTCACTGCCCCTCAGACCACTGGAGGGCCGAAATGTAGTTTTAAAAAACTATAAACAAATTCCTCCCCACACAGTATTAAATGCTCTGCAGTAGCCCCCCTCCCCACACAGTATTAAATGCTCTGCAGTAGCCCCCCTCCCCACACAGTATTAAATGCTCCCCAGTAGCTCCCCTCCCCACACAGTATTAAATGCTTCACAGTAACTCCCCTCTCCACACAGTATTAAATACTCCACAGTATCCTCCCCTCCCCACACAATATTAAATGCTTCACAGTAGCCCCCCTCCACACACAGTATTAAATGCTCCATAGTAGCCCCCCTCCACACACAGTATAAAATGCTCCACAGTAGCCTCCCTCCCCACACAATATTAAATGCTTCACAGTAGCCCCCCTCCACACACAGTATTAAATGCTCCATAGTAGCCCCCTCCCCACACAGTATTAAATGCTCCATAGTAGCCCCCTCCCCACACAGTATTAAATGCTCCATAGTAGCCCCCTCCCCACACAGTATTAAATGCTCCATAGTAGCCCCCTCCCCACACAGTATAAAATGCTCCACAGTAGCCCCCCTCCACACACACTCACACAGTATATACACACACACAATTATACTTACCCATGAAGAGCCGCGGACCGTGGCCTACACTGACAAAGAAGAAATCGCTCACTAACAAGGAATCCTGTACCAGATTCCCCGTTAGTGAGCAATTGGGGCAACGGCCATCACGGCCCTAGGAGCTTCATTATACTGTAGCTGTGTCGGCGGGCTGGAAAAGTGTCCTCGGCAGGCTGCATGTGGCCTTAGTTTGAGGACCCCTGGTGTGAGCAGCATGTACAAGCAGATTTACATGCAACACAACACACCGTGCATTTTTCTGTTAGAGCTGTGGCCAGGCCCCAGACAGCCAGTACTGTCATGATGGCGGCATTAGATACAGAATTACTGATGTGGATTTTGTGTTGTATTATTTATTTATTTATTTTTATAAAGTTAAATGAGAATCCGCACATAAGGGCTTGTCCAAGATCAAAAAACATGTTCAAGTCAAGAAACAAAATATATACCAACCATACGTAGGCCAAAAGGAAACTCTTATTTCATACAGTAATGAAGTCTATGGGCCTGTCACCATATACATCAACTGTTGTCAACTTCTATATGTAATGGGTTCTAAACAATAAGTAAAGTTAATATATGCCAGGGCCATGGAGTCGGAATCAGAAAAAAGTTACTCCAACTTCAGGATAAAATGATTATTTTTAATATTGTACAATTATTAATATTGTATAATAATTAGATGTATAGCTTGTTACATATTTTTACTCAAATAGGAATCGGTCAATGGCTTTTCAGTGAATTAGAGGATATTTACCGCTTCTGACTGGCCATGGCTGTCTGCCATTTATACAGGAACGGAGCTGTGGAAAAATACAGGAATCGTCGGTGGTTTGGCCGTCTGACTCCATAGCCCTGGTTATATGCAGGTTACTAATATACAGATGTTCAGTGCGGATTCATTGCATTTTGAAGTCCCTTCCCTTGGTTATCCAGGCCTTTCACCTGGACAGTCTTGTCACTCTCATTCCTGATGGAAGGCCATGTAATGCAACTCTGTCCATCAGCATCTCTTACCACAATGCACTGCGCATGCGCTAGTTACCGAGTACTTTCATCTGCTACCTTACTATATGAGACTTGGGGAAGGGTCTCTATCAGTAGACCTGGATAACCAGAGGGTGGCGCTTCTGAATGCAATAAAACAGCATAGAGGTCCTGAACACTATATATTTGTACATGCTATATATCCCCTATCTACTGTTTAGACCCCATCATATATATCTACAAATTATATATAGTTCTTATTGCTACCCTACAGCGTGATAGGAGGGATTATGGGAGCAGAACAATTTATGATGTTATCTTTGGGGAACTCTACTAACAACGAAGGATAGTCCAAAGCAAACCACCCCTGAACCTCTTGTGTGTTGAGTTTCTTCCACCTGACTGTGGACTTTGCACTATAAAGTCGCTGCACCCGGTATGGTGGGAACGAACACTACCTGTAAGTCCTTATACTGTACCTGAAAATAGAAGCGATTGGTTATCTGGTCCTTTGTCTGATTTCCAGGATACATAGGGTTAACCAGAAAGCTTTCCGCAGATATGATTTCACATTACCCGCTAGTACTGAGGACAATCACACGGAAGGAAGGAATCGTGACTCATTTGGCAGCTTGTACAGGAATGTCCCAGAAAGTACTAGAATTGTGATAACAGCGAGCTGAACATTGCTCTACATGACACTGATCATTGACATTTCTGCAATCGGTCAAAGAAAATCATATTTCAGTGAATGGAGCGAAAATTGCTTCAAAATAGGTCAAATTGTGAAGTCACAGGAATAACTGTGCAGGCCTACAGTAATGGAAACGGTCTCAATAGCAATTCTCTAATATATTCTTATTATTTGAATGAATTTATTAAGGGCTAGTTCACACAGAGTTTTATGCAGGCAGATTTTGGCGTGGAATCCGGAATTCATTTCACTTCTTTTTACCGCTAGTGATTTTTTTCAGCTAGCAGGAAAAAGAAGCGACATGCCCGATCTTCCCGCAGATTCGCGGGATGAGACTCACTCCCGATTAGGCCCATTCAGTCGGGCCTAATCAGGAGCGGGATGCCGCAATGGGATGCCGGTGCACTAGCCGTCGCAGCTAGCCGTGCAGAGAGTTCACACGGCCAAGACTGGCATTTCCTACGCTACAGAATTAAGAGGCAACAAGCTCGATAGAAATCTTACACATGCCAAAATCTACGACAACCAGGAACTAGCGCCGATTTCCAATATAATGCTCA
The DNA here is from genome assembly GCF_031893055.1 of Leptodactylus fuscus. Taxonomy (NCBI): domain Eukaryota; kingdom Metazoa; phylum Chordata; class Amphibia; order Anura; family Leptodactylidae; genus Leptodactylus; species Leptodactylus fuscus. Next base: position 248,285,184 of record NC_134266.1, read on the forward strand.
CCGGTTTCCTGCCATGAGTTATAATGGATATGTTGGGATAAGGCATCCCCAACTGGCTGGGTGGTGTAATACGAGTGTGTCTTTGATGCAAGAAACGGTCATGCGCCATGTTAACAACCTTCTACACCGAAAAGCTAGCGTAGATGGGTTTATGAATTTCATAGGATTTTATACATATGCCCACCCTTACAGTTTACATGTAGAAATAGCTCACATTACACAGTCAAATTTTTAATACATTCATTTAAATCCTTGAGTATAAACAACTTTGCATAAATGAATAGTACAGGTTAATGTAAGAAACTTTGTAATACATGTTATTAAAGAAATATGTTTCCTTCTCCACTTTTCAGCCAGTTACTTTCCAAATTTTTTTTAGTCTATGAAGGAGGGACGGTGGATAGAAAAGACACTCAAATAATTGCTGCACCTACTCTCTGTGCACTTTTAACACTGCTAGGTTGTAGATAAGAAGCTATGAGAGCACAGAATGAGGCAATACATCAATTGAATAAGATATATTACAAAGATTCTTATATTCACATCTATTATTCATTTATGAAAAGTTGTTTAGAACTGGAGGTAGACTTTGAGATAGGCCATCAATATTAAATTAGCAAAGATCTGACATCCGGGACCCCCACAGATCAGCTCTGTAAAGTGGCAGCCTCAATCTGGTGAGTGCCCCTTCCTCTTCTCAGGCCATATAGGTTCATTGGTCACATGGTCTGTTTGCAGCGCAGGCCTATTCAAGTGAATGAGGCTGAGCTGCAATAATAAGCACAGTCTCCATATAAAATGTATGGAGCTGTGCTTGGTAAGCAGGGAAGAGGCCATAGGGCTTCTCCAAATGTTGCAGTCTTTTCAAAGAGCTGATCTGTGAGCATGCCAGGTGACGGACCCCATCATTATGAAATCGGTCATCAATGATTTAGCCACAGAGAGCCCCTTAATAGGGCCTTTTAGCCGTATTAAAATTGCAAGACTGGTTTTTTTTTTGCAAATCTACAAAGACCTTTCCCCACATTCCATGACTATACACACCAAAGGAAAGCTTATTACAGACTATGGTATAAAAGCCAGTGGAATTTCCAGCAAATATTTCAATAACCACAGACCTTCATACACAGCTCACTGGGAATCTTACCCTTTTAAGGCCGCACATAAAGCATGACCTGATCCTGGATATGGCGGTTCATTATTCAAGGAGAGGCAAGCCGGCAGCAAAAATGAAATGTGTTTACTGTTAGGGTTGGTGCTGAGACTATGGTAACACTTCTTGTCACCAGATCACTGCCCTTATACCAATGAGCGATGTCACCAATCTCTAATGTTCCTGTCACTATTTCTTTTTTATTAGCTTGTGTGACCGCCCTGCATGCTTTAGGTATAATATGATGTTTTTCAACCCCTTCAGTGGTTGAAAAATGACTGCTAGCGCTGCTTTATGTGAAGCTGTGCAGATCTGGGTTCTGTATATTGCATGCACTGACGTGAAACTGTCCTCTCTTCTCCTGTTTTCTCACCCCATGCTGTCTCACTAGCAAATGGAATCTCTTGCAGTAAGTCTCTTTTCTTTACTATATTCTTCTTCCAGATGACAATGTTTCTGTAGGTTTCGTGCTCATGAGTGTGCAGCCGAGGCCGAGTTCTGTTTCAATGTTTTATAGGACCTGATCTATAAATATTGGACCGTCGGAACGAAGCTCGGTCTGCACTCTGTGTGTGCATGAAGCCATAGAATTGCTATACTAACAAAGTCAACAGGTACTCTAACCATCTATCCCACAAAATCTTACGTATCGACCTGAAAGGTTCCCCAGTCATCATCTTCTTGAGCATTACATACTTGTATTATTTAAAGGGAATGTGTCACCAGGAAATTATTTTTTTAACCAAGTTTTCATATTAACCATATTTAAGATTTTTTTAATGATATTTTAAAGCATTTTCTTGTCCCTTTCTATGATTACTAACAAATACAACTCATGTAATATTTACCCTGGCCACTAAGCCAAATAATAGACTGCCACTTAACGATACATCTTTGCAGTAGTCATTTCCTTTACATCACAGACAAACATTGTTACAATAGAAGTTAACACTGTTATGGATAACACTATTGTTGTATCTGCTACTAACTGACTGACAATTCTGTAGGGGTTTTCATGGCAGGAGTTGTCTCGCTTACATCACAGATAGGACAGATAACCTGTGATATCATCTTTTGTCATTGCTGCCTATGGCCATGACCGTGTCGCCTATGGCCACGACCCTGCCGCCCATGGCCACGACCCTGCCGCCCATGGCCACGACCCTGCCGCCCATGGCCACGACCCTGCCGCCCATGGCCACGACCCTGCCGCCCATGGCCACGACCCTGCCGCCCATGGCCACGACCCTGCCGCCCATGGCCACGACCCTGCCGCCCATGGCCACGACCGTGCAGCCTATGGCCACGACCCTGCCGCCTATGGCCACGACCCTGCCGCCTATGGCCATGAACCTGCCGCCTATGGCCATGACTCTGCCGCCCATGGCCATGACCGTGTTGTAAAGTATATCACTAAATAATGTTAACAGAGAAAAGGTGACACTCTGGCAAGTTGGCGGCCCCATAATCCTGTTCAGAAAATAGATTAAAAATCTTCACTCAGGAAATTGAAATGGATTAGAATTTTTTAATAAATTTTAAAAAAGTTGGCACATTCCCTTTAATGTTTCCATAGCTGGCCCCATGATACCCAGCAGGGGGGTTATTACTTTAAGGGGGTTGTGGATGGAAAATTAATGACCTCTCATTAAGAAAGAATTGGTGGGGATCCAACCCCTGGCTTCTGCACTGATCAGATGTTCTGTGCCCAGTGTACAAAGCTGGAAGTAGACGGCTCTGTATACTGTGTAGTGACCTGCTGTGCTCTTACACTTCACCCCATTCAAATGAATAAGAGCCAAGCTGTAGTAGTGCGGCACACTGTATACAGCCTTCTGGCTCTGTACACTATGCTAATATGTGCAAGTCTGGTGTCAGACCCTAACCAATTTGAAACTGGTTAGACCTTAAGGAGAGGTCATTAATTTTGGGTCTCAGACCCCCTTATATGAACATAATATGACAATGCCACCTTGTCTGTCCTGATCCAGGGGTACCCCTGAGTTATCTATACTGCAGGACTCCAGGAAAGTATGATTTTGTGGTGATCGCTTTTATGACTTTTGTACTAATTTTTATTCCATCTTCAATAATGTATTATAGTTGCTAGTATTCATATATAACTAGTGACTCGGACCTTACGTGTGGGTATCTGACCCTGTGCATGTGCCTGATGGTACCAGATCATGCAAGGACAAGGGAAATGGTAAAATCCAGTTGTCCATATAGTCGAGAATGTTTTAGGATCTGTCTCTTGTCGCATAAACAGGCATGATGTCCTCCTTGTGGACAGGTTATCAGGCAGTAACACTACATGTATGAGAAGATAAACCGACACATTAAGGACATCATGGCTGGTTATCAGGAGGACACTACATGTATGAGAAGATAACCCGACACAATGAGGACATCATGGCGGGGTTACTGACAAGCCCCAGACCATAGAATGTTCTTGTTTTCATGGACTTATCCAATGGCAACCGATCAAGACAACAGACTGTCACTACTAAGATGGTTAGAGGAAATCTTTGGAACTCTCCAAAAAGTTCATATACTGTATACATATATTATGCCAAGTGGTTTCTTGTATGCGGTAAATATAGGAAACAACCGATCGGGATCACAGTGACGTTTCTGCGGTGTATACGAGGACATTTGCTTCCCACACCCTTGTGTTGATCCACTTCTGTACTTCATCTCTACATCAGAGAAGACTCAGTAAATATGTTTGTCAATGGCTCCATGTTTTCTGCTGTGTGTGAACAAAAACACAAAACTTGGAACCAGTGAAATCCACAGGAATCTGCCTCCTCCCAAATTCCTGTCCCCACTGTCTTATCTGTGTCTGGTATGCAGACCGTGGCATGACATAATATCCGTGATATAATATCCTGCACAGAGAGCGGCTCTTGAAATGGAGGGCAGGAGCGGTCTCTCATAACCTCTTCCATTACCAATCCACTAAAATCTGACAGATCTTCTTGTGATGTTTAGACTTTGAGATGGTGTCCTGTGCTCATCCATCAGGGTAGGCCAGAAATCGCCCAACAGAAGGAAGTTTCAGGTCACTCTGACTAACAGTCTTTGTATAGGACCAAGGAAAACAAATATGGCTAACAAGAACGTGCCCCAAAGCCTTGGCACCACGCTAAATTGCTTGGATTTGAGGTTCTTAGTTGGACCATGTTTTATTCGAGGGACTATGTTCATGTAGGGCCCTCTCACCCAGCCAAACCAATACCCTGCCCCTCGCTGATGAGAGCCAATCACCCCAAAACACCTATACGTGAATGGGTCTCTCTTCGTTTGGGAAGAGTTGTTCTGGTTAGCTATACGGTAGTCCCAGACCATATGTAAAGGTTTCAGAGAAGACCTTCCAAAAGGTGTTAATGAGTTTTTCCATACCATAACACGAGGAGTAGCAGAATACCAGGGCTATAGAAATCCCTGGCTAAGTTGTGACTATGAGATAATCTGCAGAATATTGGTGCTTTAATTTATGATTTGGTAAATAAATTTGTGGATTCCTGTTTTTAAAGTGTAGACGGTATACTCTATTATGTATAACGGGATAAGATGTATGTTTTTATGTATGATAGATCTGTTACTAGGCTGTATACTGTATATACAATAGGATATGATGTATGTTTTATGTGTGATATATATGATTATAGGTTACTCGGCTGAATACTGTATATACAGCAGGATATGATGTATGTTTTATGTGTGATATATATGATTATAGGTTACTAGGCTGTATACTGTATATACAGCAGGATATGATGTATGTTTTTATGTATAACTGTTTATAGGTTACTAAGGACAGGTTCACACCAGCGCCCGGTCTCCACTTTGTGGGTTTCCGTCTTTTGCTGACAGGAGACGAAAACCCGGCATTCAGTGTCCGGCCTTGAGCGCCTGTGAGGGTCTTCTGGTCTCTGCAGCGAAACCATTTTTTTTTTAACCAGACACAAAGTCCTGCATGTCTGACTTTGGGTCCAGTTAAGAAAAACCAGTTTTGCCGCAGAGACCAGAAGGCGCTCACAGGCGGACACTGCCGGTTTCTGTCTCCTGTCCTGTGTCTCAGGCGGGAAACAGAAACCTGCAAAGCGTAGTCCGGGCACAGGTGTGAACCCGGCCTAATCTGTATACATTTATAATGTAATGCCTGTTTTCTGACACATTTTCTCCATTCATTTGCAGCAATTGGAGCTCTGTCAGAGATTGTATAAGCTTCACTTCCAGCTGCTATTGCTTTTTCAGTCTTATTGTAAACTAATCGGACAAGTCCATGAAGTCAGCTCCATGCCAGAGGTATGTCAGTGTGAAATATATTGCACCTGTACAAGAATAGAAAGGCCTAGTGCTACAGATGGGGGCCCCACCTGCCTACAAGATGGCGTCTGTCTCACATTCCTGACATGGAGTGTTGCAGTAGCTGTGGCACAGATATGTATACATATGTATACTGTACTCTCTTCTAGCAGTGCTGCCTCCTGTCTGCTGCTAATCACACTCCCCTGCTTTCTCTCCTTCTATATATCATATCAATCCCATAATGACTGATCATCATATGAAGAGCTAGAGCCAGTACCATCTCTTCCTGCTGGAGGACAGTATTATCCTCCCCTCTATAGCCTGCCCTGTCTAATAGAGATGAGCGAACACTAAAATGTTCGAGGTTCGAAATTCGATTCGAACAGCCGCTCACTGTTCGAGTGTTCGAATGGGTTTCGAACCCCATTGTAGTCTATGGGGAACATAAACTCGTTAAGGGGGAAACCCAAATTCGTGTCTGGAGGGTCACCAAGTCCACTATGACACCCCAGGAAATGATACCAACACCCTGGAATGACACTGGGACAGCAGGGAAAGCATGTCTGGGGGCATAAAAGTCACTTTATTTCATGGAAATCCCTGTCAGTTTGCGATTTTCGCAAGCTAACTTTTCCCCATAGAAATGCATTGGCCAGTGCTGATTGGCCAGAGTACGGAACTCGACCAATCAGCGCTGGCTCTGCTGGAGGAGGCGGAGTCTAAGATCGCTCCACACCAGTCTCCATTCAGGTCCGACCTTAGACTCCGCCTCCTCCGGCAGAGCCAGCGCTGATTGGCCAAAGGCTGGCCAATGCATTCCTATGCGAATGCAGAGACTTAGCAGTGCTGAGTCAGTTTTGCTCAACTACACATCTGATGCACACTCGGCACTGCTACATCAGATGTAGCAATCTGATGTAGCAGAGCCGAGGGTGCACTAGAACCCCTGTGCAAACTCAGTTCACGCTAATAGAATGCATTGGCCAGAGCTGATTGGCCAATGCATTCTATTAGCCCGATGAAGTAGAGCTGAATGTGTGTGCTAAGCACACACATTCAGCTCTACTTCATCGGGCTAATAGAATGCATTGGCCAGCGCTGATTGGCCAGAGTACGGAATTCGGCCAATCAGCGCTGGCTCTGCTGGAGGAGGCGGAGTCTAAGATCGCTCCACACCAGTCTCCATTCAGGTCCGACCTTAGACTCCGCCTCCTCCAGCAGAGCCAGCGCTGATTGGCCGAATTCCGTACTCTGGCCAATCAGCACTGGCTAATGCATTGTATTGGCGTGATGAAGCAGTGCTGAATGTGTGTGCTTAGCACACACATTCAGCTCTACTTCATCGGGCTAATAGAATGCATTGGCCAATCAGCGCTGGCCAATGCATTCTATTAGCTTGATGAAGCAGAGTGTGCACAAGGGTTCAAGCGCACCCTCGGCTCTGATGTAGCAGAGCCGAGGGTGCACAAGGGTTCAAGTGCACCCTCGGCTCTCCTACATCAGAGCCGAGGGTGCGCTTGAACCCTTGTGCAGCCTCGGCTCTGCTACATCAGAGCCGAGGGTGCGCTTGAACCCTTGTGCACACTCTGCTTCATCAAGCTAATAGAATGCATTGGCCAGCACTGATTGGCCAGAGTACGGAATTCGGCCAATCAGCGCTGGCCAATGCATCCCTATGGGAAAAAGTTTATCTCACAAAAATCACAATTACACACCCGATAGAGCCCCAAAAAGTTATTTTTAATAACATTCCCCCCTAAATAAAGGTTATCCCTAGCTATCCCTGCCTGTACAGCTATCCCTGTCTCATAGTCACAAAGTTCACATTCTCATATGACCCGGATTTGAAATCCACTATTCGTCTAAAATGGAGGTCACCTGATTTCGGCAGCCAATGACTTTTTCCGATTTTTTTTCAATGCCCCCGTTGTCGTAGTTCCTGTCCCACCTCCCCTGCGCTGTTATTGGTGCAAAAAAGGCGCCAGGGAAGGTGGGAGGGGAATCGAATTTTGGCGCACTTTACCACGCGGTGTTCGATTCGAACATGGCGAACACCCTGATATCCGATCGAACATGTGTTCGATAGAACACTGTTCGCTCATCTCTACTGTCTAATTGTCATTCGTAATGGTGGAGGGAGTTTTTACCCCCCTCCTCCTCTTTGTAGAGCCTGTGTGGTATAGTCCATGTTAAATTGACAAAATAATTTCTAAACAATATTTAGCCATTCTGAGTGAGTTGGGGCCCTTTCCAGTTTGGGGCCCCATCTATTAGCCAGAACAGAGAGGGACTACGCAGGATTTCTCAACATATTCACATATGCACGGGCAGTCATTTGATTTTAGCATGTACCATGTAATGATTTATTTGACCTATGGTGGCGCTGTAGAGGAATTGACCACTTATTGTTGGCTCCCACACAGATTACAGCTAATGATGGTAAAACATCCAAGACGATTGTAATCTGAATTGTGCTGAATTAATTTGGGGCCTCATTGTATGAGCTAGCGCAGATAGCATTTACCGCAACTTGTCATTAAAATTTTAGTAAATTTGTCAGGTAGATGGAAACCCTGCACTATTTTCTTGGCCCTTTAAAAAACAAAAACAAAGTTGTAAATGGTTAAGAAAGGCATCATTGTCTTAATAATCCCCCCCCCCCTTGTCTACAGAGAACACTGCTTCAATAAAATAGCAACTTTACTGCCCCTGCTGGTAAATTTGAGGGATTGCAGCTACATATACACCAGCACACTGGAACGTAATTGTAAAGTAGCAATGCAACCTAATACAGAATCCTAATAAATGGTAAATTAGAAGACGATCTATTACTTGCAGAAGTGTTATTATTAATAAGATTATGCCACAGATCCTGAATTTAGTCCTTGAACTCCATTGCTTTTGTCTGCAGTTACTTAACATGTCGAGAGAACTGAATGAGCTCAAGAAGAACTTAAAGGAGGCGAGTTTATACATTGCAGCGGAGTCTCTTAATATGGATGCTGCACCATATGAGCCAACCTTCAGTTCCACAGAGTTCGCCATACAGTCCATGCTGGAGTGCTTAAAGAACAATGAGCTCGGGAAGGCGATACGGCAGATCCGCCACTGCAGGTGAGTCGGTGTCATACCTGTCCTGCCGTTATACGTGGCTTACACAACAGTGTGTTTCATCATAAGCTAACGCTGAAGATTTTTGCTCCGCTCTCTTCTGTGTTTGCACTTGGTTCTGATATTGATTAAATTTTGAAGCGGTTGGAATTGAAATATATGATAAGAAACTTGGACCTGTGTATGAGCGGTATACCATCGCCATCACCGGTCTCTTATTGGGCGTTCCAGCACAAGGATCATGTTGTTTAACTAAGCTTTGTCTAGCAGTGTGACCCTATTATTGTAGTCAGATATATACCTGGGATAATCACAAATAATGCAGCGGTATTATTTTATCAGCTTTACTAGTAGGATGGACCTCATACCCACTCAGGGTATTTGCCATTTGTCTGGCAATGATGCCAATATGTGGTGATCACGTGATGACAGAGTTCTCCTTAAAAAGCGGCTGATTGATGGGGATCTCCCATATTTAAAGAGGACCTTTCATGTCCTCAGGAACATGCGGTGTAATACACCGCTAGAAAGCCAACAGTGCGCTGAATTCAGCACACTATTGGCTTTCCCCTTCTGTGCCCCCGGTGAAGAGCGATCGGTGCCGGTACTGTAGCTCTTCACTGTCAGAAGGGTGTTTCTGAAAGTCAGTCAGGAATGCCCCTCCTCACAGTAGCGTCTGTCAGAGGGGGCGTTCCTTACCGCCCTAACCTAGTATGTAGTGGTTAGTACTGCGAGGCGCAGAGGATCACCCATATGGTCGGATCCCACAGTAGAGTCACTGTAGTGTTCCTAATATATAGTGGTTATTACCAAGTGGTCCAAAGAGGGCAAATGGTAATTTGGCAATGGAGACATGGTCTCCCAAAGTTCATTGATGAAGTGAGCTGCAAAGGCTAGCCTGTCTAATCTAGTCGCACAGTAGAGATCCTGTAGCACAAGTTATTAATAATAACATTACATTTTATTTATATGAGCCGTCACCAGTCGTGTCCTTTAACATGTGGATGGTGCCTGGACATATAAAGTTAGTCTCCAACGGCATCATATCATGTGGCGTAATGTGGGAGCGGGAACAGAGGAGGGTTTGTTTTAGGAGTTCTAATTACAGTATGGACGGGTTTACATTAGGAATTGTGATAGGCCTGTCTGAAAAGATGTGTCTTTAGTTTGCACTTGAATCAGTAAAAATTGAGATTTAATCTGATTGTCGGGGTAGAGCATTCCAGAGAAGTGCAGCAGCTCGGGAGAAGTCTTGTATACAAGCATGGGAGGTTCTGATAATAGAGGATGTAAGTGTTAGGCCATTGAGTGAGCGGAGAGCAGGGGTTAGGTGATAGACAGAGATGAGGAAAGAAATGTAGGGAGGTGTAGTTTGTGGAAAAAGACCACCTGAGGATGTCCAGGACTCAACAGGTCTGCACATTCTTCATGGCATAATGTACACACAATATTCTGTTTTTAAGTAATGGCAGATTGTCGTAGATTATCTGAAAAATACTTGTTACTCATCCGTATCATCTATACTTTGTGTTTCAGGAAACTATGGCCTAATGACATATTTGGGAGCAGCGCCGATGATGAAGTGCAAACACTACTGAACATTTACTTCCGACACCAGACACTTGGACAGACAGGCACGTATGCCCTTGTAGGCTCCAATCAAAACTTAACAGATATCTGCACCAAGCTCATGGACCTCAACATGGAGATTCGAGACATGATTCGCCGTGCTCAGAACTACCGCGTGGTCACAACTTACCTCCCTGACTCCAACATTTCTGGCACTAGTCTCTGACAAGAAGCCAGCGTTTATCCTCTCTCCTAAACTGGAGGTGCTGCCCTGTTGGACTGAGGTCACTCAGTATCTACTCAATATTGGGAAGACTCCGTCACACTGTTACCATTCCTGCTAACCTTAGGCCCGTCTATCAAGCAGAGCAGACAGATGAAGGCATCTGCAGCAATAGTGTATAAGGATAGAAGTGTGTAGCGATAGCGCGACAGCCCCGGTCAATCTCTGCCCTATGGCCCAACCTTTTCGGAACGGCTGTTCTGCTTTATCTCACTACTAAAAAAAAAAAAAAGTTACTTCCATTGTGTACCAAAGCCTATTATACCGAATCATACTTCCTTTCTATAAAACCTTAACCTTAGGATGGCAAAAGTGCAATGTTTCACAAAATAATATATATATAAATATATATAGTCTATTTTTTGTTGCTCTTAATATACTTTTCAGATACTTTTTAATTTGTCAATGAACAGTCAACAGGCAGAATGAGGCTGGCCGTGGAAGAATACTGGATATTATGACTGGTCAATAGCTGAGAGCCTGTAGATATGAAGGCGGATTGTGAGCAGACTATAATGATGTTGTACACTGTAATTTGGAGGATTACTGTATTTCACGCTGCTATGACAGACATTTCCTAGAATTGCTAGGCTGCTGCGATAACTGTACTTGATCATAGTCGAGAACTGTTTCCGGATCACTCCCCCCGATTTTTGATTTCGATCATTTTCACTTTTTAAGGATCCCGGCTGCCTTTTACTAAAACAGATCTTTGCTTTTTGAACTATTTATACAATGAAAAAGACGGCTGATATGACTTGACTACCCCGTCGAAAGTGCAAGTTTGAAGGACGACGACATCTTTTTCATCTGTCACGCATGCATCTTTCTCTCTTCGATTTTTATTTAATGTATATTTGGATAATACTTGTCGCAATGAAGAGTTCTAGGTTGTTCTTTGAATTGGAACATCTTTTTGTTGATTTTATTATATGCATATACTATTGATATATATGACTATATATTGGTATATATGTATGACATTTTTTCCTCCTTGGAATTTCTGCTGTCGAGTGTGAATTGAATCGCATGAAATTCTTTTGCACATCTAAGTCATTTCCATTCACGCCTAATCTATGTAACTTATTCACTCTGTACATAATACTGACAGTTTTGTGAAAGTAAGATTATTTTTGTTGAGTACATTCACTTGAAATATATGATAAAGTTGTTCAGTCACTAAACGGATGCTGAAGTCGTTCTATGGGCTACCGTTTCAACAAACTTTGCGTACATCAAAGATACCGATGACTATAAGAAACTTTGTAAGGGCTAGTTCACACAGGGAGCAAAGAGGTTGATTTTGACAGTGGATTTCGTTTCAAAATCGGCCCCTTTACAATAGTGGTCTATGTAGACTGCTAGCAGGAAAAAAAGAAGCAACATGACCTTTCTTCAGGCATTTTCCGCCTGAAGAAAGCAATAGAAGTGAATGGGAGGCGAAAAATGTGCGTTTTTTTTGCAAAAGGGGAAAACAGCCTGGCGGTTTTTACAAAAAAAAGAAGCTCCAAAAAACATGGCAAGCTCCAAAAACTTCCTAATTAGGAAGTGTTTTTTTCCAGTGCAAAAATAAGCCACACATAATTTACGTGTGATCTAAGCCTAATACATTTTAGAGAAAAATGCTACTTTCTCCTCTTCTAGGCTTCTTTTGTCCTCACTTCCCTGAGGAGCAGGCACTGCGATGGAAGCAGAGAGGCACCATAGAGACTACTTTACTCACATTACTACTGTCTCTATAGATGTTCTGCCTGATGCTGTTTTGAAAGTGAGGCAAAAAGTTGAGTAGATTCTCCTCTACTTACTGTGAGCAGTGTACAGCAGCAAGTCTCCACCCACCTGACCATCATCTCAGGAAGAACTACAGAGAGCCTCTTAATATCTGAGTCCCATAATAGACATTAATAATGTTACTCCTCATGTACACACACAGCAGCTTCTCCTTAATCATGTAGACCAACAGGTAGGCCTTAAGGGACTCTTAACCGTCCCATATTCAGCTTCTACCGCCACACTGAGCACATTACAAATTGTTTTTCTCCATATCCACAAAACTGATATACAGAACATTAAGGCTGGGTTCACACGGGGGTTTTTTGGACCGGCGTTTGACACGGAGGCTGCCTCAGAATCTGGTCCAAAAAAAAAAACAGCCAGCCGTGACTGGATACCGGTGCAATGCATACAATGCACCGCCATCCAGTCACAGCATTCTGTTCCAGATTAGGCCCAAATGAATGGGCCTAGTCAGGAGGGAGTGTTGTGCCGCGGCATTCGGGGCATGTTGCTTCTTTTTTTCCCATGAGCGGGAACAAACCGCTCACGGAAACAGGAACCCTTTGAATTTAATGGGAGCCGGCTTTTTGAGCCAGATTTTGACGTGGATTCCGCATCAAAATCTGGACAAAAAAAAAATCAACCCTGTGTGAACCCCAGCCTAATAAACACCATATCTTTATGTTCTCTGTAGTGCGGTGGTAGACTCTTTTAACTGGTGAAGCAAGGCAGTATGTATGTGTACAGCATCTGACCATCCAGAAGTTTTCATTGATATTGAATTTCACAAAGCTGCCCCCTCTTTCATAGGACTGTGATGTTAGTGCTATTTCCAGAGAGATTCCTAGTTGAAAACAGTCAGGATTGAAGCTGCTGCATATAAATGCGAGTCTCAACTGCATTCATCTGGGAACATCTGGAAATCGTACAGGTAGAACTTTGATCCTGGTGTTGTATGAAAGGAGAGTATCATTTTCCATGAACCACTGTTCTAGGATGAATGGATATAGATAGATATGGAATAAGTGTGTGAATTGATGACCTTCCCCAGCTTCAATGCATTATACAAGAGCTTGTATTCCCATGAAAAGCAGTGTACAGACATTAGCAAGAGAAACAGAATAAAGGACGTGGCAATTTCTGCCAGAAAATCAAAATTGGTTTCAGTTTCGATAAGCTTTAGAGGGGTTGTCACTCTCAAAATAAGCCCCCCCACGGCCCTCTCCAACTTTAATTCAAATGTATTAATTTTAGCTCTACTGTAATATTTAGTGTTTGACCTTATTACATTTATGCTGATAACCACACCATGGAACATCTGTGGAAAGAAGCCCACTCCCCACCCCCATTATACCTACCATTTCTCCATGGTTATTTGGATTCCAGGACATCATTGCTGGAAGGTGGACTCTTTATTGCGTGTGCCGGCTGCCCTACTATACAGTGGGTGGCCGACATGTCACAGAGAGGAGGTGCTGGCCGGCAATAACGTCCCAGGTTGAAAGGCGGCAAAGCCAAAGTAATGGGGCTGGCCGATGGGGAATTATCATGTAGCACTGTATATAACAGCCATAGACCTAGTAAACTCCCATGCTCCAGTAACCATTGCAAGTACAGTTTTACAAGTTTTCACCCTTATTGTAATCCACCACTGAGTCACAGCAGCCCCGTACACTGCATAGCAATGCTCCTATTACAGGATTGTCACAGTGTGCTGCTCTTCCACTAAGCTTTGTCACCCAAATGCTGCTATAACAGCACCATGTGCCTGATGATCCCTGACAGATCATGTACCAATTACCTATCTTGGAATTTGATTTTAAAACTTTAGGTCAAAATTTAAAAGGACAGGAACAATTTGCCCCTTTTTTGATGGGCCTGAGAATCTCTGATCAGGTACATCATAGAGGGTACACACTGAAAGTCTGCGCAGTCCATGCGGTGATCCCAGGCTGCAAAGTGGACAGGAATAAGACTTGTGAACCCCAGGAAGTCAATCCCAAGATTGAAACGTGTTTGGTTCCATAGGAAATGTGTCAGTGGGCTAGCCATTACAAATACAGATAACATACTGAAAGCATCCGTGCACAGAGCCTTATGTTACATGTTTAGTGCATATGCCAGTTTCCCCTAGCACAAAAGCAGATACAGCCATGGACAGCTGCAAAGGCCATCACAATCTTAGGAATTTGGAAGTTATGGCATCCAGTGCATTGTAGTTAAGGAGGACACTTGGATTAATGAAGCGCAATTTACCAGTTTGTTCCAATAGCAATTATTCCTTTAAGGTGTTATCTGGTTTTTAACATTGATGGCCTATCCCTAGGCTAGGGCATCAATATAAGATAATCCTTTAATAGTCCCACCGTGGTGATATTTCAGTGTTACAGCAGTATAATACAGATACAGGATAATATATTACTGTGTATTACAGAAGGAGACACATGAGCTGAGAATATACTAGGAATCCATAATAGCTAAGGAAGAAAAGACAGATTTCAGGATCATTTAGTTCTGTGTGAAGTGATCTCTGCTTGATGTAGATTATACAGCCTGATCGCTGTTGGAAGGAAGGATTTATGATAGCGCTCCTTCTCACACTTGGGGTGAAGCAGACGGTCACTTACAGTGCTGCCAAGTCCCAACAAGGTCCCATACATGGGGTGGGATTTGTTCTCCCACATGGAGGTCACCACAGACAATATCCTTCTGTCACCCACCACCTGTACTGGGTCCAGGGGGCTCCCCAGGACAGAGGCTGGTTAGAAGGGACAGCTATCAAGTCTATTTTCATCCCTGGTTGATATACTGCTCCCCCAGCAGGCCACAACGAAAGATGGCAGAAGCAACCACAGAATTGCAAAAGGGCCTCTGGCATCCAGGGAGCACATCTTTGGGCAGGTAGAGCCTACTGTGACCCTTTCTGTGCAGCGCCTCCAGATTATCAGCCCAGTCCATACACACAGGACCCTTGCAGATCACTAGTACCCAGACAACCTGGCTCATAGTACAAACTGTAGAGAGCAGGTATTACAGTGCTGTCTCAGATTTCAATGGGACAGCACCTACACCGTTTATGTAGCAAATAAGCAGTGCGGCTCACCATGTTAATAGTAAGAGCTGTGCTGTCTGGGTACTCTGATCTGCAGGGGTCCTGAGTTTTGAGCCCCTGCAGATATGATGGCCTACAGATGGATCATCAGTGTTAGAAACCAGATATTCCCTTTAAGTTGTGACCCCAGGTGAGCTACATCATCCATACCCTCCATTCTGTAAAGCCACTTCTAGCACACATTCCAAACACGACAACGCTTTGCGTGGGTCAGTTTGTATATACTTTTAAATCAACTTTATTTACAATGTATACAAAACAGTACCACTCTATAAGACAGATACAAAAATCTTCAGTCCGTTTTCCAATGCCAGGTCAAAAGCCATAATTCAGTGCCAATTCATGAAAGTGCAATATGCATTGAGCAATATATAAACCGATCAAGCCACGCTCCACATCAGACAATATACTTGTAGCTGTAAGTGTTGTCACAGGAGAGCTTTTTATTTTTGCAGCGGCCACACAGTTCCTGGCGGTGCGGCCTCTTCAGATCTATATGTCTTTTCTTTTGCGGGCAGGAGCAGCGAGATTTAGAACATATCTAGAGAAACATATGTATTAGAGGAGAGAAACTGATCAGTGTTACTGTAGCCAAGATATAGAATATCCTTCCAAGTACTTCTCACTGGTCCCAGGATATGAACCACAGCCATGTTCCTAACTAAACTGAATCAGAAGATGAGACCCCGTCAGCCCTCGCAGAGTATTCTACAACAAGTACTTGGATTCTTCACAAAATACTAAAGCACCATCTTGGAGAAAAGCTCACTAGACTAGGAGTCAAACTCCATTATGCACAGTATCTAAAAGCCATGGGATGGCATAAAAAAAAAAAAAAAAAAAAAAAAAAAAAACCACTGCAGAATCCGTTTAGGATGTACAGGCTGTTTATATCTAATGGCGCCTTAGAGGGTAGTCTGAAGATTTCCATTTAACTTTGGCCAGCAATTTATTCATCTAGGACTTTGGGATTCCAGGCTGGCTTTAATCCTGGAATATGCCATCTCCGCCACCCCCCTCATGTTTGGTAGGAAGAAATCACTAGCCTAAGTTAGTCTATTAACCCATTCTAGCCAAGCTACCAAAAAAAGCAATAGACAAGCCACATGGGGTGACCATACCTGAGCAAAAGGTATATGAGAAAATGGTCATTCTAAGTTATACCCTTCTCAAGGACCGTACTAAAGTACACTTGCCACATCCCTTAGTTGGCACCTACCTGGCACTGAATGGCTTCCACTCTGTAAGGGTTGAATCCTTTTTGGCACTTGCGACAAAGTTGTTTAAAATAGACCTGTAAGACATACAAGATTATAGCTTTGGTACCAGCTTTCTGGGGTCAAGTTGGTGTTATGTGAAACTAGAACAAGGTCACCTACATCAGAAATCACAGTAAATTAAGCACACCTAGATTTACACCATAATGTATAGAACTGCTGTATAAGCCTTTGCATAATCCGATATGTTCTACCCCACCGGATCAAACACAGTTCTAGCTCTCATGGTTCCAACAATCTGGGCCATTAGCATGAGGACCCAATATGCCAAGTAAGCCGCCTACTTATGACCACTTAAGATCTATCCTGAAGGATAGACTTCCCCACTTCTGAGAAGAACTGTATAATGCTGATTTGTGGGTGACATACCAGAGATTTCAGGTTTGAACAAAGCTTAAGTTTTTGGAAAAATTCATAAGCCATGAGTCTCTTGCTACAAAACTGACTTACTGTAAAAGTAACCTCAACATTATAACCTTGTCAAAATACCCATGGATCCTGCAGGTAGATGTGGGCAGACTGAGCTGAAATCTACATGATACAGCCAAGATGCACCAAGTTCTAGTACCCGGAATGGCATCAGTAAGCCACCAGTAGGCCAGCACTATTTTCTGCATCCGTTTAGGATATAGTCACACATGGCAGGTTTTGCAGAGATGTAGGTAGAGGTCTATGCCATACATATAATGGGGTCATTTCTACAGTGTTCACAAAACAGCCAGAGTGACCCGATACGGAAAGCCATCTTTACCTTGTTGCTTCCAGAAATACACCACACATAGGCACTCTCCCATCGGGTTTTGCAGTCTTTGCAGTGGAAGTAGCCATATTTCTGTTCTAGAAACTAAGAGAACATAGGTTTACTGTACATGGCACTTAGACACCGCCTACCCATTACTAGACAACCTGCCCCTGCACAGATATAGTCTATGGTAGGGCCATGTAAGAATTCATCCTTATTAGGGTTATCCCCATGTTAGGAGTTAAAGGGTTTTTCCTGACCTACAATGCAGGCCTAATCTGGAGTGGAATGCCGTGATTGGACTTGTGCACAACTCACTCCTTGTCTCAAGGGCAGATTCATCTAGATCAGAGTTTCCCAAACTGTGCTCTATGGAACACCAAGTGCTCCGTGAACCATCTACTGGTGCTCCGCAATATGGCGATAATAAACAGTTAACAATAAGAAATAGATAAATGTGAAGGGTTAAAAATTAAAATACTGGTTCCCAGGCTCCTAATATTCTACTGGTGTGGCACTAGGGTCTGTTCTGCGAATATATGAGGCCAGTGGATTAACGCTTCACAGTCAGACGGCACTTCCACACTGGTCTCAGAGCCCCCTTCCTTTCCAGCTTAATACACCGGTATCAAATTAGCGGAATAAATTGTACCTACGGACGAAAGTGCTTCAGTCATCTTTCACGCTTGTATTGTGCGGTCACTCGATCCTTGCTGTGTCAGTTTAGTTGGCGCAGTATTTGCAGTTATTCGAAAAACACTGACAGACCCTCCAGTAGGAGCAGCGGCTTCAACATCCAACAGGTATGTTCAAATATTGCTAAACTGTGCGACCAAAGCAGCCTCATTCACATTAGAATAAAGACATTAAGTTTTTAAGATTTAAGAACTAGGATCTGTGTTTTAAGGAATAATGTCCTTATTTTTTTGACTGAAAAATTTTTGGAATAAAGTTAGTAGAAAATGTAATATCTAATTTCAATTTGTTAGAAATCTCCCCCCCCCCCCCCCACCTTATCTTTGGCACCCATGTAGGTTTTAGATAAAATGTGAAAAGTGCTAAGGAATTTGTCCTGAATAGTGCTCCTCAAAAAGTTTGGGAAACGCTGATATAGACTAATGGATTGCTATTGTTGCAGGGATCAAAGAGCAAATTATTCACCAGATTCATGAATTAACCATGTAACAAAAAATGCATGGTTGCTGGAGAAGGGTCTGTATAGAAGTAATAAAGTTACAAAATGTCATGTTTACAAGAGTGGCATGGCTTCTGTAACCACCACTTTAGTCACAAGGGGCACGTAAAATGCCGACAGTGGTGTAGAGTCACTGGGTGATGTGACCCATGCAGTGAATTAAAGGGTTAGCCCCATCTCAGATAATACAGGAATAACCACGTGGGGGAACCCCACCCCAAACAGAATACCTAACATTAAAGAGGTTCGCTAAGAAACCACACTGACCCCATAAACTAATGGGGTCTGTGTGCTCCACATGAATCATACAGATAGGGCTGCTTGCAGTACTTTTCTCTTTGCACGATTCATGCAGAAAACAGAGCCCATTACAGTCTACGGGGTCAGTGTGGTTTCTTAGCTAACCTCTAATGCGTTCGCTATTATGTTTGGGGGTCCACAAGTGTATCCTTGAACGAAATACCAAACGCAGAGGTGAACCGGGCCTAACTTCTACACCAGTTTCCTTGCAGTGCCCCTTACCCATTTCTGCAAGTCTATCACAGGTAGTCAGGACTTAGTCAGTAATTCCCATGTCAGTGAAATGCAGAGGGGAGGGTAACCCTTAAGGGATGCCCATCCTCAAACTGAGTACAGAGGACCTATACATGAGATGGATCTGTCAGGGTCTGACCCCCGGACACCACAGATCATGTAGCAGAGACCTGTCCTGTGGATGGGACAATAGGACGGTTTGCTTTAGGGCTGCATGTATAAAGCTACAGGTATAGAATACAGTACAGAGTCTGCACATCCAGCAAGTCATACATATCTGTAAGGGTCTCACACAGCCCCCATCCTCTTATAGTGGCGGCCATCCAGTGTTATTACCACATTTTTCTGGTATTGCAAGAGAACAGAGGAGCAGACAATGTTGCAGATGTGAACACAGCCTTATG
This sequence comes from Leptodactylus fuscus, assembly GCF_031893055.1. Lineage (NCBI taxonomy): Eukaryota > Metazoa > Chordata > Amphibia > Anura > Leptodactylidae > Leptodactylus > Leptodactylus fuscus. The sequence goes on from NC_134266.1 coordinate 248,304,657, forward strand.
CAGAGTAACACTAGAAGTTTCCTTACAATTAGATGGATGCCCATAGACCAGTACCTGGAAGACATTCTTCTTGTCTGCACTGAGCTCCTTCTCCGGGGCAGCCTCCCTGTTCTCCTGGCTGCTCTCTTCCACCGCGGGCTCGGCCGATCTTTCTTGGTTGCTATCTGATCGCTCCTTTGGCTGGTCCTCTGCCGCCTGTCCAGACTCCTTGTCCTGAGGGATGACCGGGCTCCTTCTAGGGATCCGGGCTCCCTGCGGTAGGGAGAACACCCTGCGATCTACCACTGGAGAGTACACAGCCACCGGTCGGGTGAATCGCACGGGGTCGGGCACCGATCTGGTCGCATTGCTGGAGGGCAGAGGCGGGGGAGGCCTGCGCAAGGTGCGGGGCCCTAAAGAGCACTGAACCCCGGAGTCAATTCTGGGGTTGACCTGCACCCCGATATCCTTGGTGTTGGCCTTGCGCAGCCGCGGAGTGAGGTTGGGGTTGACCTGGGACAGTATGGCTTTCAGCTGGGCCCGCTGGAAGTTGTCCAGGTAGTCGGGCTCGGAGCCCTTGCTCGTCTTCCAGGTCGCCTGCTTGTTCCTGGTCGGGGGCTGCGGGGCCGGTCCTGGGTGAGCCATAGTGCTGCCATAGCTGTGGTAGTTGTTGTAGGGCGCGTACAAGAAGCCCGCCATTACTGGTGTATCTGCTGTGCGGGGCCGGGGCAGGAGCTCAGCTTTATCCTACCCGGCCTCACCTGCCCCAGCTGGGGCTCATCTCTGCCCAATTACCCCGGTACATCCTAGCACTTGTGTAGGGGCTGCAACATACACTAGGGGCGCTGTGGAGCAACCTTCACTCTTTATTACATACCTAGAGGAAACCTGACCCGTTCACAAGAGGGGGCGGATTTTGGCGCGGAAAAAACGTCATAATCCGCCCCCTCACAATGGTGGTCTATGTAGACCGCTAGCGTTCTTTTTTTCCACTAGGGCCTAGTCACACGGAGTAAAATGGCGTGTAATTTGGAGTGTAATTTTTACACGTGTATTTTGGAGTGGTTTTTTTTATATGTGGCGTTTCAGGAGCGTTTTTTGGAGCATTTACGCGTGTAAAAATGCTTCCGTAAACGCTACTGAAACGCCACGTGTAAAAAAAAAACACTCCAAAATACATGTGTACATTTTTTACACGTGTAAAAATTACACTCCAAATTACACGCCATTTTACTCCGTGTGAATAGGCCAGGCAAAAAAGAAACAAGCTTGCCTTTCTTCAGGCGTATTCCGCAGCTGACATGGAGCTACATTGGCATGGAGTGTCTGTCTGGCGCAGATCCGTCAGAAAAAACGGACACTCAAGAGACCTCAGGGCTCGTTCACACGTCGGGCGGATTTTGACCATATTTTGACTCGGGGAGCCAAGTCAAAATATAGTTAAAATTCGCCTGCCACAATGTCTTGGTCGCGGCTTCCCCCACCCCGGAGTCGGCTCAAATGAATGGGCTGGCGCCGGAGGTTGCGGCTCAGAGAGCCGCAGGATCCGCCTGAAGAAAGGGCAGCTCGCTTCTTTTTTTCCGCTATCAGCAGTTGCCGATAGCGGGGAAAAAAAGTTAGTGGTCTCCATAGACCACCATTGTAAAGGGATGGATTATGACGCCCATTCATTGTTCCACACAGATTTTGTATTCTGTGGCATAAAATACCCCATTCACTTGCATTATGGGTGGAATGTCATTAGATTCTGACTAAAGTCTGACAGAACCCTAGAACATGGCCTTATGGCTTAGTCATTTGGAAAAGTTGACGGCACCTTTTATAAGCATCAAAAAATTGCTCAGAGCCTGAACAAATTGGAAAAAATCAACAAATTCTGCCAATCGTTCCAGACCCATTTGTCTTATGCCCTGTTCACATCTGCGTTGGTATTCCGTCCGGGGGAGTGCACATGAGGACCCCCCGCCCAACGGAGCACTGAACGCAACTGCAAGCGGTGTGTAGTGAAAGCACACAGACCCCACATAGACTGGGGTCTGTGTGCTTGCCGCAAGATCTCCGCAGGGATCATGTGGACCGGAAAGTAGTTCACAATCTACTTTCCTGCTGATGAATTCCTCTCAATGTGTACTAAAAATTGCCTTTACAAAAACAGCCATCAAATGGCCATTTTTGACTTTCATGTGACTAAGCCCCCTTGCACACGACCGTATGAATAGTCAGTGTGCTATTCGTTTATTCCCAGATAGCACACTGACCCATTCATTTCTATGGGCACATACACATGACCGTGAATTACACAGTCACGTCTACGGGCCAACAGTCCGGGCTGCAAAATATAGAACAGGTCCTATTCCTGTCTGATTTTGTGGCCCTGCTTACACGGGTCCTGTTCATTGAATGAAAGGTGCCATGGAAGCACGGACAGCACACGGGTGACATCTGTGTGTCGTCCATGCGCCGCCTGTGCTGTTCATTCATGGCAGCCGGTTAGCACACAGTCATGTGCAACCAGCTTGAGACTAAGTTCACATCTGTGTTAGAGTCTCGCATGACCATCCGCTGCAGATGTCGCCTAAAATCTGCGGAGGGAAAAGTTCTGCAGGGAAGAATTTTCTCTTTGCTGCTTTCAGTGTAAAACTGTTAGGCCGGGTTCAGACAGGGTTTTTTGGTCCAGAATTTGACAAGGAGGCTGCCTCAGTTTCCGGACCAAAAAACGGCTAGCTGCGCCTGGATCCAGTCGCGGCATTCTGCTCCAGATTAGTCCCAAATGAATGGGCCTAGTCAGGAGGAAGGTATCGCGAGGCCAATGTCCGCGGCTGATTGCCTGAAGAAAGGGCAGGTCGCTTCTTTTTTCTGCAAGTGAGAACAAACCACTCGCGGAAAAAGGAAATGACCGGCTCCCATTGATTTCAACGGGAGGTGGTTTTTTGAGCAGGATTTTGATGCGGATTCCGCGTCAAAATCCTTACCATAAAACCCTGCCTGAAATCCAACGGACACCCGGTTGAACCGCATTAAAGTTTATGGGCTACTTCAGTGACCACTTTTGTAGTGGACAGGCTCTTTTGTTGTTCGGGGTCCCCATGGTTTGCAGACCTAAACGATGGAGAGACTTACTCTCACCAATTAATGGGAACCTTGCCTGAGGCCTTATGTTAAAGCAGATATCCACTTTAAAGGTCCAATCACACAGAGGAAAATGGTGAGGAGTTTGGTGTGGAATTTCAGCGCTGAAAAAAAGCCTCCCATTGACTTCAATGGGTTCCTTTTTCTGCAAAAAGGAACAGTAATTTCTCTTCGTTTTCTGCCGTGTGAACTTAGCCTAAGGCCCCACGTTGTAGAAAAGCTGCTTTTTTTGTTTCAGACTTTGTTGTTTTTTGAGGTAAAGCCAGAACAGGATTGAGTGGAGGGGAGAAGTATAAGTATTCCTATATGTTTCCCATTCCTGTTGTAGCAAAATCTGCAACAAAAAAGCAGTTTTTCTACAACGTGGGGCCTCACTAAGGGCTAGTTCACACAGTTTTTTTGCAGGTGGATTTTGACACGGAATCCACCCCACAATCCTCCTACCAAAAAGGCTCCCATTCACTTCAATGGGAGCCACTTGCTTCTTTTTTCCGCTACCGATTTTTTTCAGCTAGCAGGAAAAAGAAGCGACATGCCCGATCTTCCTGCAGATTCCGCGGCTGAGACCGCCGCAGCGTAAGACTCCCTAGGTCCATTTATTGGGGCTTAATCAGGAGCTGGATGCCGGTGCACTGCCTCGCCTTCACGTTGCGGCTAGCTGCATGGAGCGCTCACACGATGCCGTGTGAACATACCCTAAGGGGGTGTGACCAAGGATTTGTGTCGCCCTACGACAATGTTAGTGGTGTTCACAGTACTTTTGGGGTCACAGTGTGATTCCATTTACTAACATTAGTGGGGACAATTATGTATTCCCTCCCTGAGCCATTTACTACAGCTATTAGGTCAGCTCTTGTATTGCCTCAGGGCCTATGACTAATAACATGGCCGCCCTCCCTCCATGAGCCCCACGTTACAATATTTATTTACACACACGGCACGGACACGCCCCCTCCCAGCAGCTTCACTACAGTACATATGCGAGACTATGCGGGCTGACAGCCAATCACAACTGTCGGCTCATTCAAAAAGTGGGCGGAGCGTTCTAAGAGCTGTACTGCGATTGGTCTGTTATAGACCTGTGAGGCGGGGCGTGCTGCAGCAGCGGGAAGTTAGACCTGTGTTCCTCCGGTCCGGACTGACATGGACGTCTCCTCTACAGGACTGCGTGAAGTAACATGGCGTCCGTACAGCCCGCAGCCTCTGTCTTCTTCCAGCTCCTCCAGGCGCATTGTAGTCACGCAGGTGCTTATGACTGCTCACTAGCACTGTACAGGACAGAATACAAGATGGGGGCCTAGCCTATCATGTCTGTGTGTCTTATACCATGTCTTCTGGTTATATGGCTCATAGGTTAGTCATGTGACTGACACTTAAAGGGATTGTCCATCATCTGCTCTGTACACTCAGACTACATACACACAACCATAGCGGACTGTCCGTGAAAACGGATCTGTATTCTGCAATAAACATGTCCGTATCACATCCGTATGTGTCATCCACATCGCAGATCTGCAGAAAGACTTCTACAATCCCATACATGGTATGATCAAGTCTGTGACACAATCACACATAGGACCTGCTCCATATTTTGTAGATGTTTGTAGACACTGATCTGTAAAAAAAAAAAAAAAATACTGACGTGTGAATAGGGCCTTACGCTGGGTTCACACCTGCGTTCATGTCTCCGTACTATGGTTTCCGTCTTCTGCATGGCAGAAGACGGAAACCATAGACCGGGTCCGGCCGTGCGCGGCGGTGAGCGTTTTAGGCTCTCCGCCGCAAAACCGGATTTTTTTTATCCGGACACAGAGTAGTGCATGTCCGACTCTGTGTCCGGATTATAAAACCCGGTTTCGCGGCGGAGAGCGCAAAACGCTCACTGCCGCGCACGGCCGGACAGCTTTCTCACCCATTCAAATGAATGGGTGAGAAAGTCTCTTGCAGGCTTCCGTCTCCTGCTCTGTTTTATGCAGGAAACGGAAACCTGCAATAAGGACCGAACAACGCAGATGTGAACGAGCCCTTAGAAATAAATGGGTCTGTATACTATCTGCAATGGCGGACAATATACTGAAAACAACCACGGTCATGGGTATAGCCATGTATTATAGGGAGATCAACATTTATCACCTGTCCACCCCATAGGCCTACTGGCTAAGTTTGGCATCAAGTCAGTTAAAGGGGATGTCCCATTATGGACACTTATCCTCTATCCTGTGGATAGGGGATAAATGTCTGATTGCTGGGGACCTGATCACTGGGCCCCTCCTTAAGAAGGCCATAAGGAGACTTTCATTCCCTCATCTTACTGATCAGATCAGTAAGATGGGGGAATGAAAATCTCCTTAAGGCCTCCTTGTGAATATAGCTCCAGCGCTCCTTTCACATCTGTGGGGATGCTGGGACTGTAAATTCTTGCACCGCCTGCAATTCCATAGAAGTGAATGGAGCGCTGGTCACACAAGCACACTGGTGCTCTATTCACATTGTTCCCCATCCTGCTGATCACTGGGGGACCAGGTGATCACCCCTTCCCCCCCCCCCCCCCCCCCATCCCAGGCACATTACCTGTCCTGTGGATAGGGGATAAGTGTCCATAACGGGACAACCCCCTATAGATGTCATCTATGCTCATGCTGGGCTCTGTCATGGTTGGGGAAGTATGTGATTGGTTGGTTGATGGTTTGTTTTTGACACTGGGAATTGACTGGTTTAATATACGGGCATTGTGGTGGTTTATGGTCCTAAAGTCACCAGACAGGTGAATTTCTAGGTGTCTGGGCCATTCCACTAATAACCAATATTAGGTGATATTAGGTGCTCTTTTATTTCCAGTTATCATGTTTGTAGGAGATATATATATATATATATATATATATATATATATATATATATATATAAATTTAAAATTTTTAATTGCCGCTCTTCCATACAGACTTGGGACAGATAAACCTAAACTGGTTTGAGGAATTGACTAGAGAGGCGGTACGGCTTCATCCCAGGCTAAATGAAGATGAGGAGAAGAGAGAAGGCCAGCCAGAAGATAACGTATTCAAGACCCCGCAGCAGAAGAGATGTCCGTACAGTCAGCTAGAGTCTACACCCACCATATTCAGAGACCAGAGATTATACTCACCTCTCTTCCTCTCACCAGCAAACGATCAGGATAAAAGTCAAGGTACGGCAGGTAAGGATTCTAATAGGATTTTTAGTAGGAAAGTAGCAGAAATAGTTCAATGAGTGTCCTTATCTAGAAGGATGTTATCAAAGACTGAGAATTAAAGGATAGATAGACATGGTGGCTAAGAGGGTCTGTACGTTGCAAGCGACTGCTTTGCCAAGGGGCGACTATCAGTAGGTCAGATGGTATATTTATTGCCTGATGTCTTTGTGGACCTTGGCTCAGATTAGTATGAGAGTCTCTAGCGCTAACTACGACCATCTTTTACAAGTCCTTGTATATAAGCTGAGAGTAATAGGTTATATCTAGTATATTTTTTATTCTGAATTTATCCTCTCTTGGAAGTTGAGACCATTACAATGAGAGAATTTTTTTTTTCCCTCAGAAAACTTTACAAACAGTAACAAGACAGATCAGAGTCCTGACAAGACATTACCGGCTACTGACGTCTTTGGCACCTCAAATAGAAGTTTAGCTGACAGGTAAGATATGAGGATTCACCATTCTGAGTCTTGACCTTCTGTGGCGCACAGTAAAAAAAAAAAAATTGATTGTAAAGTAATGGCAAAATGATCTGTCATAGTTCCAGTAATGGCGTGGCTGTGTACCTGTACTATACGTAGTATATGGCACATCCATTATTTATTCCCTCCTTGTGATGACTTCAGCACTTTTTACTTACCGTGCCGCAAACCAGCAAGAAAAAATTTCCATGTATAGTATTGTTCTGATAAATCTGTTAAAACTCTGCTTCTCTGTGTATGATTTCAGCCCTGTTCTCGTGAAGCAGTTGTTTAAGACTCCTTACGGCGATGGAAAATACTTGCACCGGACCCCACGCCAAGATAGAAGGTTTGGTAAGTGAATTTGTTTACTATAGTAATGGGATATGTTCATAAAGTCTTGCCGTCTCCTGGCATTAGGGAGCATTTAGGATTTTTGCACACAGTGTAAGGTCTGCTTTAAAACCAGCATCGAATTTGGGCAGTGATTGAGGCAGAGCACTGAAAAAAACAAGGATCCGGCTCGATCTTGCTGCAGATTTCTTGTCTGATCATCTATATCTGGAACAACTTGGCTTAGTAGCCTCATTCATGTGAAGGTGAAAGCCAGAGGATCAGAAAGTTGTACAGGTTCTTGCAGGAGTAGCACCTAGCACATGCACTTTCTCTTTCGTTATTATTCACTCCTGGTTTGGGCATCAGATACGGAGCGCTATATTGATCACTTTTTCTGATATTTGCTAGCAGAGATCACGGCTTTCAATTTGCATGTTTTGGGGCATAAATACAGAATGTGGCATATTGCGCCATGTTGCAGAATACACTACAATTTACTAGTATTACTAAATATGCCTCCATGTGAGAATAAGTCCTCAGGGTTTCCACTTTTATTTGTTTCAGAGATCTCTGACAGTTTATTGTGCACCCCGCAGTTGATCAGGGTAAGTACCTTACATCTACTTTATTTCTTCTGTTAAAGGAGTTATTGCACAACATGACAAGAGCGTTTGGCCTGATGCTTTCCTCCTTGTGTCAGAATGAAGATAGGCTTTGGTGGATGTTCATCCATCTACTTCATAGCTGACCACTCATTGGAATGGCTGGAATTTACTGTAATGCTGCAGGTGCTGGACCAGTGGTTGTCAGGACCATAGGCCAACAACTATGCTTGTCCACCACTCCATTCACACCCCTCCTCACGGCGGTTGTGTCATGAGGAGGAATGGAGGACGCTAACCCTCAGGGGGTTGTGGTGGCATTTCTAAGGGTAAGTTTACATGGGTTTTTTTGGTCAGGATTTTGAGGCCGTATCTGCCTCAAAATCCTGACCAAAAAGACGGCTCCCATTGAAATCAATGAGAGCCGGTCAGTTTTTTTTTCCGGGAGCGAGATCCTCATTCTTTCAGGCGGATTTGACTCGCGACATCCGCCCTGAAGACACTCCCTCCTCCTGACTATGCTCATTCATTTGGGCCTAATCTGGAGCGGAGTGCGCGACTGGATGCCAGTGCAGTGCATCGGCATCCAGTCGCAGCTACCCATATTTTGGGCCTCCGCCTCAGGCTCCGGATTAAAAAACCCTGTGTGAACTTACTCTAACCATTTACAGTCAGAACGAAGGTGTCAGTAGGCAATATACCATAACTGTCTTTAGTCACTATACAGTGTTAAGCGTGTTCAGCTTCAGCCATCCCTCATCACAAACCTTTTTCTTTATTATTCTTAAGAATCAAAGCTCTTCTAGATGTATATCAGAGAGTCTTGGAGTAGAAGCAGATTCTGAAATGTCCTGGTCAAGCTCAATGGCTACACCACCCTCCCCAACTGTGATCATAGGTAGGACCTGTTTGTGTTTCACTATGGCTGTGTATAAATAGGTGTCCGGCCTAGATATGTAGCAGTTAGGTTATGCTCATACATGTCGGATTGCATCAAATTCATGCAAAGTCCTTCTCTGAATGAAATTTCTGTTCCTGCAACCCTCATAACATGTATTGCAAAATTTGCATATGTATTTATGTCAAAAAACATTTGCTGCTCCAATTTCATTAGGATCATTCCATACAGTATCAGTAAGGCTACTCCTTATGTGAATCTGCTGCACAAATCCAAGGCTACAGCCTCTGCTTTGTAACACATTGATATTTAGTCCATTGTGTGAATATAACCTCCTGTTCATATACTATGGCCCAGCTTTACTAATAGTTCGACATACAGTTGACAAATATGTCGTATTTGTCACAGTCAGTGATGCTGGAGGATAAGGCGGGGTTCACATCTGCGCCCAAATCTCCATTGGAGACCAGTAACTCCAATAGTAGCTCTAGGCCTAGACTGTGTATTAGAAGAATTCTCAACTAGTTTCTCAAGCCTTTGTTCTGTTTGTAGCTCGAGATAAAGAAGAACCTTCTAATCCAAGGACATTTGATAGAGAAGATGTGGTGGTGAGTAAGATTTTTATTTTTTCATTTTTTTATTTTTTTTTGAGTTGAACTTCAAGGAATTGAATGGTTTCCATTAAGAAGACAGAATAACTCTTGTTGCTTTTAATGATTTTTGTATATATTCAGTTTTCAGCAGGATTTATAAATATATATATATATATATATATATATATATATATATATATATATATATATATATATTGTCCATGAAAATAACCCTCCAGGTTTAAAGCATTCACCTTCTCTAGCAGAAGGTATAATAATGAAGAGATCAATGGGAAGGAGAGAAGGAAGGATTTATTAAAGAGATTCTATCATTGGCTATAGTGATTTATAACTAAGCATATATTTGCCTAGCCTTTAGAAAGGCTATTCCAGACATACCTTTTATTCATTAATCCTCATAGCCGCTTTTGACTTAGCCCGTTTTTATTGATATGCTAATTAGCCTCCAGGGTGCACCCGGAAGTGTCTGTGATGTTCTCTGAGCACTGCTTGTGTGATTTGTGTAACCAGGAGGGAGCAGGGAAGGCTGATGATGATGGCGACTCCTCAGCCTTCTCTGCTCTCACCTCCCCCATGTGTACACAGATCACACAAGCAGTGCTCAGAGAGGATCACAGACACTTCCGGGTGCTCTATGGAGGCTAATTAGCATATCAATAAAATTGGGCTAAGTCAAAAGCGGCTGTGAGGATTAATGAATAAAAGGTATGTCTGGAATAGCCTTTCTAAAGGCTTAATTAAAAATCACCACAGCCAATGATAGATTCCCTTTAAAGGGGTATGCAGCAATGTTCTGGACTATTTTTAAAAGTGAGAGTGGTTGGGGCCTCCTGTGAGCCATCAAACTTACTAAGTGGTGTAAATTATAGCACAAAGCTATTTTTTTGGCCATGTACATTAGAGGTGTGAGGTCTTCCGACTACCCTTAGCAGCAGATATCAGCAAAGAAAAGGATTGGGCTTGTTGTGTTTCAGCATACCCAAATCTTTTGTGTTCAGAGAGATAAACCCCCGCAAGAAGTGTCTGGCAGCGACTTGGGACAGTTTCTCATGGTCATGGTTTGGCTGGTAAAAACTGCTGCATTTACTGGTGTGAACTTGGTTTGACTCAGCATGTCATTTCAGTAAGGTAAATGCAGCTGATACACAGCCTTATTTCCCTCTCCCATTCAGAAGACATGCATGTTTAGCCAAGTGTGTATATGTGTATGGCAGGGGATGTCAGCCAAACAACCTCCTCTTGTAAGTTCAGCCTACATAATGGGATTTATGTATAGTAATATTGTTACACCAGCACATCTCTGGAATCCTTGATTTTCACTTTTAGATTGTACGGAGTCTCTTCTCCAAGATGAATAGTTCTGCAGCTGGTTCCTTAGCTCCACCACCACCAAAGATTGACGGTGACAGCACAGAGGTCGGTGAGTAAATTTACATAATGTCTTTGTGTGTGGTAAACTTGGCGAGCGGAGAAGACCACTGCTAGCCAGGTAAAGACTGGGCAATATCGCATGGCTGACCATATAAGCCAGTACTGGATATTTTCTTTAGTTCTCTTTATAGGTTGTGTTGTTAAGCACACTTATCTCTTATCCACAGTGCTGTCAGGTTACTGGAGGCTCCATCATTAGGAGAATGAGGGAACAAAGCTTTCTTGTGAATAGAGTGACAGTATGCTTGTATGACCGACACTCTATTCACTACAATGGACTATGGGCACTGCCAGAGATTACAGTCCTGGTAGCCAAATAGCAGTGAATGGAGCGCTGGTCATAAAATCACACCGGCGCTCTGTTCTCTCAGAACTGGCAGACTTTTGATCCTCCTTTCTCCTGTGGATTAGACATAAGCAGTATTAACAGCACAACCCCTTTAAGCTGATAAACTTAGAGATCTATGAAGTCTAGTGTGTGATAGCTGAGAATAGATAACTATTGCAAAGTTTATCTTTACTTTTTTGATTTATGGAAGCATTATTAATCAGGTTCTCCAGGATTTCTGGAAAGATCAGCAAGTGCAGGAGGTAGCATAATAATAATAATAGTATTCTCTGCAATTCTCACATACTGTACATCATTCTCCTGACTGGTGCAGCCGATCATCTCAGGAGTCACATGCTGTGAATTTTACCATCAGACCTGAGGCCGGTGATTGGCTGCAGCGATCACATGAATGGTGTACGGTGGTGTGATCTCTGCAGGGACCACCAGAGCAACATCAGTGGAGTGGCAAGCAATTAAAGAGAGAGTGGTTTGGTTTTTTTTTTTTTTTTAAATGAGATAAAAGGTAGGCCTAAAATAATCATTGCATGCTCATCTGTCCGTTTGTCTAATGATCCAGTTTAGTGTCTCTGTTTGGGTCCCTTGTGTTCCCGACATTTGGCCTGAATACCAGTACCCATCAGTGGCTGAGCAGTGACGGTCTGTTCATACAAAGCATCAGCCCTCAGTCACTGATTGGTTGCTGTGTCGTGCACAGACGCAAACAAAGATCAGGGACACACTGGATCTCTGGCCAAAGGGACTGTTTATTATTTTAAGCTTCCCTAGGGGTTAAAAAAAAACTGGAAACCCCCTTTAAAGGGATTCAATAATTAAAACTTAATTTTTTCTGCCTACCACGTAGGAATAGCCTTAAGAAAGGCTATTCTTCTCCTACCTTTAGATTTCTTCTCCGCGCCGACGTTCGGTAGAAATCCCGGTTTTCTTCTGTATGCAAATGAGTTCTCTCGCAGCACTGAGAGCGTCCCCAGTGCTGCGAGAGAAATCTCCAGCACCACCTCCATCTTCTTCAGGAACGGCCTCTTCACGCGTCTTCTTCCGGCAAGGGTGGTCAAACTTGTAGGCCTAGGGCAAAAGCTGACTGCACATGCCCGCCGGCCACTAGAAAATGGCCGCTTACACAGTACTGTAAGCGGCCATTTTTTTTTTTTGTGGCCAACAGGCATACGCAGTCGGCTGCCCGAGGCCTAGAAGTTTGACGCCACCGCCAGAAGAAGACGCAAAGAAGACCCGTTCCTAAAGAAGATGGAGGCGGCGCTGGAGAGTTCTCTTGCAGCATTGGGGATGCCACCAGTGCTGCGAGAGAACTCATTTGCATACCATCGAAAACCGGATTATATACGGAATGGCGGGCGTGGAGAAGAAATCTAAAGGTAGGAGAAGAATAGCCTTTCTTAAGGCTATTCCTACGTGGTAGGCAGAAGAAATTGAGTTTTAATGATAGGATCCCTTTAAATGCCAGGAAATCCCTTTTAAAGGATGCACTCACTTTATAACTAGTCCACTTTCCTGAGTGTGTACTTCTCTGTATTCTTCACAGCAGACGCTATAACTTCTGAAAACACAGAAAAGTCACCAAATTATCTGAAGGCACAAAAGAAGAAAACCGTTCTGAACGCAGTCGGAGATGAGGAGGCGTGCCAAGTGGTTGAGAACGCAATAGAAGGAATGGAAGATGTTTTGTCCATGTTTTTTACGAATGACAAACCACCAGAACTGAGAAAAGTAAAAGTCGATAGAATTAAAAGAAAAACTAAACCGTGTAGTGCAATGAATGATTTACTGGTAGAAAACACTGAGCAGCAGAAGACGTTGTACGATTCAGAGGAGCAGAATGTAAATGGCAGATTACTACAGGAGAAGACATGTCCAAGAGAAATATCTTTATCTTATGAGTGGACGCCATTGAACCTCCCTGATATGTCAGAAGAGAACTTAAGTATGGAAACTGGTGGATGTGGAGATGGTAAAATGATGGAAAATTCAGCATTTAATCATTCGCAACTATACGGGGATGAGAAAGCATCCAAAGGTCTTAAGGTGACAAATAAGACGACTTCTCGATATACAGATCACGAGGGGAAGCCTGAGGAGGGATTTCCACACGATGCTGCAGATGACAGTAAATCTCTGGTGAGACTTGTATCTGGTGGTCACTCATCATCCTTCGCAATGGACTGCCATATAGCAGACCAGAAACCTAAACCTCTCCTGTCTACACTGAAAAAGCAGACCAAATTTTTGTATAACCTAAAAACGGAACTTCAACAAACTGAAACCACAGCGAAGACGGTCAGGACACCGTACAATGAACCTCCGAGTAGCACGGAAACACCTGATGTCAAGTCCAGAAGTATGTCTTGTCTTATTAAGCATTAGATTAGATAACTTTTAGGATGGTGTGTTAGGTCATTTTGAGGAACGTTTCCCAATTTTATCGTCACTCTGTTATAGAAGCTCTGGTGTCGTACTCAGTTTAGGTTCCAATCAGATCATGGGTTTTTTTCCAACCGTTTAGCTGATGAATTCAAAAGAACATACACTAACACATGGCCATCTGTACATACAGATCAATGTTTAAAAAAAGAAATATGGTAGAGTATGTTTTTTGCGTCCGTCCCAAATAAATGGACAGAAACTTTTGCGGCTTTTTTTTGCATTAGCTAAGCGAATAGAAAACGTGACCTGAATGGAGCCTTAATCTAGTGACTGCTGGTTATCATTGGTCCCAATAGAGCTACCTGCAATAGGTTGTGCTCCATGTCTTTAAAGGGTCATGTGGTGATAATATTTTTGGACAGTGTACCCACTGCACCATTAAGCAAACTTAACCTCACAATGTGAGACCCCGGGTCTCACATTGTGGCAATTCTTATAATTTTTTTTTAAAAAAATTTAAGCACTGGGGGTGGCCAGAAGTTTTGCTTCTCTATCTCATCCGCTGACATTCTGATTCTGGTTCACGTTAATGTCCCAGCTCTACTCTTGCTGCTTGTACACGAAGTAGAGCAGCCATAGAGTCACATGACACGGAGTCAGATTATCAGTAGAGTAAAGGGAGAGTGCCGTGACAATCTAAGAATCGTCAAGACAGTATATATTACTACATTTGCTAAAATGGTGCAGTGAGAAGTAATATTCCCCATATTACCAGGCCAGGTATGCATGTGAATGAGCTGCCTGTGTAAATAATGAAGCTTCTGCAGTAAACATAAAAGGTTCTTGTGAGGAGACACATTAATGACATATTAGGGCTACTTCACACGTGGCACTGGACGGCGTATTTTGGTCCTGATCGTGACGCAGGAAGCCGCGTCAGAATAGGACCAAAATGCGCCTGTCGGAAGCCAGGACAGTTGCGGCTTCCCGCTCCAGAGTAGGCCCAAATAAATGGGCCTAGCCCAGAGGGTGCTGCCAGGGCTGAATCAGCCGCGGAATCCGCCTGAAGAAAGGGCAGCTCGCTTCTTTTTTATGTGAGCGGGAATGTAGCTCTCACGGAAAAAAGTAAGCCGGCGGTCTACATAGACCTCTATTGTGAGGACGATCCCTTACTAGTAGTCCCGCAGCAGTCTGATCTCTGCTATTGCTACAACATAGCATATGACATAGTAATGCTAGTAGAGTGACACTGCAAAAAAAGGCTCCCATTGACTTCAGTGGGAGCCACTCGCTTTTTTCCTGCTAGCTAGTAGCGGAAAAAGAAGTGACATGACCTATCTTGCCACAGATTCGGCGGCTGAGTCAACTGTGTCATCCGCGGCTCGAGACACGCTCCTGTTTAGGCCTAATCGAGAGAGGGATGCCACGACGGAATGACGATGCACAAAACAAAAAAAAGGAAACAAAAACCTGCAAAGTGAAGACCGGGTGCAGGTGTGAACCCGCCCTAACTTGGCTTTTTGGTTTCTTTTGAAACCAAAAAATACTAAAGTGAATATCTTTTTTTTTTTTCGCCTCTTTCTTTTGCTCACCCATGTTAGTTGTTGTGGTTTAATTTTGTAACAAAGTATGAAATTGTATGACCCCCCCCTTTAAATTGTTTTCCCCAGGATCATTGGATTCAAAGAACGCTGCATCGGCACACAACCTTCTAGAAGTAGAAGAAGAGGATGATGACTTTAAAGATAACAGTATAGATGTCCAAGAGATAGAAGAGACGTTCATGAATATGATAGATACAGATCCACAGGCTTCCCCTGGGGTAAAATCCAACTTAAATGAAACTAATGTGCCCTCAGTTGGTGATGACTTTACAACCCTTCAAATGGCCAAAACAGAGAACATTTCCTATCTAGAAGATGGATCAGAACAACACTCTGAAATAACATACAGCAATACCAAGGTCAAAGGTTCCCAGACAGATGGCGAGAATAAAGAAAGTAACTCACAAGAGAATCCTTTCCTTACAGGGAACGACTGTGATTCATCCTGCAATACTTCACACCTTTCAAAAGCAGAATCTATATCAGTTAACACGGCATGCATTGATCTACCGGTCGGCACAAACATGCCGAATTTGGGGGGCTTTAAAATGGCATCTAATAAAAAAATACACATTTCAGAAGAAAATTTAAGAAAAGCAAAACTTCTCTTAAAAGATGACTCTTTGCCTCTATTGCATCCCATTATAACTGGGAATGTAGAGCAGACCCCTTTCCTTTTCAGTTCTAAAACTGATCATGTCGGATTCCAGACGGCATCTCGTAAGGAAATCCTCGTCAAAGAAACAGCAATTGCCAAAGGAAGTATTTTGTTCCAGGATATTGAACAGGAAATCTATCCAAATCCATGTAAAAGACAAAAAACAAGTACTTTCGACCAGGTGGCATCAAACGTGAATCTTCAACAGGGCGAAATGACTTGCAATATTGAACCTAATACTTCAAGGAATTTGGATGGGGGTCTGCCTAAAGAAGTAAAGGAAGAAAACAAAATGTCTACTACATTAAGTGCATGCAAGCAACCCTCTTCAGACGGTAAAGTGAAAGGTGATGTAAGTCCTCAGAGCTTGAAGGAAAATTCTGAGCTGACCTTAACTCCTACTCCCAAAAATACAGGCAAGAGGAACTTGGAAGGTTTATTGACTGGAATACAATGTAACGTATACGACGTCTTTACCGAAAGCCAAAAAGCAGAAATCAATGAACTTTCTTCCATCTTGGAGAATGCAGGTAGTCAGTTTGACTTTACACAGGTTAAGAAACTGAATTTACTTGGTTTAGATAATGAAAATGTGCAAAATCCAAAGAGCGTTAGTGATTCTCAGAAGCTCAATATGTCGGATGTCTGGAAAGACGTGGACTTCAACGATAGCTTTGCTACTGGAGAGGGAAATAAAGAAAGCAGCGAATCTGAAAGTAAAACTGACAGTGGGACAGATCAGAAATCTGTGCCGGGCTCTGGCATCAAACCCAGGGAAGGAACGGTTGGTGGGTTTACGGTGACTAGTAGTAAATCTGGTAACATTACCGATGAGGATTTAATCAAGGCGATCGATATGTTCAGTGATATGGAAGAAAATGTGAAAGAGGGAAACACAAAGACTGCACAAGATCTGCAATGTTTATCGAAGTCCAAAACTTTTAATGTGTTATCTATTAAAGTCGACGGCAAAATTCCATCCAATGTCGTACAGATTACCTCCATACCATCGCATGTAAAGACCAATGAAAGATATAGTCCAGACCGACTGTCAAGTAAGCAAGAAGAAAAGTGTAAGAGTCGTGAAGAACATGTAACTACGTCACAGCCAACTGAGATGGACAGTGACAAATGGTTTCCTTTAGAGTCAGTGCAAACTTGTGACGCTGCTTCAAGTAGATGTGAGAACCCGGTTTCGGCTACATGCCTGTCAATGCCACTTGGGTTTTCTACTGGAAAAGGCAAGCTGATTAATATTGACAAGGCCTCTATAGATAAAGCAAGGACCATGTTCAGTGATCTAATGGATACGTCTGACCCACATATAGTGCCTGGACCATCAGGTTTGCTGAGTGAAACAAATGCAATTCGGGATAAAACCATCTTTTTAGAAAAGAAAACACATGGGCTAACACCGGACCCGAAACCAATGGATCTCAGTAAAGAGATTTTGGATGGTCCTCCTCAGAAACCAAAGCAGATGTGTATGACACAAAAACTAGTGACCGGAGAGTCAAGCCTTCAGCCACACAATAAGCCAGTATCAAAGATGTCTTTGTTCAGTACTGCCAGTGGGAAACCAGTTCTGTTATCTGAGGAGGGTCTAGAAAGGGCTCACAAAATGTTTTCTGAAGTAGATGATGGTCCTGGTTCAGACGAGCAAACCTCTGGAACTGTCTTGAAAGAATCGATAGTAAATTTTGGCGGTTTGCCTGACGCCTCTGTTCACGTTAAAGATTCCACTTTTAAAGTTCCCCAACCAGGTTTTAGCATGGCAAATGGTAAAAAGATAGGCGTTTCTGAAAAATGTATCCAGAAGGCACAAGAAATTTTTGCTGATATTGGAGAACTTAATGTTTTAGATAATCTATCCATTCAGAATAAATCTAAAGGCTGCGATCTGGGGAAAAACAAAGTTTGCGTTGTCTTGGATCACCAGAATCACAGAATGAACTCCAGCGTAACACAAGATAGAAAAGCAAAACCTTGGGTGGGGCAGAATAAGGAAAGTCTTGGTGCTGATGTTTTGACAGATAAAGAAGAAGAAATGTCGATTAAGACACGTGAAGATAAAATTCCTGACTTGAGCAGAACATCTTTTAGCACTGCTGGTGGGAAAGCGATTCAGCTGTCGGAAGACTCACTGAAAAAAGCTCAACGCATGTTTGATGATATAGATGATGGCCTTTTGCCAGATCAGGGAGAGTCCAGCTCTTTAGTCAAACAAAATGACAGAAGAAATCCCAAATCCACCTTGCCTCCTCTAGGTTTCAGTACAGCAAGCGGTAAAACCGTGGCCGTGTCTCAGACTTCCCTCCAGAAAGCAAGACAGATATTTGCCGAGACCGACCCTGCTGTATCCGAGGTAGGGCGCACTGTAAAGTCCAACAAGACTCCAGCTAAAAATCTGGACAATTTCAAGGCCAACCAAAGACTCCCCTCCAGTGCAGCAGAAGCCAAGGATCTAAAACCAACTCTAAACCAATCTACTGATCCTAAAGGAGAAGATACAAGCATCTGTGTTCCTCATCGAGACGTTTCTAATGTAAAGATGGCGTTTTTTAGTACAGCAAGTGGCAATCCTGTCCAGTTGTCGAGGAAGGCTCTACAGAAAGCTAGAGACATGTTTGCAGATTTAGATGATGATCATGGAAAAGATCAGTCACACACGAGTGTCCCAGTTGGTTCTATAAAGAAAGGAAATAAAGGAATGAACGACTTCTCTAGTCAAAACCTTGACAACCTACAGAGGCTTACTGAAGTAAATGCCCCAGTTGTCGCCCTGCCTCCTGTAGCGTTCAGCACAGCAAGTGGGAAGACTGTGACGGTCTCTTATGAGGCTCTCCAAAAGGCAAAAAGACTTTTTGTAGATACTGAAGATCTACTAGATACTGCAAAAAGTTCACAGGTTAATACAAGGAACCAAAGCGAAAAACATGAAGGCTTCCCTGCCGTTGGTCAGATAAATCAGAGAAGGTCTTCAGCGACCAGAAATGAAACTGGAGAACCAGTTGTGGGAGACGGTTCCGTACCCAAGGTGCCATGTTTTAGCACAGCTGGTGGAAAATCCATGACTGTGTCCGAGGAGTCCTTACAGAGGGCACGAGAACTATTTTCTACAGTAGATTATGGCTGCTCATCAGAGAATGGAGATATCCAACCTAATCCTAAATCATCCTCGGCAGTGAAAGTATCAGTAAGAGAAAAAATCAAAATGCCTGAGCCATCAGAAATAAAATATTCCTCCAATGTGCCGGCCAAAAATTCATGTGCGTTTAGCACGGCCAGTGGAAAGCAAGTCCAAGTATCAGAAGATGCTCTGCAGAAAGTCAAGGGTCTTTTTGATGAAATAAATTCTGATGAAAATTTTGAAGATAATCTTAAGGAACGTCAACAATCTGGAAGAATGAACACACCTAAGCCATTACTGAGCACCAAGTGCGACCACTCGAAGACAAACACTGTTGAAGGTAATGGAGGGAACCAAAACACTTCAGCAAGGTCCTTGGACTTTCCGCGGGGTGTTCCACTGCCAAGAATCATAAAACATTCGACACCTCTTTATGCGGCTGGAGCAACAAACTTCTGTCTGACGACATCCGACACTCCAGAGAATGACTTTGAGATCGAAGCAGCAGAAAGTGCCAAAGCGTTCATGGACGATGAAGATCTGACCGATGCGGAATTAGGGACCAGTGGTTTATCACCAGCTTCAGGCAAGCTTCCAAATATCAGAAATGGAAAGAGGTTACGGTCCGATGACGCAATACGTGGTATGTGATTTCATCATCATTTTTTAACTTAAAATTGACAAATATTTGATACTAAAGGGAGTCTATCAATGGAGCCCAACATATCAGCCCAGCCCCACATTCAGGTTATGTCACCTGAATAAAACAATGTTCTCCTCTTGGGAATTGGGACCTCCATTGTTGAAGTTTTGCTGTTTTTGTCAATATGTAAATGAGCTCTTTGGAGCAATGGCAACACCGTTAGTTTGTGCACAGAGCTCACTTGAATATTGACAAAAACAGGATTGGCCATGATGTAGGGAAAAGGAAAAAAAAGCGTCATGACATCCCTGGTACTCCGTTGTCCATTGCCTGCTCTCACAACACCAGAAGCATGGAGGCTCACGTGACCGCCAATAATTGGACTGGTCATGTCATTCTCACACGTGACTAGTATCTAACCAAAGATGGCCAAGACCGGATCGGTATCCGCAACCGTGCAAATAGACCCATAGACATTTATGGCCGTTATTCACTGTGGTGTGAATAAGGCTTTAATCATTGGCAACAACCCCTTTAAATTTGCACTGCTAGGACCCCGGTTTTACAATTTTGGGGATAGTCAAGCTTTATTAGCTGCACAGGAAGGTGGTGCAGACAATGCATAGTAACATGTATGGTATATGCAGCCTCTATATATAAATGGTGCACATAGGGGGAATAAAGCAGAAGGTATTAGTTATTTTATATTTTTGCAAATTTTTTTATGTAGATTGTGTGCCCCATATAGGGATCACAATGTCCATTTTTTCTTCCTATCAGTACGTCTTTGTAGAATGGGAGGAAATCCACACAAACACAGGGAGAACATACAAACTCCTTGCAGATGTTGCTCCTGGCTGGATTTGAAACCAGGACTCCTTCGCTGCAAGGCTGCACTGCTAACCACTGAGCCACCATGTTGCCCCTTATTTTTGCATGTTATATGCTTTTATGTTAGTATATGAATGATGCATGGGATTGGTAAGGCAGCTGGTAACCTTTTACACACAGGAGAGCCACCAATCAAAAGACAACTTTTACCGGAATTTGATCGATCCTTGGAGAATGAATCCAAAGCCGCATTGAAGCCTCTCACAAGCAGTCCTCATGGTGGGTGTTTATTATTATGGAGCAAGGTCTAATTGGATGGGGTTTCAGTAATCTGTTTGGCTTTTTGCTGTTGCTGTATGTTTGGTCTTTTATAGTCAGTGATAGCGATGAGTGAGTAGTATTCGATTGAATACTTCGCCGCCATAGGCATGCGTGTAAGCGACCGAATACCAAGGGGTTAAGCACATCGAATATTCGATGCATTTAACTCATTGGTGTTCGGTCGCTTACACGCATACCTATGGCGGCGACGTATTCAATCGAATACTGCTCACTCATCTCTAGTTAGTGACACTGAAGACGATGGTCCATCAGGACTTGACGTGACACGAAGTCCTAGCTGTCGGACATTGGTGACATAGAAGTGCCCAGTAAGCAGGCCCTATTCCAATTTATTTAGGTTTTTGCATTGACTTCAGCATTGCACGCCATGTCCTTTCACCATTATCACTTGCCTTCAGAATTGACCAGCTCTATCTTATTTTGTGTTATTTTCTCTTTTCCTGCCCATGTTAACTCGTATTCAACCTCCCTTTCTCACTGTAGAAAGTCTGAAGGACAGGAGAAAGCACTTCTACAAGGTTCCCTTACAGCCATTATCTTCTGATCCTGCCAGGTACGAGTAGTCTCCATGATCTATGCCTACTTATAAGTTAGGACTTACCTTGCCTATTTGTACAAGGATTGGTTTTCTGCCCTCATGTTGTTTTACAGCTCTTACCTATGAAAAAAAGATGGCCATAAAAATTTACCTCTTTGAGACTTACTCTAAATTTTTGTAATGTCATCTTAAAGGGGTATGCGACCCATCTTGAGAATGCGGGTCACTCGGTCCCTGTTTTCCAGATGCTGTGAATGGAGACGTGGCTACGTGTTGTCTTCATTCAGTTCTATGGAAGTTTCGACAACTGGTTGCTCGCTTACTTGGCTATTTTTGGAACTCCGATAGAAGAGAGCAGTGTGTACCGATCTCTGTTCTCATTATGGCTACTGAACAGGGGTCTGATAAGGTTGAGCCCACAACTGTCTGACGGTTGTGGCATATCCATGACCCAGATGGGGCAAGTTCTTTAAATTTATACTCATTCTGAAGGCAGTCGGGTCCACCAAATGGAACAAAAAAGAGCATTTGTTTGTCTTTACATGAAGGGGTTCCTAGTATAAGTGCAGTAGTCAACATATTGTGATCTCTCTTAAAGTGAAATTCCCATGACTCTTGTTCACTAACCTGCAGGCTGTTGTGCTCTCTTCACTTCCTGCTTTTCTCAGCACATTGGTGGGCGGGGTTTCACTTGCACGGGATTGGTTGTAAATGAATTACCGCAGTGTGAAGCTGATGTAGCAGAGCTGGATTTGAGTCAGTTTTCATTACATAGAGAGGTAACGGACTCTGTATCTCAGCCCTTATCAGCCAAATTCAATTAAATCGACTGATAAGAGCTCAGAAATCCCGGAGCTCTCTCCTCCCCTATCTGAGAAGCTCTACTACTTATCAGACACAAACAGCTCAGAGCTGCTCCCAGCCCCTCCCCCTCCCCATGAGAGCAGGCAGCTACATCACTTGACAAATGAGCAGATAATCCCAAGGGCCATAGAAACGGAGTGTAAACAATGAAGTGAATAAATTAAGATAGCGGCCAAACAAAGCAGTTTTGATAAAGCAATGCATTTAGGAAAAGTCTTAAATCCACATAAACTAGCAGTATAGATAGGATCCTTGTGATGGGACAACCCCTTTAAGTAGTCCTCTACTCTATGGCGCAGTACCAAATAACAATTGATGCCACTACACTTGTAAGGGTAGTAAGTCAGTAGCACCAAGCCAAATCCCTCACAGGCGTTTGGTCCTACTCCTACCATTGTGGCCTATCAAGTTCAGGTTCCAATCACTTCTGTTAGGCTAAGTTCTCATATATTCTGTGTTCTCCTTTGGAGACTCCGCCGCAGAAACCGCCAGAAATAGGTGGTAAGAAAAGTCCTGCTCTCCACAGCTTTTAGTATAAATGGCGGATCCCTCGTGGACTCCATTACAGTCAGTGGTGTCCGCAGGTGACCACTGTTTTAGCGGTTTGGCTTTCTGACGTTCAGGTCCCCCGTCGCAGATGTGAACCTAGCTTTACTCATAGGAAAAGTTTGACACAGCATAAACATATCTCAGGTCTGTGAAGTAAGTAACAATTAAAGAAATGTTATTTCTTCTGCAGTTTCTTAAAAGGAAAAGAAGATTGCTTAGAATCCAGGCAAAGCGCTCCGAAACATCTTCATTCCACGGCAAATGTTTCCCATAGTGCTTTACCAACCGGTTCAAAACCTATTCCTGCAGATTGTAGAAATGACCCAAAAAACAGGACCAGAAGCGGTACTAGCTCATTTCTTATCCCTTTTAAGAAGACTATCCAGGTATCTTCAGGGGATCAAATGGTTAACTCTCCAAGATGTGAACAGGATAACACGGACAATATTCTAAGTAAAAGTCGTGTTGATGGGACATCGCAGAAGGATGGATCAGGTATCACAAATGAAATCATTAGAAGTGTTGTACATGATTAGAAAAGCACCACACAGCGCCACAACTATCCACGGGTTGTATGTGGTATTGCATATTGCCACATTTATTTTGAAGACCATTTCACACACAAGCCATGGTCATGTGTGGCGCTATTTGTAGAAGAAAGCAGTCGTGTTCTTCTATTGCTGACCAACCCCTTTAATTGCTGTCTGTACACAAACTTATGTTTGCTCATAGATACAACCTAGACATCAATTTATTGCACAAGGACTGCAGAAGATGTGCAAAATGTATTACGAAAACTGTGTTTCTTACGTCTGGGACAGTTTATTCCAATACTTTCGTTTAAAGGAATCCTATAATTGGATACCCATTTTTTCTGACTAACACGTAGGAATAGCCTTAAGAAAGGCTATTCGTCTCCTACCTTTAGATGTCTTTGCCGCGCCACCGTTCGGTAGAAATCCTGGTTTTCCGTCTTTTTGTAAATGAGTTCTCTCGCAGCACTGGGGGCGTCCCCAGTGCTGGGAGAGAACTCTCCAGCGCCGTCTCCATCTTCTTCTGGAATACCCTCTCCCTGCGTCTTCCTCCTTCCTGGGTTTCAATCTTCTAGGCATGCTCAGTCAGCTCTGCCATCAGGCCTGATGGCAGAGACGACTGCGCATGCCCGTGGCCACAAGAAAATGGCTGCTTACACAGTAAGCTGTGTAATTGGCCATTTTCTTGTGGCCGCTTATGCAGTAAGCTGGTGCAAGCGGCCATTTTCTTGTGACCACAGGGCATACGCAGTCGGTTCTGCCTGAGGCCTGATGGCAGAGCCGACTGAGCATGCTTAGAAGATTGAAACCCAGGACGAGTCAAATGATTTATGTTTAGGTTATAAAACACGTCTTAAGTAAATTTCTGCCTTGACTTCTCATGTCATACAACTTTACTATTTCCATAGAGCAACCTTATATTTAGCATACCTAGGACTGATCCTGTTTCGTGTGTTTTATTCAGGGACGGATTTCTCTGATTTGGTCCAAAATATCTTCTGTGCCAGAGATATGCAGGAGATGAGAATACGAAAGAAACAAAGACAGAAGATTAAACCACAACCTGGAACATTGTATCGGCAAAAAACCTCTTCCAACGATAAAATCAGTCTGCTGACAGCAGTGGAAGGGAGGCCTCCGACTGCACATACACCGGCTGAGGTAGAGAACCGGCGCAGCTACTATTTTGGCTCCCATGCCCACAGCTGAGGGTTCAGGCTGATGGTGTGCGAGTTTTGTAGTCAAATGTGCTCTGATGACCTCTTCTATTGATTTCAGTGGGGGGTTCCAATCCATTTTCACACAGTGGGTTAGGACCTGCTCTATAAGTATCGGAACAGAACAGAGCTTCGGAAATTAGACAATTACAACCTGACGAGACTATAGCTAAAATCAAAATTTGGGATGTTTGTAGAATCATGTAAGAGCATATAGTCCATATGGGCATGACACGATAAAAAAAACATTGGTGGCCTGAATCTTTACTTTGTAGTTCGGCACAGGATCTAATGGGGGACCACTAATAATCAGCTTGTCCTGGATTTACTGATCTCCTGTTAATAATGGGCAGGTTTCAGTGTAAGGGCGGGTTCACACCTGCGCCCGGTCTCCGCTTTCAGGTTTCCGTCTTCTACCCAAGAAACTGGACAGGAGACAGAAACCGGCAGTCATTTTTTAAACCCATTAATTTGAATGGCGTACATGTCTTCTGTCAGATTTATATGTATTAGGCACTTTTAGTACCTCTCTAGACAGTTCTGGAAAGTGTCTAGAAAAGGGGACTTGGATTAGAGAGAACTTAAAAATGCGCCAATATTTTGACACATGATGGTGGTATAAATCACTGGTACATTTGTCTGGCCTAGTTTTAAACTAAAGCTATAATTAAGATAGGAATAATAAATCTCCCCCATTATGACTAATCTGTCACTTCTTAAAGAGAACCTGTTGATCAGGTAGTTTGTAGTACATACAGGGTAAAACATGATTCCACTTCTTGTGCTGATCGCTGATGATGAGCTTTTGGACCTCTTCCCCTCTACACACTGTGAAATAATCTGAACCAAGCTTCTTTGATTGGTCAGAGTGCTCTTCCATATGTATGAATCATATGTTACGGCAATTCTGATTGGAAGAGGGGCCCTAAAGGCATCATTCCCATTGGAATGCACCCAGCACCTTCACTGCAGCTCATAGAGTAGTAGTATGTGGGCTCTGTACTATGGGCCAGTTTCAGGCTGTTTGTGTTCTAGCCATTGGCATTTCCCAGTTGGAGTGGGCACTTATGTTTCTCTTCTTCCAGCTGTACAGATGCGGTGTTATAAAGAATCACATTGGAATTAACAGTGAAAGAGCGAGACACTTTGAGTTCCACTGTCTGGATTATTACACTAGGGATTGTTTCTTATCCGAAGGCGGAGTGCAGATTGGCGATGGCGGCTGGCTCGTACCCACTGATAAACTAACCGCTGGCAGAGAGGAAATCTACAGGTGGGGATGGATCGGACATGTCACATAGGAAAAGACCTATATTAACTTTCTGATATCAGTCTCCATAATGAATGCATTTGCATCACACTCTTGTAAAACCATAGCAATGGAGACCAAAGAGAAGCTGCTAAATCTCAATATTATGGACTGGATTATTTTCCTGCTGTCAGAATAGCGACCTCTGTGGCTGTTGGATATTTATAGACTTGTATCCAGTGACCGTTCTGGTTTATTTCTCCCATAAACAGACAAGATTCTGTATTTTCTTATATTTTACATGCATATTCTGATCACTGTAGGTTAGATTTCCCAGGGCTCTGTATAACTATAGTCTTGCTAACCAGTGTCCATTGCTCTACAGATCTCTGTGTGACACTCCAGGAGTGGATCCCAAGCTGATCAGTCCAGAATGGATGTACAATCACTACCGATGGATTGTATGGAAACTGGCAGCCATGGAAGTGATGTTCCCAAAGATCTTTGCCAACAGATGCCTGACCCCAGACAGAGTGCTCTTACAGCTCAAGTACAGGTATAGTATTACTGACGCCCACTCCTCTTTTACCTTTGATCACTATATATTAAAGGGGATGTCCAGTATTTGGAGCAACTTCTGATTCGGGTGTAAAAGGGGAAAAAAAGACTTTCTCTCCTGTCCCTGGCGCTATATTGTTCGCTCCCTGTCTTCTTTTTCTTGTGCCTGGGCTCACAGTGCTGGAAGCTACAAGGCTCATGTTACCACTGGGACCAATGACTGACCTGATGGTCACTGGAGAGGGAAAAGTGACATCACTTGGATACATCATCGTTTCCCCGCAAAGGCCATAGAGTGGTCTCACCGGCTATGTGAGCCTCATGGCTATCAGTGCTGCAAGCCCCAGCATGTGAAGTAAAGGGAGACGGGGAGTGGACAATGGAGCGTCAGTAATTTTGCTCTTATAGCCATCTCAGCTGCCCTACAGGTTACTTCAGATCCTGGACCACCCCTTTAATTTTACAGATGTGCTACTGTCCTGTAATGTAGAATTAATCACATAAATCTTACCGTTCAGTCTTGGATAAAGATGTACTTTGGCCAAACCCACCTATTTCAGAGGGCCTAGCCCATAATCTAACATGTAAGAGGTTCTCCTGACACTCCTCCAATGGGGGATTCAATTGCCCAATCCTTTTGTTTCTTACAAGATAAGCTGCCACTAGAGCTGTCCGACAGCAGCTTTCCCCCCTCCCTGTTTAAAGCATATACACTCGGCTGAGCCAAACATGTATGTGTATAGGGAAGTCAGGCAGGAAAGCTGAATGCCAACAAGCAGTTTAATTGGGGTAATAAGTGTTGTCAGGTAAGGTTCGCTAGGAAACTACTTCTCTCCATGGCAAACCAATAATATCCGGTCCTTCTTTCCACCCCAGAACCCTAGTGTCTGCCACAGTGATCATCTATTACTTAGTCAATGGATGCCTTGAGAACTTCTGACATCTGACAACTAAAATCTATGTACTATTCTCCCCTCACCCCCCCCCCCCCCCCCATCTTTTGTAACCAGTTCAGACCTTGCTAGTTGAATGCGGATGCTCTAAGATAATCTATCCAGTAAGGGTTAATCCCAGTTTATGTGGAATAGATTGTTTTTACTTTTCCATTTGCTGGGCAGATTGGTGATGACAGCGCCGCACGCAGTCACCATTACGGAAGCTTAATGGCTCAGAAACCAGGGCGAACATTACGGCTGGAAACTGATGTTATTGCGCCATTTACTGACAATAAACTTGTCTTTTTTAGATATGATGTGGAAATTGATAAATGTCAGCGATCTGCTGTCAGGAAGATAATGGAGAGAGATGACACTGCGGCGAAGACACTGGTTCTCTGCATTTCTAAAATCCTTACATTAGGAAGCAGTGAAGCCAGTGATACAAAGCAGACGTGTGCTGTCCTAGAGGTGACTGACGGCTGGTATGGGATCAAGGCCCTCCTGGACCAGGCACTCACATCTCTGCTAAAGAAGGAGCGTCTGTTCATAGGTCAGAAGATCATAGTACACGGAGCAGAACTGGTGGGCTCAGATGAGGCGTGTACACCCCTGGAGGCGCCCGAGTCTTTAATGCTAAAGGTAGTGTGATATCACACACAGTGTATTGATGGTTGCATAAGCATGGTATGCGTGAAAGAAAAGTGCATGTCTGTGTAAAGGAAACCTTCTATAGATGTATATCTGACCATTGTTTTTCAGATTGCAGGTAACAGCACCCGGCCCGCTCGCTGGTACGCCCGGCTTGGATATTTTCATGACCCCAGACCTTTCTGCCTCCGTCTGTCCTCGCTGCTGGCTGAAGGTGGCATAGTGGGGTGTGTTGATGTTCTCATACAAAGGATTTACCCCATGCAGGTATGATCCAGGCTGAACTTTCTTCTCATTGTTTTATAATGTTAATGTTATTTATAGCATAAACACAGGAACGCAGCCACAGCACAACAGCTTCCTGCCCAAAATATCTCCTGCTGTCTTTAACAAAGACTTAAAGTCTCGGCTTTTCTGCTTTACTAAATCTGCAGCTTTTTTATTTTTGTGTGTCAGATCTTATAAACACATTCTAAACTTGCCCATATCCTTATATACTGCCCAAGGAATTAAAGGGGTTTTCTGGCATCAAATGCATTTCATACTGATGACTTGTCCATCAGTATCTGATCTTTGGGAGTCTGACACTAGGACCCCACACAGATCAGTTGTTCGATGCTGGAAGCTACAGCAGTGGACAGGGAAGCAGAAGCAGTCTGCTCATAATAATAAAAATTATTTATATAGCGCCAACATATTCCGCAGCGTTGTACAATTTGTAGGGTTCAAATACAGACAGAAAGATACATTACAAAGAGTCACTTCACACACTGGGACTGAGGGCCCTGCTCACAGGAGCTTACAATCTATGAGGTAGAGGGGGTGACACAAGAGGTAGCAGGGGTGGCATTGCTTATACAGGGGTCAGACACTTTTGTAATAGAGGTGACTGTCATTACATAAACATAAGACTTTATGAGCCGTCAGCAGTCGTGTCCTTTAACATGTGGATGGTGCCTGGACATATAAAGTTAGCCTGAAATGGCATCATATTGTGGGGTAATGTGGGAGCGGGGACAGAGGAGGGTTAATTTTAGGGAATCTAATTATAGTACGGAAGGGTTTACATTAGGAATTGTGATAGGCCTGTCTGATAAGATGCGTCTTTAGTTTGCACTTTAATCAGTAAAAATTGGGAATTAATCTGATTGTCCGGGGTAGAGCATTCCAGAGAAGTGCAGCTCGGGAGAAGTCTTGTATACGAGCATGGGAGGTTCTGATAATAGAGGATGTAAGTGTTAGGTCATTGAGTGAGCGGAGAACACGGGTTGGGCGGTAGACAGAGATGAGGGAGGAAATGTAGGGAGGTGCGGCATTATGGAGAGCCTTGTGGATGAGAGTGATAACTTTATATTTTATTCTATAATGAATAGGCAGCCAATGTAGTGACTGGCACAGACCAGAGGCATCGCTGTAGCGTCTAGACTGATAGATGAGCCTGGCCGCTGCATTCAGAATAGATTGTAGAGGGGAGAGTTTAGTAAGGGGAAGACCTCAAGTAATAAGAGCAGAGCTGCAGTAACCTAGCACAACCAATACAGACTGGATGAGGCTTCAGTTCCACTTCTGTTACTTAAATAGGAGCTGTCTGCATCTGCTCGCCATCCACTACTATAACTTCTGTCACCTGGGGGCTGCAGAAAGTCCGTTTTGTGCAGGTTCTGGGTTCCATAGCTCAACATGTGACCTATCAGTGTAAAAATAGCATTTCAGGCCAGAAAACCATTTAAAAGTACCGTATTTTTCGGACTATAAGACGCACTTTTTCCCCCCAAATTTCGGAGGAAAATGAGGGTGCGTCTTATAGTCCGAATGTGGGTGGAGGAGTGGGTTTGCAGCATGGCCGCGCTACTGCCACCGCTGGTTTTCTTCAGCGGCAGTAGCGCGGCAATCTGCAGGCCCCGGCAGCTAAGACAGTCCCCGGCATCTGCTGTAATAGACCGGCGGATGCCGGGGAGTGTCTTAGCTGCCGGTGCCTGCAGATTGCCGCGCTACTGCCACCGCTGGTTTTCTTCAGCGGCAGGAGTGTGACAATACTGCAGGCCCCGGCAGCTAAGACACTCCCTGGCATCCGCCGGTCTATTACAGCAGCATTACAGCAATCTGCAGGGACTGTCTTAGCTGCCGGGGCCTGCAGATTGTCACGCTCCTGCCGCTGAAGAAAACCAGCGGTGGCAGTAGCGCGGCCATGCTGCAAATCCGCTCCTCCTCCGCAGGTCCCGGCAGTCAGTTAGCCCCCCCCCACGGCCCCATACCTTTAGTGATGCAGGCCGGCTCCTGCACGGCAAGGCCGCAGGAGCCGACCTGTTCCGATGACAGCCGGGAGCCTAATGAAGGCTCCGAAGCCTGTCATAGATATATATTACTATCGCGGCTGGTCTATGACCCTCCGCGATAGTAATGTATAGAATCTCCCATAGACGGCAATACACTTGTATTGCCGTCTATGGGACTTGCAATCAAATGATTGCAGGTTCAAGCCCCCTAGGCGGGGGATAAAAAAAAACCCACTTAAAAAAAATATAATAAAAAATAAAATAAATAAAAGTTCACCTCCTTTCCCTAGAATACATATAAAAGTATAACATTACTGTGAAACATACACATTAGGTATCCCTGTGTCTGAAAATGCCCGGTCTACTAATATTTTTATGTACAGTGGACGTCAAAATCAAAAGTGCTAAACTGCCGGGTTTTTCTCTCTGTTTTGCCTCTGAATTAAATAAAAGGTGATCTAAGCAATAAACATTTCCCAAAATGGTATATCTAAAAAAGTACAGCTGGCCCCACAAAAAAAACGCCCTATACATCCCCGTACAGCTGCAGGGTCACCTGTCAATGTGGCCTTGCAGCTGTTCCAAAACTACAACTCCCATATATTAAATATTTTACCATTTTTTGCCTGAAAATTTTTTTTCCCTATTTTTCTCCTCTAAAACCTGGGTGCGTCTTATAGTCCGAAAAATACGGTAAGCAGCAGCTGTATGCAGATATGTTGTGCATGTCTTTGCCGGGTGTATCTGCAGACTGCACGCCGTTCCCCTGCAAAGGCATCATTACTTTTCTCCTACTTGATGCCATGGGGTGGAGCAGAGCCCTGTCCAGCACTTGTCTGCTCTAGGGCCTATGAGTTTGTGTGACTGCTGGAGTTACTGCCGTGTGTGAGATTTCCCCGCCTTTTTGGAGTCAGACTCTGTATAATATGCAGTGATTGTCATCCCACCTTTTACTAAATCCTGCTTATTGAATGGCTCTGCACATGTGTTGTCCCAGACCAGGCCCTATGATAAACCAGTATAAGATGTTATAGGACACTGATGGGGATGGGTCTACACGGTGCATCAAAACAGACTCATCTTCTCAAGCAGCGGAGATCCCATTGCCTACATTCTCCCAGATCAGTATTTTATAGCTTGTCCTAACATTCAGCCCCTCCTCACTCCTCTTGGCCGTGTTCATACTGTGGAATGTGGCGCTGACTTAGGCCAATTTCATCTCAAAATCAGTGTCAAATTCCACCCCCAAATCTGCCTCCTGAATACAGTAAGAAGCAGGAAGCTGAAAAAATAAGTGTTCTGCTCAGACTTGCCACAGATCCTTCAGCTGATTCAGCCATGTCACTGACTAGGCCCATTCATCTGAGATTAATCCGTGAGTGAAAACTGTGGCGGAAAGCCGGAGTATGGAATTGAAAGAGGAATTTGAGGTGGAAGTCCGCCTCAAATTCCCCTTCCATTTCTGTTGTGTGAACATACACTTAGGCTGGGGACGCATGTGAGACAAGCCACTGAATAAATTCTACAGCATTTTCCACTGAAAGCTGCCATGGCAAGACTCTTGTGAAATCCGGGCACCTGCAGGAATCTAGGAGGGTCTCCTGGAGCTTTCATGCTTTGTATTGCTGTAATTGACATGTTGTGGATTTAAAGGAGATGTTTGGAGACAGCGTTTTACCAGTTTCTGTCCCAGGGTCTGTCAGTGCGCCACGTCGAGCTTGTTCCAATACAGGGTCATGTGATTGGGACCAGCGCCTGAGTTTGATCCACCTCCTCTCCGTGTTCAGGAGATGGGGGCTACCATTACTAGCTAGTCTACTATCCCTTATAATACAGGTAATACACACCAAACACAGGGAGAAGGCAGAGCGACTAAGGTACTGGTTCCTACAAAATAACTCTGAATCCGAATCAGCCCAGATGTGCAGGAGACAGAATGCAGGACCCGAAATAGGTACAATTTAGTCTCTGGAGAGCCCCTTTAACCTGCAGCACGGGTGACTTTAGGCTGTAGATTTTAGTCACAGTATGAGGATCTGATATGAGATTTGTTTCGGTCTCATCCACCATTCTGCTTATTTTCATGGCAGTGGACAAGCCTACGGATAGCTGGCAGCGGCGCCCCGCTGTATCACTTGTATACCCCCACTGTTAATCTGGTTCTGAATACCCAAATGTCTGTCTTTATACACAGTGGATGGAAAAAATGGGCAATGGGACGTACGTGTTTCGCAATGAGCGAGCAGAAGAAAGGGAGGCAGAAAGACACTCGGCCAAGAAGCAGAAGAGCCTTGAAGTCTTGTATGTGCGGATACAGGAGGAATATGAAAAGCAGCAAGGTAGGAATACGTACCTATAAAGTTATCCCGGAAGAGACCACACATGGACGTATGCAATGTAATGGCTTTCAAATAAAGTTATTTTTTCTAAAGCTCTTATGAGCTGATGTGATGAAAAATGGCCGCTTATGTAGTTGGTTTTTACATCGTTGAAGGGAAAAAAAAAGCTGGGATTATGAATTGTATGAACCATGATATTCTGAGCAGATGTAGTGTATGGAGAGACGTGTGGGCCGGCGCTCTCATCTTTCATACATGACTTTGGTTTACCCGCTGTTATACACATAGAAAGCTATTCTTAGGGGAATACAAGGAGAAAACATCATTTAATTCAGGTGACCCTAACCGATCTGTCTGCAGGGCTGGGTGCTAATGACATTCCCTTTAATGAAGTAAAAGTGTAATAATTTGTTGTATGAGGATAAGTGGGGTTAGAACCCATGAATGATTTGGGTCCTGTATCTTGTTATATTTCTATTCATTATAGTGAATGACCATAACGTACCTGTACTAATGTAAGATGACACATATTCAGCTACTTCATAGCGTTATAATCATACAGATATATTTCCTCTTGTAGTGTGCGCAGGGAAAAAAAGATCCAGACGTCAGTCTTTAAGTGAACCGCAGATCCGGGCCCTCCAGGACGGCGCCGAGCTCTACGAAGCTCTTCAGAATGAGTCTGACCCCAGCTACCTTGAGGTACAGTATGACTTGTGACCTACATGTATAGGACAATGAGAAGATGAGCTGCAGCGCTGTCAATGACAAGTACCTGTCATTAGATGGCAGCACGACAGGTCTAAGCATATGGAAAATCTTCATGCAGTAAATGTGGAGATCTGATTTGGCATCTTTTTTTTTTTTTTTAAATGTAGATTGTGAGCCCCATATAGAGCTCACAATGTACATTTTTTCCCTATCAGTATGTCTTTTTTTGGAATATGGGATGGAAATCCACGCAAACACGGGGAGAACATACAAACTCCTTGCAGATGGTTTTTTGCCCTTGGCGGGATTTGAACACCAGGACTCCAGCGCTGCAAGGCTGCAATGCTAACCACTGAGCCACCGTGTGGCCCCCTGATTTGGCATCTTATCCTCTATATTGACCAGACGTGTGTTACACAATTGGCTATGGCCTGTTACGTGCTGATTTCTTTCCTTATAGCCACAGTGACCAGGTCCAGTTATAGATTGCTGCATCGTGACATGTAACACATTGTTATAGTATATTCCTGTACGTCTTGTACCATCCTTCAGAGGACATATGGTACAGCATTGTATAACCAGGGCTAGGACGTATTCTATACTTATCACCACAGTATTGGCTGCACTATATAGCAGATAGCACATTCCATGTGAACCGGCAGATGCAGGATCTTCTAAAGCAGTGTCGAACGAACAGGGAACAATTGTGACACTTGTCTATAAAGACGAAAACGATACTGATCATCTATCCAGGGGATAGGCGGCGAGTGTCTGTTTGTTGGAGGTGCCACTGTAGGACACCACTGATAATAAGAACCGGAGTCCTGAGGCCTATTCTGCCACAATGCACGAACACAGTGAGGAGTTTACCAGTGGCAGTGGTCAGTCTGTAAGAATCCTGGAAAATACAAGGCTGTTCACATCACTATAAAAGGGTTTTTCCATTAAAGACATATCTCTAGGGGACCGACTGCTGGGCCCAAAAAAAATCAGGAGACCAAAGTTCTCCCTGCAACCTCCAAGTGAATGAAGAACCATTGTGCTTGTGTGACCGACGTCCCATTCACTGCTCCGGGGCTGCCAGAGATTGCAGTCCATAGTGAGTGGCGTATGAGTGAGGCGTGCACACTGGTCGCTGCATTCAGAGGAAGGATCTCCTCATCTCTAGGGTGTTCAGCAGTCGGACCTCCACCCATGTGACACTCATGTGACCACTTTCTTGATACTAATGTTTCCCCTTTCACAGTCTTGTCTTAGTAGTGATCAGCTGAGGGCCCTAAATCATCACCGACAATTATTACATGACCAGCGGCACGCTCAGATCCAGGCCGAATTCAGGAAAGCCATTGAATCCTCCGAACAGGAAGCTGGGAGCAGTACACGCAGGGATGTGACTCCAGTGTGGAAGATACGCATTGTGGATTACAGAGAGCAAGACTCTACCGCAGGTTCGTTTCCAATCACAACATCCTTTTCTTTCATAATTAAGAATCCAGACTACCTTACATTATTCCCAAATGCCAAATCCAGATGATATAACTTCTAGGAGGCCCTGTTAAAGGCATTGTGAGAAAACGCTTTGCACTTTAATATAATAACGTATGTTCTGTACTTTATATCCCATGTGCAGGCTACATGTTAAACATATGGCGGCCATTACCCGATGTAGTGTCACTGCTAAAGGAAGGAGGGCGCTTCAAGATCTATCAGCTGGCAGCATCACAGTCCAAAGCAAAATCAGAGACCGCTGCGGTGCAGCTGACCGCCACCAAAAAGACACAATTCCAACAACTCCAGGTGAGAGGGGCTGCAATATGAGCCATCACTGGGGGTCCGATCCTGCACGTACTGACTAGTGAATGTTATCAGCCCCTACAGGACGTCCTCGAGCAGATCTACACCGAGAGACAAGTGACAGAGTTAGGTCAATTCCTGGAGCCCCATTTCACAGCTGCATATGGAGAAGTGGATGTGGTGGGGCTGGTGATCTCCTCACAGCAGAAACCAGGTAGGATCACACAGAAAGAGGATAAGGAAGCGATTTTATTCCAACAGGTCTGCCCCAAATCGGTTATGTGGTCTGGAGGTTTTCCTATAAGGCTCGGAGAACTTGCATATCAGGTTTGGGCCTTATGTGTAGGATGCATAAACACTTACGTACAATTATATATCAAGGCGGCAAATGGATTGAACCATATATGGGTCAAAAAGGTAAATGAATGCCTTAAGGATATTTACACAGACCCAGTGGGGCCGTTTAGACCTCAGTGTGCCCAAGAAACGTATTGTCCATGGAGCAAACTCTCCTATTCAAGGTCTACATCAGCATGAAAAAATGGACAGGACACACATGAAATCCTTGTGCCGTCCATTTTTCATGGATATGTTACTAACCTGGAAGAACAAAGTGACGCCAGAAAATGTGGCTAAGACTTGTCCACTGCTCTCCATTCAGACTCCTGTTTGCAGCCTTGGAGTAAGGAGGGACAGGAGGCTTGAGTTTCCCAATTCTTGTGGTCGCTGGTGAGAATATAATAAACTCTATGAAATATTAACATTTTAGGTGCTGCCCCGCTGGTTTATTTGTCGGATGAAATGTGCAACATTGTGGCCCTGAAGTTGTATACAGATCTGGGACAACTGGCCCTGGAGGAGCTCACCAGACCGGGCGTCTTCATCGCTGCTGTTAACCTGCGCTGGAGGTCGGAGTACATGGCTGGAGTTCCTGTAGTGTTTGCCGGAGATCTGTCCTTTATTGCAGCAAATCCCAAAGAGCATCACGTACAAAGAGCTATACAGAAACTTCGGCAGTCCATACAGGTATGTGAAGGTTATGCCAGTATCATACATGCCTCTGTATGTAATGTGTTCACATTGTGTAATATATATATATATATATATATATATATATATATATATAGTGGGGCAAAAAAGTATTTAGTCAGTCACCAATATTGCAAGTTCCACCACTTAAAGAGATGAGAGGCGTCTGTAATTTACACCATAGGCAGACCTCAACTATGAGAAAACAAATCCAGAAAATCACATTGTCAGATTTTGTAAGAATTTATTTGCCAATTATGGTGGAAAATAAGTATTTGGTCAGTAACAAAATTTCATCTCACTACTTTGTTATATATTCTTTGTTGGCAATGACAGAGGTCAAACGTTTTCTGTAAGTCTTCACAAGGTTGGCACACACTGTTGTTGGTATGTTGGCCCATTCCTCCATGCAGATCTCCTCTAGAGCAGTGATGTTTTGGGGCTGTCACTTGGCAACACGGACTTTCAACTCCCTCCAAAGGTTTTCTATAGGGTTGAGATCTGGAGACTGGCTAGGCCACTCCAGGACCTTGAAATGCTTCTTACAAAGCCACTCCTTCGTTGCCCTGGCGGTGTGCTTTGGATCATTGTCATGTTGAAAGACCCAGCCACGTTTCATCTTCAATGCCCTTGCTGATGGAAGGAGGTTTGCACTCAAAATCTCACGATACATGGCCCCATTCATTCTTTCATGTACCCGGATCAGTCGTCCTGGCCCCTTTGCAGAGAAACAGCCCCAAAGCATGATGTTTCCACCCCCATGCTTTACAGTAGGTATGGTGTTTGATGGATGCAACTCGGAAGTTTTTTCCTCCAAACACGAAAAGTTGTGTTTCTACCAAACAGTTCCAGTTTGGTTTCATCAGACCATAGGACATTCTCCCAATACTCTTCTGGATCATCCAAATGTTCTCTAGCAAACTTCAGACGGGCCCGGACATGTACTGGCTTAAGCAGTGGGACACGTCTGGCACTGCAGGATCTGAGTCCCTGGCGGCGTAGTGTGTTACTGATGGTAGGCTTTGTTACATTGGTCCCAGCTCTCTGCAGTTCATTCACTAGGTCCCCCCGCATGGTTCTGGGATTTTTGCTCACCGTTCTCATGATCATTTTGACCCCACGGGGTGAGATTTTGCGTGGAGCCCCAGATCGAGGGAGATTATCAGTGGTCTTGTGTGTCTTCCATTTTCTAATTATTGCTCCCACAGTTGATTTCTTCAATCCAAGCTGGTTTCCTATTGCAGATTCAGTCTTCCCAGCCTGGTGCAGGGCTACAATTTTGTTTCTGGTGTCCTTTGACAGCTCTTTGGTCTTCACCATAGTGGAGTTTGGAGTCTGACTGTTTGAGGGTGTGTACAGGTGTCTTTTTATAGTGATAACAAGTTTAAACCGGTGCCATTACTACAGGTAATGAGTGGAGGAAAGAGGAGACTCTTAAAGAAGAAGTTACAGGTCTGTGAGAGCCAGAAATCTTGATTGTTTGTAGGTGACCAAATACTTATTTTCCACCATAATTTGCAAATAAATTCTTACAAAATCAGACAATGTGATTTTCTGGATTTGTTTTCTCATTTTGTCTCTCATAGTTGAGGTCTACCTATGATGTAAATTACAGACGCCTCTCATCTTTTTAAGTGGTGGAACTTGCACTATTGGTGACTGACTAAATACTTTTTTGCCCCTCTGTATATATATAGAATGTAGTATTAGTGTTTTGTAAAACATACCATATACACGAAGATCAAAAGGCCATTGTGGCTTATATCAGCATATGTCACATGCACTGTAGTGTTTATCAGCCCTGCCCAGTGCCATAGAACAGGCTTTTTTCATATTAACCACATGAGCCATCTGTTATTTAGTTGATAACTTATCTCGAGCAATTTACTGGTATATGTTGAGATTGTTACGTGTCAAGCTGTGCTGGATCACTCAAGGTTCTCTTTTTGCCTGCTAAACAAATAGCAGCCGCCAGGAAGAAGACATCAGGTGGAATCCCATGTTTGTTTGGTTTTTTTTGCTATTATGTTGTGGGGTGTTTGGTGACCATTTTTGTAATATATTTTATTACTGTATCTTTCCTTTTGTAACAGAAAACGGGCTGTAACATTCTCTTATCAACCCTCTAAGGGTCTGCTCACAAACTTATTGACTTGCAGATAAAAAGTCTGGTCATGTGCATTACAGCTTAGTAACTCCATGGGGATCATAGTAAGAGGAGTTAACCCCATCATGTCCCTCACATTAACCCCCTGTGTGCCTCACATAAGAGTTACTGATATGTGGGACATATGGAGGCAATAATTAGGTATCTTCATAATTAAGGTCCTTTATTAGTACCGTCATGTGTCTCACATATTAGTAACCCTTATATGGGGCACACAGGGGTTAATAGGAGGGACATGATGGGGTAACTGTTATTAATGTGAGGCACATGGAGTTACTGAAACTAAATGAATAACCCCACATGGCTGACATTACTAGGAATAGTAACCCCAGCAGGTACCTGTGTGTTACTGTCACATTACTGTAGCTTCCTCTCCTCCAGACATCTTCCATAAGACACAATGAATCCTGCATATAAGGGCCACTGACTTATCTGCAGATGTTACATTCTAGTGGCTACAGAACCTTTGATGACATCACAGTCACGTGACCTACATGACAAGCCAATCACAGAGCAGTAGCACTAAAGGACTTCCCCCTTTGTTTAATTTATGCAGGTCCTTGCTGTTCTCTGTGCTCCGTGGACCCTGACTCGAGTATAAACCGAGGGGGGGCTTTTCAGCATAAAAACTGTGCTGAAAAAGTCGGCTTATACTCGA
The DNA here is from genome assembly GCF_031893055.1 of Leptodactylus fuscus. Taxonomy (NCBI): domain Eukaryota; kingdom Metazoa; phylum Chordata; class Amphibia; order Anura; family Leptodactylidae; genus Leptodactylus; species Leptodactylus fuscus. The sequence continues at coordinate 248,343,337 of NC_134266.1, forward strand.
GTATATACAGTACATGTGTACAGACAGAGTCTCCCTGGCAATGCAAAATTAGATCATTACTAATGGGAAAATAACAGCCTGATTTCTATTAAAAGGAAGTTTGATAGATTAATGAAGTATATCACAAAAATGTTCCTTCTCCCAACACAATAGCTAAAAAATATATAAAAAGTGAGTTACACTTTATGGCTAAACACAACAGTTTGGCCTTTTTATAGTACCTGCAAAGTGAATGGTATTCTGGCTAATCCCATCCATGCATTGCAGAAAAAGCTGTCAGCTATACCTGCGGATACACTGGCGTCTTCTCTATAGGTATAATAAGGGGCAGAAAGTATAGTGGGGATCAGTCTGGATTCACACCAGTGCTCGCTGCCCATTCGGGGATTCTCTTCATCATTACGCTTAAACAATTCGTGTTTTTCGGGCGGAAAACCGGTGGACCCCATTATAATCTATGAGGTCCGCAGGTAAATGCTTTTTTAAGCAAATTAGGTTTTCATTCATGGGGTCCCCAAGCAGACCCCACAAACAGACGCCCAAATGCAGGTTTAAACATGGTGTCCAACGCATGGCTGGAGAAGTTACCCCATAGTGAAAAACCCCTCATTCATTTAGTAAAAAACAAACCCAGTATGATGGATGTGGTTTAAAAAAAATGTCAGGGAACCAAAAAAACAGCACAGCAGGTAATTAAATTAATTTGATTAATGCCCCTTTAAAAAAAAATAAAAAATTCGGATTACTGATTCCCCCCTTCCCCCCCCCCCAGAATCCTGAAATCATGGTCAGCCCTGCGCCAGAGTCTGATATATTCCATGTAGGCTTTGGTCAGCAGTTTCTTTAGCTGGGTGGTAGGACGAGGAAGCCGCATCGGATATATCTGACTCCTCATCGCACCGGGTCACTATTTTATATTTTTTAGTTTAAAAACATGAAAATTGGGAATATCTCATAAGCTTGGAAAAAATTAGGTGTTTATTTTTAGGCAAACGTTGCCCAGCCCTAATGCCATGTTTATAGGGCATTTCATTCAAATGTATTGAGAAATGTAATATCTGGATGCAGCTCCCTCGTAACCCCGCACGACCACTCGTAATGAGATTAGAAGTCCAAAGTCATTTCAGATGAATTTGCAGACACAAATATATCAATGCATGTTCCATGTACTCAGTCTGTTCCAGAATTTTGCAAAGAAATGGAGAATAAGCTGATGACCATCCTACAAACCCCGACTCTGCAGGAAAGAGCGTCCTTATCTCGCTGCGGTGCGGAGCCGCGCTCTCATCTGGCCGCTGGAAACAAATGTTCTGTAAGTTAAGATTTTGCCAGTGTTTCTTGCATAACAGTACACAGAGTGTATAGACTGCTTTCGGCTCTGTTCACATGTCATTTGTTGGAGGTATATATTAGGAGTAGGGTTGAGCTGATCTTGAGATTTCAGGATCGTTTTTAAAATCCAATTTCTGATCATTTTTCATCCAAACCCGATCCTAATACCAGACAATGGGATTTTTTTAATGATCGAAAATCGGATTTTAAAAACGATCCTATTCACTACACAGCGTGAACGCTTCAATTTTTGGACTCCAAACTGTGTAGTGACTAAAAAATCCACCGTCTACTTAGTCCCCCCTGGTGTCCGGTTACCTGCACAGAACCGCTGCCGCTTCCCATTGTTCTCGGTCCCCTTCTCTCTCATTCACACGCCGGCATAGAGCCATACACGCCCCCGGCTCACAGGCTAGTGTTACAGATGCTGGGAAAAGGCAGGGCTTGTTGTGGCTTAGGAGAGTGTGGGCGGGTACAGGGCCCAGTACCCGCCCACACTCTCCTAAGCCACAACAAGCCCCACCTTCTCCCAGAATCTGTAACACTGGCCTAGAGAGGCAAGGGCGCGTACATCACTCTGCCGACGTGTGAATGACAGAGGAGAAGGAGAAAAACAGCCGGGAGCTCCAGGGAACGGCAGTGGTTCTGTGCAGGTAAGGTTGAGCGATCGGGATCGAAATTCCATTCCCTATCTTTTTTAGGTGGGACTGGAACCCAATCGTGAAATTTACTCGATCGCCGACCAGGAGCCGATCTTTTCGGATCTCAATCGCTCAACCCTAATAAGGAGTGATCCTGGTGTACTGTATACCTCAATTTATCCATGTACTCCGCATATGTCGGAAGAATGTCCTTGGGCTGGGCAGTGGCATCGCCATACCTTTGTCTAATACACCTACGGGTGGCATAATAAATTTTTAAAAGGTATATAGAAGACATAGAGCATGGAATATATTTTTGTGTAATGGGAGTCAATAGCCGAAGTATATCAGTGGTATATATTGGAAGTATACAGAACGTATGTGATGTGAACAGATGCTTACTGCCCAGCCTTCATACACACATGTATGTTCTCATCATGGCTGTACATCTCCGTCAGACAGTAATAGCCGATCTGCTGTGTGTCTCCACTTCTATCCATTTGGCCCATAGATGTAATGATTATTGCTTTCATCTTATTTTTACTATTAGACCCCAGTACCAAAAATCAATAACCCCCAAATGAAGCACCTGTCCACACCTGACGGTAACAATGCAGTTCTGAGCACAAGTATCGACACCGACCCAAAGACATGTAAAAAGATGAAAGGGTTGGATTATCTGAGGCGAATACCATCCCCTGCCCCGCTGACTCCAATGCGGACATCGCTGACTCCTTCATTACAGAGGGCTTTTCGGCCACCTCGGAGCTTACAGAAAGAAGACTGCGCGCGTGCAAAGGCCAGCCTGAATAGCGACTCTTGTACCTCCACGAAACTAGAAGGAGGCTTTGTTGCCGATGAAGAACTGGCCATGATTAATACACAAGCCCTTGTGTCAGGGTTAGGAGGCGGCAGACCGATCACTGAAGAGGAAACCACAGCGATCCCCAACATCAGCCATCCTGTAAGCGAAGACACCCCAAAGACTGAAGAAGTAAGTCAGGCTCCTCACCAGAGACGACTGTGCAGGAAGAGAAAGCAGAAACCCTGACCGTGTATAATATGGCGTCATAGATAGGAGGCGGAGTCTGTATATATGTTTCATATGTTTATTGTACAGGTATTTATAAAAAAAAGCTTCTCTACAAAAGTCTGGTCTGGGAATGTACAAGAAAGGAGCAGATCCAAGGAAGACGGAATCAAAGAAATATCTCTACAATATTCGGGTTATCTAAGAAAGAGCGACAGGAAGTTGTAAAAATAATGGATAGAAAAATACATCTTACAAACGTCATTGCATTTTTTTTTCACAATGTATAAAATTAGCTTTATTTAGTCCTGACAATATAATCTTCCCATAGAGCCGTGTGACCCATCAGCCTGCAATTGCAGAATATCCCCCCTTCCCCCTCCAAACCCCCCCCCCCCCCCCCCCAATCCTTCTGGGACTCACTGGTACGTATTAATGACCTATCCTGAAAATAAATCATCAGTATATGATCTGTGGCGGTCCAACACCAGAGACTGCCCACAGATCAGCTGTCTTTACTCTGACATTGCATTCATCGGTCCCATGGCATATCAGCAGCTCAGTCCCATTCAAGTGAATGAAGCTGAGCTGCACTACCAGGCAATGTACATTACTGTAATATTCAGTGATGAGACTGCGGCACTCACCTGAACACTGGAGCCTCTTCCACCAGCTGATCTGTGGGGGTTCTGGGTTTTGCTTCAATAATCACATATTGATGACTTGTATTAATGATATGTCATCAGCATGCGAGCCCCCAGAAAACCCCTTTTGGAAAAAAAAAAAGTACTAGAAAACATAAAAATATAAAACATAGAAAAAATACTTTATTAGGTCAGGTTCACATCTGCGCCTGTGTCTTGTTTAGCCAATCCAGCGAGTTTCCGTCTTCTGCCCCGAGAAACTGGACAGGGGACGGGAAACCCAACAGTCAGTTTTCAAACCCATTCACTTGAGTGGATTTGCAATGTGACCGCTCGTGTGTGTCTTCTGCCTGTCTGTGGTGAAACCGTTTTTTTAACTGGACACAAAGTCCTGCATGTCCGACCTTGTGTCTGGCTAAAAAAAAACAGTCGCCGCCGGGTAATTGATCATTTGGATTTGGCTGACATTTGTCTTATGTGTATGGCGGCATCATAGCAATCCTAAAGAATATTATTAACCTTAACAATTTATACCAATATTTTATCTATAACATAAAAATCCCATTAAAAAAATACATTGACATTGGCTTCATGTATAAAATATGGTAGATTAGCTCTTAATAAGATTCTCTAAGTCCCCTGCCCCCCGATCATTCTGAATTTTGTCATATATAAGGGGTGTGACATTGGTCTGCATCAGAATTATTTACATCGAACATTAAAAAATAATTAAAATGAAAGAATTTTTACAAATCCTATAAGATCCCAAACAAATATAAGGTGCACACAAAGCGATATGTAAAGTAGAAATGGCCGTTTGGCATAGGGCTGGTCTTAGCGGTGTCTGGTTGGTCCTACTGGCCCTGAATGCCCCGGCACCTGCACACCTGATCCCGCACCTATAGGGTGGCATTCACATGTGGGGGATTGGCTGTAGGTTTTGTCTGCAAGTTTGTGCAGGTAAAATCTGAAGCCAGGTCAAGTGGATAAAATCTTACAAATCTTAGCCACATCCTGTAGGCATCTTCCGTGCAGAAAAATAAGAATTTTGTGAATTTGGTGAAGCCCCCAGTGCGTGTAACTGCCCAGATTCAATATGCATCGTCAGCAAGATCCCTGGTGAAATTTGTGGCCTTCATAGAGAGCTGCAGCTATATTCCCTAGAGTATGGGGTGGTTTTATAGGGTCACTGTTTGGTAATTGTAATTGAGCACTATATGGTACACCATGAGGGTGACACAACATCCAGCTTAACCCTTATGTACTATCATGGTGTCTATCATAATGATATGTGTATGATAGTTGTGTGTGATAGACACCATGATAGTACTTAAGGGTTAACATCAGCCATAATCCACCGAGTAGTAGAAAGCAAGGTGACGGTAGAGTCTTGTATTTCACATATCCCACGTTTTATAACTCACTAGTGCTTTGGGGGGTTTTTATCTTGTTTTATCGGTGTAATGTTCTAATACTGGAGTGTATGACTGGCTTTGATCACCCTCCTCCATTTCTAAATGGTACTCACTATTGTAAATTGGAAAATTCTGGCACTTAATTGGCACATTTAGCATCTAATAATCGATATATAAGACACCTGCGCTGTATTGGGGTCTATATATATATATATATATATATATATATATATATATATATATATAAGCCTCCCATTGATTTCAATGGGTTCCGTGTGGAAATTGGAACCCATTGAAGTCAATGCGAGGCTTTTTACCCCGCGCGGATTCCACGTCACACAACTTTGTGTGCATGGACCCTTACACAGTAGATGAGGTTGGAAGAAGGCATCAGTCCATCAATTCCAACCTATAACCCTACAGTCCCTTGCAGTGTTGATCCAGGGGAAGGTAAAAAAAAACAAACCATGAGGCTCCTGCCAATTGCTCCATTTCAGGGGAGAACTATGAGATCTTCCTCAATACGTCCTGTTACTTAGAGGCCACTCTTGGCTTTGGCTCAAAAGTGCAGCGAAATCTGCCCCCAAAAAAACGCTTTTCTGCACTGTGTAGCCTCGGCCTTACATTGTATTCGCATATGCCATTTATGTATTTATTTTATAGATTCCATACCAGGAGTTTATACAGAAGTCATGGACATATAGAGGATGATTATTTGTTCTTCTCCTCCCTGCTGGAGCTTTGGTTTTAGATGTTTCAGTCTGAGGTTTAGGTTAAGGCCACACATTGTGGGAAAGCTGTGCCTGGTACAACTTTTTATTATATACATAATATTTATTTGCTAAAATTGGACATCCCCTTTAAGGAGGGGCACTGCAAGATGCTGATGGTTGGCATATATTGTGGGTACAGTTTAGCGGTATCTCTGGTCCCAGGCTTTACCCATGGCAGCTCCTGAGTGATGGAGTACTGTACACATACCTCATGTTTGGTTGGTCAGTACTATTTGGCGGCCACTGTGGTGGGTTTTGCAGCATACTTATGTAAGTTGTGATGTAGGTTTTTTTTCTTTGCAGTGTATATGGGTTTTCAGTTTTTAGTTTGGCTTTTCTGCATGGAGGACCATATTGAAGGTGACATTGTGCTGATAGGCGTCTTTCATGCGCTGGATCTTTTCTAGGGGGACACCGTGGCTATTCCTCCTAAACAAAGAGATGACATCATCAGTCCCACCGCAGACGCTGGGTATCAATGACTTACTTACATACACATGGCAGGGGGTGAAGGCAGTCTCTGGACAGTTTCTTAAAGGGATCCTATAATTGGATACCGTTTTTTTCTCGATAACACGTAGGAATAGCCTTAAGAAAGGCTATTCTTCTCCTACTTCGCAGCCATTCGCTAGAAATCCTGGTTTTCTTCGGTATGCAAATGAGTTCCCTCGCAGCACTGGGGGGCGATCCACAGGGCTCAAACAGCACTGAGGTGTCCCCAATGCTGCAAGAGAAATCTTCAGCGCCGCCTCCATCTTTTTCAGGAAAGCCCTCTCCCTGTGTCTTCTTCTGTCCTGGATTTCAATCTTCTAAGCCTCGGGCAGAGTCAACTGCCCATGTCCGAGCCACAAGAAAATGTCCGCTTACACAGTAAGCTGGCCATTTTTTTGTGGCTGCTAACACAGTAAGCTGGTGTAAGCGGCCATTTTTCTTGTGGCCCGGGCATGCGCAGTCGGCTCTGCCCAAGGCCTAGAAGATTGAAATCCAGGACAGAAGAAGACACAGGGAGAGGGCTTTCCTGAAGAAGATGGAGGCGTCGCTGGAGAGTCATCTCGCAGCATTGGGGACGCCCCCCCAGTGCTATGAGAGAACTCATTTGCATACCAAAGAAAACCCGGATTTCCACCGAATGGTGGCATGGAGAAGACATCTAAAGGTAGGAGAGGAATAGCCTTTCTTAGACAGGGCTAAGCAATGTCAGTGCATGAGCTGGACTCCATGACTGCTACTAGAGATGAGCGAACGCTGTTCGGATCAGCCGATCCGAACAGCACGCTCCCATAGAAATGAATGGAAGCACCTGGCACGTACGCTTTGCCGGTGGCCGGTCGCCGTGCCAGATGCTTCCATTCATTTCTATGGGAGCGTGCTGTTCGGATCGGCTGATCCGAACAGTGTTCGCTCATCTCTAACTGCTACGTGTTACCTACAGGGATACATTGTATTAAACATCAGAACAGAATTTATTTAGGTAAAGGGATATTTGATCTTGGCTTTCATGCCTGAGAGTACAATGCCCGTCTATCTGAGTGCCCTCATACAAGTGAATGGGACGTACACAGCAAGCTGCGCTGTTTCAGTAACTCCTATTTACTGCAGTAGGGGTTACTGAAAGAGCTTTAGAGCTGTCCTGTCATTCTCATGTGTTGGTAGCTATAAGGGTCCATTCACACAGCGGAAAATGGTGAGCAGAACACGGAAACCATTGAAGTCAATGGGACACTTTTTTTTCAGCGCTGAAGTTCCACACCAAATTCCTCACCATTTTCCTCTGTGTGAATGGACCCTAAAGCTGGCGAGACAGTGGTTTCTTACTTATTGTTGCTGCTGGGCAGGGTTGGTGACAACTAATGTGATTGTGGGTACATTTCAAATAGGGACTGTCAGCCAGTCTTTCTGAACTTAGTAGAAGTAATAGTAGTACTTAGAGTAGTAAATCTATACAGTATGACAAGGCAGATATACCACCCAGGGCTACAGGATACGGATAGAACTGAGAAACATCTGAAAAACATCTTAAGGGCTCGTTCACACGGTGTAACGTCCCGCGAGATTTGGCACGTGTACGTCGCGTGACCCTTTGCGTGCCGTACACGCTCCCATTGAGTTCAATGGGAGCGGGGAGCATATGCGCCGCGCTAGTTAGCGGCCGTGAATAAATGTACGGCCGCAAACTAGCGCGGCGTACACGTGCCAAATCTCGCGGGACGTTACACCGTGTGAACAAGCCTTTACTGCTCCTGGTTTTATAACCAGTGCACTGCTTACACAATACATACCTTGCTAGTTCTCGTACATTGAACTTCCAGTGTGTGCTAGGTTCCAGGAATATAACTCCATATCCATTCTCAAGGGCCTGATTGTACAAGGACATGAGTTACTGACATAGGCTAGTATAAGGTTGTTGTAGTCACAATGGACATTACATGTTCTATAGCTGTCATTGGAAACAAAGGAGGGTACCCCTTCTGAAATACAAAAATGGCTAAAACTGAGCTTTTATTGCATAATACTGTATATACTCGAGTCAAGAAAAAAAAAAATATACATATGTTTTATTTTATTTTTTTATGAACAGCCACAATAGTAATGTATAGTATCTCCCATAAAATAGTGAAAAAAGGCTTTAAGAAATAAAAGTTGTAAATCCCTCCTTTCCTTAGAATACATATAAAAGTAGAAAATGACTGTGAAACACAAACACATTAGGTATCCCTGTGTCTGACAGTGCCCGGTCTACTGAATATAGGGGATCTGCAGTGCTCCTGTTCCATCAGGAAGGGGTTCATAGGAGAACTGCAGATCCCTTATATTCAGCCAGGCTGAATTCCAAGTGGGGGGGGGGGGGGGACCTCAGTCCTCAAGCTCAGGGAAGGGGCAGACAGACAACCTAAACACCCCCTCCCCTTTCCCAGCAACTACTGCACCCAAAAATTCCGACCATTTTAATTTTTGAAATTTTCCAGTAGCTGCTGCATTTCCCCCCCTCGGCTTATACTTGAGTCAATAAGTTTTCCCAGTTTTTTTGTTTGTTTGTTTTTTATGTAGATTGTGAGCCCCACATAGAGCTCACAATGTACATTTTTCCCTATCAGTATGTCTTTTTTTTTTTTTTTTTGGAATATGGGATGGAAATCCATGCAAACACGGGGAGAACATACAAACTCCTTGCAGATGGTTTTATGCCCTTGGCGGGATTTGAACACCAGGACTCCAGCGCTGCAAGGCTGCAGTGCTAACCACTGAGCCACCGTGTGGCCCCTAAATTTTCCCAGTTTTTTGTGGTAAAATTAGGGGCCTCGGCTTATATTAAAATAAAACCCTCATGTCCCCACCAAAAACAAACAAAAGAGGCCTCAGAATAAAATTAACTCTGACCTATTCAATTCTGAAAACCCTCCGATCCCCGGTAAGGGACGTCTATATCAGCCGCCATGTCTTGCACACTTTTTTTGTTGCCCTGGTTTATCATCATGTAGGAAGGGCTAAACATCTGTGTTTTACCGATCCGCACTGGGATGTCCTGGTTCCCGATTGTTTCTACCATACTGTACTTACCTTGTTCAGAGATCTCTCTTCGCTTCGCTCAGGCTGGGTGATGATTGTGATTTCCTATTGGTGCCGTTTCCCCGGGCTCTGTCGTAATCGACTTGAGTCATTCTGATTGGTCGAAAAGAAGTGGGCCCTTCCTGGGGGCGTGGTCTTGACTGGATTAATGTCTATTTAAATGTGGCAGAAGCAGCGTCAGACCTACTACAGTACTGGGACCTACCATCCAGGTCCCAGGATGTTACGGTTATCACCACAGCTTTTTTTTGTTTTGTACCTCCATTTACTACTCTCCTGATGAGCAATACGCGAAACGCGTTGAGAGAGTGAGATAATTAACATCTATGGTGGAGTGATCTTGCCCCGGTCTATGATGCCAGCATATGTAATGTGCAGCAGTACAGATACCTACCTGATATAACCTGACGGGGTCTGATGTCTGACCAGCCCACGTTTGGTAGAATTGCTGGAGATTCATATTAGCTGCACATTTAGCATAACAGATATACGAGGGGGTACCCAAAAGTTTCCAGAAAAGTTGTTTTTAAAGCGTGTATTTATTTTTTTGTACAAAATTCCTTCAATCTCCTTCAAAGTCCTCTCCTTTAGCGGCAATACACTTATCAAATCTCGTCTGCCATTGTTCAAAACATTTTTTTAAACTCATCTACTTTGATGTGTGCAAGCGCCTCCGTCGTTTTCCTCTTCATCTCCTCCACGTCGGCGAAATGCTTTCCCTTGAGGTTCCTCTTCATTCATGGGAATAAAAAAAAGTCACTGGGAGCCATATCGGATGAATAGGGTGGGTGGGGCAAAACAGCCATGCCGTTTCTTGCCATGAAAGTGGTCACCGAGATGGCGGTGTGGGCTGGGGCAGTGTCGTGGTGGAAAAACCAATCACCAGACTGCCAAATTTCGGGCCTTTTTCGCCACACACTGTTGCGCAACCTCTTGAGAACCCCCAAGTAGAAAACCTGCTTGACGGTCTGACCCGTTGGAACGAATTCCGAGTGCACAATCCCTTTTGCATCGAAAAAAAACAAATGACCATTGTCTTCACATTGGACTTCACTTGACGAGCCTTTTTTGGCGCGGGGCTAGGATGGCGTCTTCCAGTGGCTTGATTGTTGTTTGGTTTAAGCATAGCACCAAGACTCATCTCCCATAATAATTTTAGAAAAAAATTCTGGGTCGGTTTCGGCATGTTCTTTCATGGCACATCATGTTTCGATGCAACGCTCTTTCTGTTGATCAGTCAAGAGCCGCAGCACAAACTTTGCAGCGACCCGTGACATGCCCAAATCCTCTGCTAAAATGCGCTGAATCGAGCTCCAACTCACTCCAGACAACTCTTCGAGTTCCTCAATGGTTTGTTGTCGATCTTCACGCATGAGCTCATTGATTTTTTGGACACTTTCATCCATTCGGGAAGTTGACGGACGTCCAGAACGCGGTTGATCATCAATTGACATTTCACCATTTTTAAAGCGGGTGAACCACGAGTAAACTTGAGCTTGACACATAGCGTCATCCTCGTAAGTGGTCTTAAACATTTGAACTGTTTCCGATGCTTTTTTCCCGAGCAGAAAGCAAAACTTCACAGCTGCGCGCTGCTCATAAAACTTCTCCATGAAGAAAAACGACGGCTGGACAAAACAGCTCTTGCAAGAAAATTCACTGCGGGTAGACGAAACCTTCTCCATCAACGCCGCTTGGCACACTGACTGAGAAGGCGTGGTTGAACAAATAGCTGGCTGCAGAATCGCGTACTACGAAAACTGCGCGCGCAGCAGCCTCATTCTGGAAACTTTTGGGTCCCCCCTCGTATGCTGGCATCTATTTGTATCAAAATAAAGGGACACACACACCGATATCACTGTACTGTTTGGAGCTATAGTGTGAGGGAATGGATTAGTTGGGCCTGATACTCTCATGCTGGTCCATGGGATTGACACCAGTGTGGCACTAGCTAGGGATTAGTATCCATTGTAGGCTCTCCACCCTCTACATCAATTTTCAGAATTGAATAGGTCCAAGTTAATTTTATTCTGATGCCTCTTTTGTTTGTTTTTGGTGGGGACACGAGGGTTTTATTTTATTTATTATGCAATAAATGCTACGTTTTAGCCATTTTTGTATTTAAGAAGGGTACCCTCCTTTGTTTCCAATTACCTTTCTGGTACCACTTACCCAGTGTATAGAATTGTATATTTGTCACCATGAACCATGTTGAGGTATCTAGCTGCAGACTAACAACTATCCAATTGTCCCATAAAATTGAATGCCAGAGACCCTTGAACCCCCAGGGCTCATCACTGGTGTGGCTTTCAGCGGTAGGACACCCCTCACACATACACATTGATCAGGCACTGTCATCTTGCTACAACCTTGCAAATTAAATGGGTTAAAATATTGATGACTTATCCTTCGTCTAGGTCATCAGTATTAGATTGGCAGGGGTCTGACCACCAGGACCCCCACAGATCCTACCCCTCTAAGACTACTCCTATTCTCACTGTTTATCTGGCTGTACATATGTGTTACATCAGTGGTGATTCTATGTGTCTGTGGCTTCTTATCCCTGAGTATAGTCAAGATCTCCTCAAGGATCTGAGCGGTCGCTGGAAAGTCACCAGTTCCTTACTAGAGATCGCTGAGATGTATCAGTCAGGACCAGGACTTCTGGCAGCAGACAACAGTGTGTCAGGGACAGGTGAGTATGCGGGGGCGGTCTTTATATTTTCCTTTCAGTTGCCCCATTTTTTTTGGACAACCCCCTTTTAACATGTAAAACAGACAGGATTTTGAACACATAGATGGTATGAACTGTGGGCAAAAAGTGAGTCTTCTTACCATGACTGCATAGGGCTTCATATGCCAGGCCACAATGTTGGTGTTATCGATGATGATCGGAGTCTTCCCTCTGTTCATTGCTTTGCGTGCTGGAAAGAGATAAAGGCTCACATTAACCAGTGCGTTTTCGCCTTTTCTCTGGCACAGTTTACCCAAAAATACTGTCACACTACAATGTCGCAACTAATTGCCGGCGTCTATAGGACCGTACTATACTGTGTCCTCCGATCTTACATGACTATCACAACTGTTACAGAAATCCAAAACTTTTGGTTTTTGGTTGCAAGTCGCAGGAGACTTTATTATTACAGACTCAGATGGGAGCCGCATGTGACAGATCTACCGTCATACAACACCAAGTTCCATCAATGTTCATGTTTTTGCACATTTTATTGCGGAGCCCTCGCCTTAGTCCTATTTATGGGATATGACGTATTACACAACAGGAAGTCACACGCCAAAACCTTTGTGCAACTCCTCAGAGATTTATGGCCACAGCAATAGGGCTCTTAAAATATTGAACAAGTGATCTGGATTTGCGTGAACTGTCGTCGTGTAGGAAAAGTTTTGTGTAATTTTTGTCCAGAAGGTACTGTAGGTGGCTTAAAAAAATTTATGAAACCTCTGGACAGATTTTGGGAAACATCAAGCAACAGTTTGGTAAATTAGTCACAAATAAGATCATTGGTATCTCCAGCAAGATTGGCTTAATAAAACAAAAACAGCAGAATATAAATCCCCCTTTTCTCCCCCACAGCCACGGACGGTGCTGGTGGTAACAATGACGTGAATACAGTGCAGTAATATTTTGTTACTTACAGGAGAGGTCTTCCCACATTTCCAGACGTCTTCAAATTGGACTGCCATGACCATTTCTTCCAGCTGTGAATGGACTCTGTAGACTTTGCAAAACAGACATCTTTGATTCCTCGCTTCTCCACGCACCCAACCCCTATATATATATATATATATATATATATATATATATATATATATATATATATGTCTCACAGTTGCCCACCCAATTCTATTATGCCACATAGTGGCCCACCTTTGAACTATTATACTCTGGGGTAACATAATAAACACCTCTCCGGGATCTGATGTTACTCCTAGCAGGCTTCGGGCCTGTATGGTAATGTCCCAGACGTCACGAGGTCTGGGACATTACTATATAGGCCCATAGCCTGCTAGGATTAACACTGGATCCAGGCGAGGTGAGTAACAGTGTTTAATATGTTCCTTCACCTCCCCTGGGGCTCTGATTATTATACTTGGGGGTCTGAAAAGACCCTGGAGTATAATGATAGTGGTATTTGGGGATTGCGGCTTGGGCCCAGGCCTGCTCATGGCCGCCCCCCGCGTCCTATAACAGAAGGGGAAGCAGGGGGCGGCCATGAGCAGGCCTGAGGAGGTAGCTAAATAGGCCGCGACCTGCTGGGGATACTCCAGCAGGTCATGGCCTATTAAATAAAAAACAAAAGTATTTCCTTACCTACTTTGCGATTCCTTGCCGGCTCCTCTTCACCCAGAAAAAGATGTCTGAGCGCAGGCACCCTGATGACACCGCTTGTGCTCAGGTACAAAGGTCCAAACTAGTGCAGGATAGGGCCGCTCGGTTTGTTTTCAGAGTGGCTCTGTCCTAGACTAGTTTAAGTACAAAAAAAAATAAAATTAAAAGTCCCCTGGCCACTGCCCCCTCCGAAAGTGCCGCCTCATTAGAGATGCGGCCCTGTCATCACTGTTGTGTTAATATAGGCTTAAAGGGAAGGAGACCGGCAGAAGAAGACAGAGGTGTCGCTGGAGAGTTTTTGGACTGCAAAGGGGACGCTCCCTGTGCTGTCTGAAAACTCATTTACATATGCAAGAAAGAAGAAATTTCTCCGGAATGGCAGCACGGATCAGAATAATAAAGGTAGGAGAAGAATAGCCTTTCTTAAGGCTATTCTGATATATTCTTAGCTAAAAGAAAAATTCTAATGATAGAGCCCCTTTATGTTTGCTGCTCCAGCCAGTCGTCTTATGACCAGACGCTATGAGTTGGAGGGTGCCATGGCCGATCTGCTGGGACACATAGAGAAGTTTCCTTAATCTATTTCTATAATTAATAGCAATTTAGGATAAAATAGGACGAAGAGAAAGGAAGAGATGAGTTCTGGAATATTTGCTAGATAAGGATATAATATATACTGTATAGACTATGATGGGGTCACCTCTCTTCTGATTCCACCTGTGGGCATCTTGCAGTAGATCCGGGTTATAGATGTAGCTTCCATCATCCATTAAAAAATAGTCATCGGTGCTTAACACAAGGGCGCTGGGAAAGTCTCTCTTCAGCTTCCTAGAAATAGAAAATGGAGGAACTCAGCAACAATGCCAGCGTTTAGCCCAGACATACATTATTTCTGCCATCTCACACACATGATGGCACCCTACAGATCAGTGTGTGGCCTTTGAGAAGCCTAGTGACTTGATCTGGGATTATATCTGTGAAGGTGAGGCACTGATCTATATGGAGGCACCTTACACAAGGTTACACTAAAAGAGCAGATTGCCTTTCTTTCAATCAAGATGAGCAGTAAATTCCTTCCCAACAGAGCAGACATGGCCTATAAGGACCGCACATAGGGTGTCCTACAAAGGGGTTGTGCCAGTGCAGACACTTATCTCCAGTCCAGTGCGTGCACTTAAAGGGGTCTTCCTATAAAGAGAAGTCTGTAATACCTTTCCCTTGCTCCACATTCTACCGGAGCACAGCCACACTATGTGGGCGGGACTAATGCTGGTTGGCTATCTCTGGTGCTCCCATTGATGTGAAAGGGAGCACTGACTGCCCCCAGCCCCGCCCACATTCAGCCTGGGTGCGCTCAGGTTCATTGTGGAGCAGGGGAAAGGTCTTACAGACTTTGCTTTCATCAGACAACCTAAAATATAAAGAATCTTGTTTCCAAATACACAAGACACAAGTCTGTGATTATAAAGAACAAAACAAGATATATGAGACAGTCTGGGCCTCTATATTACCCGTAGGCCCCTCCTTTAATATAGCTATGCTATAGATGGAGCAAAATATAGGCAGAATCTGCCTCAAAAGCAGAGCCAAATTCCTCCATGTGAACGTACTGTAAGGGGCAAGAGGGGGCAGATTGTGACGCAGAATCCGCCTCCTCACCATAGAGGTCTATGTAGACCGCTAGCTTCCTTTTTTCCGTGAGCGGTGTGTTCCTGCTCGCGGAAAAAAGAATACAGCTGCCCTTTGTTAGGGCGGATTCCGTGGCTGATTCAGCCCCAGCGTCCGCCTTGTGGCAGCACCCTCTGGACTAGGCCCATTCATTCACTGTCCATCTCCTACCTCCAGAAAGGAATGGGCCCATATTGTACCTTCATGCCCTCTAATATTATGGAGCCATTGTCAGCTTTTATTATTGCTTCTGGGGGTGTATTCCCAGTGATGTCGCTAAGCTGTAAGGCCCCCCTTCTGACAGTGGAGAGGTATTGGTGCAGGAACTAATAGCACCGATACCTCCAACTCCCAGGCGTATGGCAGTGAAGCTTTCTAGCGTTCTACAATACCGCCGATCTCCGAGGACATGAAAGGTTCTCTTTAAGCTGCATAGTCAATCATTATTGAGATTACACCAGTGTGCGATTCATGTATGAGGGGGGGGGGGGGGAGAAGGTGCGGAGAGACTGGCACTAAATATAGACATATCATTAACCTCAACACTTCCAGTATCAGAGGAAATGCAGAACAAACACTGGCAACAACAGACGTTACACAATAGTGCTTTTATATACAGCAGCTATAACCTTACTGGTCACTACTAGAGATGAGCGAACAGTGTTCTATCGAACACATGTTCGATCGGATATCAGGGTGTTCGCCATGTTCGAATCGAATCGAACACCACGTGGTAAAGTGCGCCAAAATTCGATTCCCCTCCCACCTTCCCTGGCGCCTTTTTTGCACCAATAACAGCGCAGGGGAGGTGGGACAGGAACTACGACACTGGGGGCATTGAAAAAAATTGGAAAAAGTCATTGGCTGCCGAAATCAGGTGACCTCCATTTTAGACGAATAGTGGATTTCAAATCCGGGTCATATGAGAATGTGAACTTTGTGACTATGAGACAGGGATAGCTGTACAGGCAGGGATAGCTAGGGATAACCTTTATTTAGGGGGGAATGTTATTAAAAATAACTTTTTGGGGCTCTATCGGGTGTGTAATTGTGATTTTTGTGAGATAAACTTTTTCCCATAGGGATGCATTGGCCAGCGCTGATTGGCCGAATTCCGTACTCTGGCCAATCAATTCTATTAGCTTGATGAAGCAGAGTGTGCACAAGGGTTCAAGCGCACCCTCGGCTCTGATGTAGCAGAGCCGAGGCTGCACAAGGGTTCAAGCGCACCCTCGGCTCTGATGTAGGAGAGCCGAGGGTGCACTTGAACCCTTGTGCACCCTCAGCTCTGCTACATCAGAGCCGAGGGTGCGCTTGAACCCTTGTGCACACTCTGCTTCATCAAGCTAATAGAATGCATTGGCCAGCGCTGATTGGCCAATGTATTCTATTAGCCTGATGAAGTAGAGCTGAATGTGTGTGCTAAGCACACACATTCAGCTCTACTTCATCGGGCTAATAGAATGCATTGGCCAGCGCTGATTGGCCAGAGTACGGAACTCGACCAATCAGCGCTGGCTCTGCTGGAGGAGGCGGAGTCTAAGATCGCTCCACACCAGTCTCCATTCAGGTCCGACCTTAGACTCCGCCTCCTCCGGCAGAGCCAGCGCTGATTGGCCGAAGGCTGGCCAATGCATTCCTATGCGAATGCAGAGACTTAGCAGTGCTGAGTCAGTTTTGCTCAACTACACATCTGATGCACACTCGGCACTGCTACATCAGATGTAGCAATCTGATGTAGCAGAGCCGAGGGTGCACTAGAACCCCTGTGCAAACTCAGTTCACACTAATAGAATGCATTGGCCAGCGCTGATTGGCCAATGCATTCTATTAGCCCGATGAAGTAGAGCTGAATGTGTGTGCTAAGCACACACATTCAGCACTGCTTCATCACGCCAATACAATGCATTAGCCAGTGCTGATTGGCCAGAGTACGGAATTCGGCCAATCAGCGCTGGCTCTGCCGGAGGAGGCGGAGTCTAAGGTCGGACCTGAATGGAGACTGGTGTGGAGCGATCTTAGACTCCGCCTCCTCCAGCAGAGCCAGCGCTGATTGGTCGAGTTCCGTACTCTGGCCAATCAGCACTGGCCAATGCATTTCTATGGGGAAAAGTTAGCTTGCGAAAATCGCAAACTGACAGGGATTTCCATGAAATAAAGTGACTTTTATGCCCCCAGACATGCTTCCCCTGCTGTCCCAGTGTCATTCCAGGGTGTTGGTATCATTTCCTGGGGTGTCATAGTGGACTTGGTGACCCTCCAGACACGAATTTGGGTTTCCCCCTTAACGAGTTTATGTTCCCCATAGACTATAATGGGGTTCGAAACCCATTCGAACACTCGAACAGTGAGCGGCTGTTCGAATCGAATTTCGAACCTCGAACATTTTAGTGTTTGCTCATCTCTAGTCACTACTACCCCGGTGTACACACATCTGTGCAAAACAGGTTTACACATTACACGTAGTAAAAAACTGAGTACGTGCAAATTAACCTCTAAGAGTATGTTCACATTGTGGCATTGTATAGAAAAGCCACAGGGAATGTGACACAGTTTTCTATAGGATTGGTGTTGGCATCCAGCTGAATACTGAACCTCTTTTTTTCTGTAGATTGTCAGCCCCATATAGGGATTACAATGTACTTTTTTCCCTATCAGTATGTCTTTGTAGAATGGGAGGAAATCCACGCAAACACGGGGAGAACATACAAACTCCTTGCAGATGTTGTTCCTAACAGGATTTGAACCCAGGACTCCAGTGCTGCCAGGCTGCAGTGCTAACCACTGAGCCACCGTGTTGCCCCACAGCTGAATACTGAACCTGTCCTGGAGCCAGACTGAAATCCCTTACCACCATCATTGTGTTGTCTGGGCCTCCATCAGTCCTGCACCGCACCCTCACTGCTATGTACGGGGCAACGGGTGTGGGCCACTGTCCTGGTAACTGTTTTCCTCTGGCTTTTCTGTGCTGTGCCAAAGGGGGACTACAACAAATGACACGTATATGTGAATGCAGCCTATTTATCTTATATGTACACTCCACTCATTTACAATGCAGCGTGCAATGCTTCTTTTTCCTTGTGGTAGCGCTGCGGGGAAGCTTAACATTTGGTGCCTGGTTTCTATACTGATAACAGTGAATGAATGAGCGACCCTGAGATCAATTCATCAAATGGGATCCTTCTAAGGATAATTGTACAACACATTGATAATCGACCGTGGCCCATCAGCGTGAACAATGCCTAAACCCCCAGCACACAGCGTATACAGAGGCATAAAGGTTTGTCTCACACCAAGCTTGTTTCATTGTGAATGTAAAATCAACATCAATGCACCTGCCAATGAGATCATTTCAGGAGTCATTTGACTTGGCACCACTTGTGCCCGCATCGGCCATGCCCGGATAAAGTTGGCAAATATTTACCATTTAAAGTCTTGTACTCTATTCACATCTCTTATTCTGCAGTAACCACTGCACCAGGACAAGTTCTAGCTTATCTACATAACACTATCCTGCCAATACTATGTCCATTAGTGATGAGCGAGTAGTATTCTATCGAATACCTCGCCAGCATAGGAATGCGTGTAATAGGCCGAACACCTAAGGGGTTAAACGCATCGAATATTCTGGTCTCTACTTTCTGGTCTGAGCAATCATTTCCTAGTTGTCACAAGGGACTACTCAGACACCAGTGGGGCACCCAGAATACACTGGGGTCAGTGAGGTCAGGAAGATTTTAGTTTTGAGCCTATTCTAAGCCTTATTGAACATTTAAGTTCTTCCATTCATATAGCTGTAAAAAGGCTTGTTTTTTGTGGGACAAGTTGTACTTTCTAATAGCTCTATTTAATTAGGACCTTTCATGTCCTCGGGCACATGCTGTTCTATACACCGCTAGAAAGCCGACAGTGTGGTGAATTCAGTGCATTGTCGTCTCTCCCCTTCTGTGCCCCGAGGCTGGAGAGATCGGTGCTGTTAGTTTCGGCACTGATCTCTGCCCAACATCAGAAAGGGCGTTCCTGACAGTCTAGCTGGGCCGTGAGGAACAACCCCCCCTTGCAGTACTCGTCCATAGATTAGTCATGGTTGGCTCAGCGTCATTGCTGGACGATAAGGAACGCCCCCTCTGACAGTACAGGGCTATGGTTGAGTACTGTCAGGGGGACGCTCCTCACAGCCCAACTAGACAGTCTTGAACGCCTTTCTGACAGTGGACAAAGATCAGTGCCGAAATTAACAGCACCGATATCTCCAGCCCCGGGGCACATAGCGGCAAAGCCAAGAGTGCACTGAATTCAGCCCACTGTCAGCGTTCTAGCGGTGTATAAAACCGCATGTGCAGGAGGACAGGAAAGGTCCTAATTAACATTCCATCCTACTAATCCTGTCCTACTAATATTATAAACGGATTTGAAATGAAATTTGGCACATAGATTGTAACCTCGATTAAAACATAGACTACTTTTTATCCAGTAAATGACATGGCTTCACCACGGTTATGAATTTATTTTCACGTACTATATTACACTGCTCTTATCTCAGCTTCTGATAAAGCCAGGTCTGTTATCTCTCCATGTAAACACACAGATAACCCTCAGTGGATTCTGTACATGCATTTGCATATTATCTGCTCTGCTCCAGGCAGTGCTGACACACTGGATGGGAAAACACCTTTAATCCAAATTGGCAGTTTGCCAATTTTAAACATGCCGGAAAAAGAAAATCTAATTTGTCACAAACAACGAGAGCTATGAAGGTAGCCAGAAGTCACCAAGTTCTACTCAAGTGGAGCTGAGGGGGATCATTGGCGCCAACAACACGCTCATTATATGGCGTCCCAGCGAGCTGCTGAGATGCCGAAACAATCGCAGGCATGTACAACAGCAGGACAGCTTAAGAGCTGCTGAAACGCCGGAGCAGGCAAACCATCGACGGCAGCAATGTGCTGAATATAGGCGGATCATCGATGCCAACAACACACAGACGAAGTCGCAGGCAGAGGCTAGTGTAATATATTGGGAAGCTGGAAAAAAATTATTAAAAAACTGAATCTAGAAGAGATTTTTTTAATGGGTTTGGTTTTAAGGCATTCACTGCACTGAATCCTGACATAACCTTTACACGTATAGTCAGTATAGGATATAGTTTTCCATATGCTTCAAAACAACTTATTTCAATAGTTTTATTTTCCTTTGCACAGCCGTATTCTGACACCCATAATCTTTTAGTTCCTTATATAAGGCTATCTACCATTATGGGGTAAACAGAAGAGTAAAAATAAATCTGTAGTTGTACTCTCGGCCATATAAGAAATGGGCACCAGAGACCAGGACAGACCACCGGCCCTACCTGCCTATTTTTCTTTCTGGTTAAACCTCATAAATGAGTAATCGCCAAAAAATAAACCCCCGATCACAGAGAAGACCTCAGTTTACAATAGTAGCTTTGGTGCTGCAATGCCTTATGTTGTCAGTACTACTGAACCCTATAGAATGTAATGTGCTGCAGAATATGTCGACGTGATATAAATAAAATGTATTATTAATTGTAATTTACACAGTGATAAATAATACTGCACCAAGAAGTTATTGGACTGTAAGGACGATATATGTAAGAGATAATATTACAGCAAAAGGAGGTTTATTGGATACACTGTACAACTGAGCAGAGACTCGAGGACCCTGCTGGGTCGCCTTAGCCTAGATACAAGATGAGATACAGTTGGGCATGGAGGTATACAGGCAGTGGCGTAGGAATGGTGAACTACCCCCCCCCCCCCCCAAAGTCTGTCATCTGGGCAAAATGTCTTTGAACGCATCATAGACACGTGTCTAGCAAAAATCAACCTATCACCAAGAGGTACACTACCCAAAAGTAGCCACTGAAAGGATTTTTTTTTTTTTTTTTTACATGGCAGCACTGTTACACCCTCTAGTGGCAAGACCCAGTTTTGCAGCCATCAGACATTTCTATCTATTGTTTTTATTGAGTACATGGCAGCTTTCACACGGAATTACGCTCCGCTCATTCTGCCACGTAAAACACGTGTCAGATGAGCGGTGTAAAACAGATCCTATTGACTTCAATGGGTGCCGGCTCATGTGCGTATCAAAAAAAAAAAGCGCCTCCCATTGATTTCAATTGGTAGCGTGCGTAAGCCAGCATCCATTGAAGTCAACGGGATCTGTTTTACTCCGCTCACGCTGAACGAGTTTACGTGTCAGAATGAGCAGTGTTAACCCCGTGTGAAAGCTGCCGATGTGTGTATTTGTCCTGGAATTACTTTGAGGGTATGTCCACACAAAACTCACACACTGCAAATCTTCATGTATGCGCAAAGAACCCAGAGCACAAACCGACCCGACGTACGGCTCTTAGATCTACAACTAGGGTCATAAAATAAATCAAAGAAATGGAATGAATTCACCATTTTGGAGAATTGCGATTCTGATTTCCCATCGAGAGTCTCCCCTAAGCTTCTAGAAAATTGAGATTTTATTTTTAAGCAAAAATCACACATCAGTTTCCGCAGAATCTTACCAAAAAGTGAAACCTGCTGCAAATCACAGCAAACAGAAGCCAAAATGCACAATTTAAAGTGTTTTTTGGCTGCTGCACCTATGAGGGGTCGGCTGCAGCAATATTATTCCTGAGCCAAAACCAGAAGCCGAACTTACAGGAAAAAAATATGTAATGGAAAGATTTGCTCAGATTTGGGATTTTTTTACCCACAAAATACTGACCGTGTGAAAGCGGCCTTAGGGTCTGTTCACACTGCGGCATAAAGTAAAGATGAATCCGAAGCAGATTTCCGCCTCAAATTCTTCTCCACTTTTCGCCGCGGCTTTCGCTCACTGATTACTCTTACATGAATGGGTTAATAGGGCGTCCTCGCGTCGCTTATTGTTTTGGGTGATGCCTGAATCTAATGGCAGGATCAGGGAGGAATATGGAAGGGAGAACCCACTAATGTGAACATAGTCTTAGGTGACCCCTCAGTGTAGCCTGCAGGTAGTAGTGTCCTCCCCTCAGCCATATGGCGCCCCCTGCTGCACACCCCTGATACTACCTGGCCAGGCTGCTCTTGCCAGAGCCCGGCAGCCCCCGCAGCAGGTAGAGGTGCCTGGAGAACCTGGAGGGCGGAGGAGCGGGGCCGGGGCGAGGCGGGCCCGGGGGTCTGTGCTGCTGCCGGCGGGGGCGTCGCTCCTCCAGGCGAAGGTTTCCAAAGGAGCTGATGAGCCGCTCCGCCATCCTGCTCAGCCCAACACCGCCCCGTTACCACCGGGGTCATCGGGAGGATGTCAGGGAGGTAACGGGGCGGCGCAGGGCGGGAGGGGAAGGTGATGTGTGTGCCGGGTGTGAGGAGGATACGGGCCCGCCATTACTACTGCAGGGGTCCGGCCGGTACACACACTGTGTGGTAATGACGTGTCCGTATACAGCGGGACTCACAGCTGTTACTATCACCCGAGTTATCTGCAGCCCCCCCCCCGGTAAGGGCGGAGACAAGAAGCCGAGAGCGACAGCTCTGTCGTGGGTAACCCACCAATCACTGACTGCCACGTCAGAAGAAAGGCGGGCTGTAAGGACGAGTCCGAGCACGGAGGCGGGAACAAATGGCTACGCCTCAGAATAGTGCGATAAACCAATCAGCGGCCCGCTAGGGGGAGGGTCGTTTAGTGATTGGCTGTTACAGCTCGCATAGTAATTTTATACGAGCGGTGTCCGCTCCTGCTCCGCCTTGTGTGAACTGGTGCTGAGTGTCCTGTTATATGTCGCAGCCGCCAGTGCTGATCATTATCTATCATAGAGCACATCTGCTGTACATAGGGGTGAAGCCATGGCAACCTAGCAGGAAACAGTGCATCAATGTGATAGATATATATATATATATATATATATATATCCCTTTAATAACGTGATAGAAAGATGAAGGAAAGAAACGTGTCACATGAATAAGCAACAAACCTCAAAACCGAAGAGCCTTGAGCATAGACGGTTTCCATTTTTATCAGTGATGAAAAACATCAAGAAAAGAAAAAATCCACTTTCTAAGCATTCTCAGCATGTTCTTGAGCTGCCGGGACCTGTAGAAATGACACTCTCATTAAGGCCGAGGCCCCATGGGACATAAACGCCACGATTTGCCCGCAACGGAGACTTTTACATTTTTCAGTGCAAGCAAAGGGGATGGGATTCATGCGAATCCGATCCCCACTTTGCGGAAGAAATCGCAGCACGGACACGCTAAGATTTGCAAAGCCGTTGCAGCTTTGTAAATCGCAGCATGTCAATTATATCTACGGAAACGCCGGCGGCTTTCCCACAGATATAATTGTAACAGAAAGTCTGCAGAAGAAAACTCCCAAGAACTTTCTGTTGAAAGCGCTGCGGAAAGAACTGCAGTATGTTCACGCCATGGTTCTTTCCGCAGCGCTTCAGTGCTGCGATTACGTCCCATGGGGTCTTAGCCTTAAAGGGGGTTTCCAGGCTAAATAATTGAAGCCTCATCCCCAGAATAGGGTCAGTTACAGGTTGGTATTGTCTGATAGCCAGGGCCCAAGCCGAATCAGCACAGCGCTATAGGTTGTATAGTGGTTGTACTTGGTATCACAGCCTAGCCCATTCACTTGAATAGGACTGAGCTGCAATCAGGCAGTCACCAATGAGTGAGACATGGCCTGCCTGTGCTGCCCAGGGGGCGCCACTGCTGCCTCACCCAGTCACTCCTATAGAATTGAAAACTCCTGAAACTCTTCTTCAGGCTAAGGCCCCATATTGCGGAAAACCAGTTTCTTTTGTTGTGGTTTTTTGAGCCAGGAGTGGATTGTGTAGAAGGGAGATGTGTAAGAACTTCCTCTGCAGCAACAACAAAAAAAAGGCTGCGTTTCTGGAACGTGGGGCCTAAACCTTAAAGGGAGACGTCAGCAGGAATATCTGTCAGACTAATGGCAGCACCTTATTCTGCATTGTGAGTCCGTTTTCACAGAAATCAGCATTTTATTCTAATGTAAATTAGTTGTAACGATTTAGGGGATGAGTCCACTCCTGTCAGGGCATCACGGTCTGATCTAGATAATGACCCCCAACCGCAGACAAAGCATGAGATGTCACTCAAGAAAATGGGGTGCAGCTAAGAAGCGGTGAAGGAGTGCAGAGCGTGAAGTCCCAGCAGGAGAGGACACGACCTTAAAGCCATATACAGATAACTTGTAGAAGGAGAAAATTCTGATTTCTGTGAACATGGAGCCACAGTGCAGAATAAGAAAGGCGGCGACACATTGAGGTTTTTTCCATAGCACTTTTCATAGAAAGTCCAGAGGAAACCTTTCTGCGTCCATTATACGTAAAGGGAAACCGCCAGCGCTGCCATAGGAAGAATAGACATACTGTGATTTTCAAAACCACAACCTATTTTTTCACAATGTATGAATGGCGCCAAACCGCAGCATTTACACCACGTGGGGTCCCGGCCTAAGACCAAGGTCCCACATTGCGGAAAAGCAGCTATTTTGTTGCAGGTTTTGCACATCCACATCCACTCTGCATTTTTCACAGATGGCATACGTAACCATTAGAGATGAGCGAGTACTAGTCGAACAGCACGCACTCATAGGAATGAATGGAAGCAGCCGGCACGCAGACTTTGCTGGCGGCCGGCCACTTAACCCCCTGCGTGCCGGCTGCGTCCATTCATTCCTATGGGTGTGTGCTATTCAAATAGTACTCGCTCATCTCTAGTAACCATTCATTTCAATGTTTTTTTTTTTTGTTTGTTTTTTTAAATGGACTCTGGCTGCGGGAAAAAAAAAAAAAAAAACGAAGCAGGTCAGTTTCTGTTTTGTTTTGTTTTTTTCACTGATGAAAATGCATTACATCAAAAGTCTATAGAAGAAACAAAAAAATCAGATTTAATAAAAAATTTAAAAAAATCCCTAAATGCCATACATGATTGATTTTTGCTGTGTTCGTCTGGGTTATGTGAATAGAATCTGCCCTCATCACTCCATATCTCCCCTCCTCTCCCATTAGTTACCTGTGCTGTAGGGTCTGACACTATAGTAAAGGCCATAGCACTGGTGACTAGTGGTGAGGAGGTGGAGTAGCCCAATTATCTTCATCTAGGAACTAAACTAGCCTGGTAAAGCATTCAAAAACCTATGGGGAAGAGGAAGTTTAAAACAAAAAAAAAAAAAAAACTCCATGGAGTGTTTCTTCTTTTCAAGCCAAGACTAAAATCAACAGGTTTTTTTTTTTCCATGAAGAGGTCACTGCAGATCAGATTCACATGAATGGAAGCCAAGCTGCAGTGACTATGTGCAGCCACTAGACAGAGAACAGCGCCGTCTTCTACTGCATAGCAGAAGTGTCCACAGGGTTACAGCTCTCGTCATTCATCTCCAGCACCCCGTACATTATCTTATAGACTGTGTCTTTACTTAGCAGGAGGAATCTTGTATTTCACCTGTTAAATTAAAAAAAAAAAAAATAGTTATTAACATATACACCATTTAACTATAGCACAACAATCCCATTCCACACACTGTACTGACTAATGTAACGTTTTACTTCCTACATTGATGTGCACTTCAGATCTGTCAAAGAAACAAGACTGTCAGTGGGAGGAGGGGGGGGGGGGGTCCATGCTCTGAGACCCCAAAGAATTGAAAGCTATAGTTGGGGTCAGTTCACACAGTTTTTGGCAGCGGATTTTGACGCAGAATCTGCCTCAAAATCCACTGCCAAAACCGGCTTCATTGACTTAAATGGGAGCCGCTCGCTTCTTTTTTTTTCCAATAGCTAGTACTGGAAAAAAGAAGCGAGATGACCCTTCTTGCTGCAGAATCAGCCACAGCCTGAGGTTCCCTCACCATTAGGCCAATTCATTCAGGCGTAATGCCGCACGTAATGTTCACACGTGGAATGAAAATTCCACCGTGCGAACATACCCTTAAAGGAGTTGTCCAGGATAAAATGTAATTGCGACACTAATCTAAACACTCCCCTTGTCTACTTAATTATAAAACGTCACTACTCTCCCCGGGAACACATCGCGGTTCTTCCTGCAGTGCTTTAAATAAAGTTCATGGAGTTTTCCCCCACAGACTTTCTGTTACAATTATACCTATGGGAAAGCCGCCAGGTTTCTATAGGTATAATTGACATGCTGCGATTTCCAAAACTGCGCCGATCTTGGAAATCGCGGCGTGTTTGCATGGCGGTTCTTACCACAAAGTGGGCATGGGATTCGTTAGAAATCCATCCACTTTGCCTGTACTGTAAAATGCCACAAATTTTTCCCACGGCATTTCTGACCCGTGGGGCCCTTCTCCATTTGACACTCATCTTCCTCTTCAGTAAAATGAGGGTCAAAGGGAGAGGTTTTAGCGGTAGGCAATCTGGCATGGTAATAGAAATTTCTGCAACAAATCTGCCACGTGTGAATGTACTCTTGGGGCTCTTTCACACAAACAATTTTTCGGAGTATTGTCCATTGGGAAGAAAAAAAAAAAACAAAGGATTGGGGACTGTACCGGTAAAACTGACAGTGCACTGAATTCAGCATGCCGTTGGTTTTCTAGCGGTATATAATACCGTCATGAAAAGTCCTCTTAACCCTACAAGGATGTAGAGATACACATTTGCATTGTTTAAGAGTGGACACCCCAAAAGTGTATAGTCTGTGGCAAGTCCAGAATCTGTTAATACCGCCAGTCATTACATATTATGTAATAGGAGGGGGGAAAAAAAAAAAAAAAACACACCGATTACCTCCAATGAAGTCTTCCATTTTAGATAGATTCTTCGGGACAGATCATATCCAAGTGGTACAATGAAGTCCGCTGGATCAAACGCATCTGTAGAGTTACATATAATGGAGGGTTTATTATACAGTAGATATGCTCAGCAAATACAAAAAGCAGCAGCACCAAGATACATGTGTACAAAATATAGAGGGGGTGTGAACTGAGACAAGAAGTCTGAAAATACATCAGACTCCATATACACACAAACTTTTTTTTCCAGAAAACAATTTAGATGCTTCTGACTGAGAAAGGATGGGGGGGGGGGGGAGGCATTGCTTCCCTGGGGTTATTTGAAATGAAAGGGACATAAGAATAATAAGATCAGGCTGCTTATGTTCTCCTATACACTCTAGTTAAAGTGAGAGTGCCAGTGTATGCCCCTCCGCTTTAACCAGGGATATTTCTAAATCTGTTATGCTAGGTTCACAGAATTCAAGCTTTCCATTCTTCGGGTCCGCTTGGAAAAAAAAAAAAAAAAACAGAATGCCAACCGGCTTAAAAAGTGAATACCCACGGACCCCACAGACTGTAATGGGGTCCGTCGGGTTTCTATAAAAAAAATAAAAAAATTCAGAGAGAAACATCTTTTTTTTTAAGCGGGATCAGGGATGGAAACTCTGAACATATACAGAGCGCTAGTGTGAACCTAGCCTTAAAGATGTTATTTGTTTTAGAAAAAAAACAAAAACACACGATTAGGGCCCAAACCCCAACAGCACCAGAATTGGAGCTGTTTAAAGTTCAGGGTCCTGCTCAGGGTAAACTGTAACGCACTTTGCTCAAACCCCAGACAGGACATGTTCAAGAGGGGGGTTGTCTTTGTGTTACCTGAAATCAGTTAAAGGAAAGTGACTGCATTAATATAACTTATACTGACATCTCATTTTATATCCAGGTCAATACCAGCCTGGCAGGGTACTAGTAGAGCCTGCAGCTACTTGTATAATGTACCCTATGCTGGCAATTTCATTTTTTTTCTTCCCCCTGGCTCCATTTAGCTGTGAACTCCATTATTATTGCCAAATACCCATTGAATTGCCTGACACACACACACACACACCTCTGTAAAGTAGCTGTTTCCTATTGAAAAAGCAAAAAATAAAAAAAATAAAAAATACAAAATTCTGACAATACTTTTAAGAAATACTTACCTAATTTTACACCGGGGTGTCCAAAGAGTTCAACAAGCTGCCTGGCAAAATGTTCTGGCAAGCAGAGACTGGGACAAGACTGTGCCCCTGGGGGGAAACCGGTGTCACTTCTTACTGCCGAGTTCTCATGACCATCTGAGTGCTTGGAGGTCTCAGGATAGAGGTCATCTTCAAAAACACCCACATTGCTCGCAATTCCATCCTTTGCTCTATGACTTGTCTCTCTTTTGAGCAGACCATCTTCACAGCCATCTGGGATCAACTTTCTTACATCATGTTTCAGTGGATTCTGCATTGCCAATGTTGCATCAGTTTGGGCATGTTGATCACTCGCTCCATCTTCACCGCTGTTTTCCCAAGTACTTATTTGGGTCTCTGATAGAATTCTTCGATGCTGAAACGTTGGTGCCAATTTGTAGACTTTCCTTAGGCGCTTTTGACGCCCTGTGGTTGTCTGCTTGATTTCCATATGCGTTTTTGAATTGTCCCCGATCTCAATACACTCAGGTTTACTTCTTTCTGTATCTAAACAAGGATCCTTGCATATTTTGTACTCTAAACACTTCTTAAATTTTCCATCTTGGTTCTTACTTACTCTAATGATTAATTGATTCTTTGGCAAATTGACATTGTGAGGAATGAAACATTTCATCCCAGAGAGGTGCAAAGTTTGTCCTGCAAACATTTTGACTAGATTAGAATACAGGTCACAGCTGGCATTAATAATGTCCCGACCTCTAGAATGGGCTTGGTCTTTACTATGGAGTCCTTTGGACCAAGCTTGGAGCCAGCAGAAGAATGGACTTACACAATTTGTGCCTGTATATAACATACTCGTCATCGGCAGAGATCGCCTAGAAGAAAGCAAACACCGTCTATAGGCAAGTAGAGTCCCAGTCTCAGGCATTAACGGAGTTCTAGGATTACCTGGAAGAGCCAGGAGTCTGGCCACCAGTCCAAAAAATGCAGCGATACTAAAATTTGTGCATTGTGGCAAAAATGCTGTTAGAGAACCAGATAAATATCCTTCTCTCGCAAAATAAATAATCTTCACTTGCACGTTTGCAGTTCCCTCAACATGTAGTATGCAATCCCCTACAGCATAGCTATTCCTCATCTTCTCTACTGCCATGGTCTCCAGTCTATCTTCTTGGGGTGGTAAACTGGGTTTCCTACTCATGGTTTCCCTTCCATTCTTCCAGTGTCTCGATCTGTGAGGTTTCTCTTTCAGCTTGTGCGTCCTTTAAAAGAAGAACAAAGAAAGAGGATTTCTTAGATGTTTTCCGAAATTATTAAACATTCAACTTCTCAATGCCCAACACCTCTATAATCTATCAGACCAGAAGAAATTATGTCTAATAATCTGTTCTTTAGACCTTTGGTAGAGCTGGATCATCTCCTTTGAGAACAGAAGAATTAGGAATGTCAATACAGTCCACCTCCCAAACATGTATCAAACATGTATGGCCACATTATAGAGGTTGTCCAGGATTTGGGGCAACCTCAGGGGCTGCCAGATGGGGTGTAAAGAAAAAAAAAATTTCCAATGCTCTGGTTCCAATTATGTCCTCCATCCCTATGCTGGGGCCTGCAGCGACAGAATCAATGTCACTGGTAAGCGAGTCTCAGTGGTCTTGTAGGCCCCGTTACATAATGGAAATAGGAATAGGGCCAAACAGACGAGTATATATTTTATATATTTATTTTAAACACCTGCCCGACCATCTGCTTCCCATTGCACTCATAGCAGAATCCGCCTCCAAACATCCAACATCTGAACATACCCTAAGCCCATGATGGCGAACCAATGGCACGGGTGCCAGAGGTGGCACTCAGAGCCCTCTCTTTGGGCACCCATCTGTGGCACAGATCATACTGTGTGTGGTCCACTGTGAAGCAGAGTGTAATGAGTGGGGGCCCTTCACTATTTACATCAGACAATATAGGTTATAAAGCAGACGTGATATTATTACAGGTCATAACATAGCATGGTCACTATAAAACAGATCTGTGCGATGTAAATGGTGAACATTGTTAAAAATTTATACCAAAAGCAGAACAAAATGGTTTCTATAATTGAAAGCTCTGTAAAGCCCCAGTCACATGACTGTATTTTGTGGGTCCGTAATTGCCTGCACTTGTGGATCCGCACAGTATTAAGGTTAAATGGACGTGTTGGAACTTTGCAATGTTTTAGTGGGTTTTGGGTTGCAGTTTTGGCACTCTCTCAAAGGTTCGCCATCAGTCCTAAGCCTTTAACTTTATATTAAAAAAAAAACCAAAAAAAAAAAAACACACACACCACCACACTAAGGCTATAGATGACCATTATAGAACTCAATCTGTATTTGTAGCCATTTTTCCCATGCTGCAGTCTGTGTCTTTCTTGAATTCCAACTTGTACCTGAGCTAGTGGGTGGAAGCGAGCTGTCAAGAGGTGTGCCAAAAACAGCACACAGAGAAAACCAGAAGCAGCGGCATATGCAATGAATGGCCACTTTATTAGAGATACCCATCTACCAGATTTTTTTTGTTGCTAATTAGGCCAGGGGAGAAGATGATAAAGACCCCCCCCACCCCCTTCAAAACATACCCACCTGTTCGTAATGCTCCAGTGTCTCCCAGTGTGGTCCGCTCCTGCTGCTCTGAGGTTTTCCTCTGGCAGAAGTCTCCACTGACTACCAAGGACAGTCAGTGGCCTAAGGAAGGGGCACGGGACATCACAAGTACAACCCCTGGCAAAAACTATGGAATCACCAGTCCCTGAGGATGTTCCTTCAGTTATTTAATTTTGTTGGGGGGGGGGAAAAAAAAAAAAAAGGCATTTCATATGGCAACTTTCTGGCTTTAAGAAACACTAACAGAAAAGAAAAATATTTGTGGTAGCCAGTAACAGATTTTTAGAACAAGTACAGGGAATAAATTATGAAATCACTCAATTCTGGAGGGAAAAAAATAAATTATGGAATCATGAAAAACAAAATAACACTCCAACACTAGGACTTTGTTGCACCACCTCTGGCTTTTCTAACTGCCTGCAGTCTCTTAGGCACTGACTTCATGAGTGATAAATAGGACTCTTCAAAGATGGGATTTACATACAGAAAAGCTAGAAGAAAGCCATCACTAACACCTAAACAGAAATAACAAGGTTACAATGGGCTAAGGAAAGGTAATTGTGGACTGTGGATGAAAGTCATTTAGTGAGGACTCTCAAATCTGCATTGGGCAAGGAACTTGCTGGAACTTTTGTTTGGTGCCTTCCAGTGAGATTTATGCAGACAACTGTCTGAAGAAAACATACAAATTTCCACAGTCATTGATGATATGGGGCTGCATGTCAGGTAAAGGCACTGGGGAGACAGCTGTCATTAAATCTTCAATAAATGCACAGATTTGCATTGAAATTTTGGACACTTTTCTTATCCATCTATCGAAAGGATGTTTGGGGAATGATTAAATAATTTAGCAAAACGATAATGCATCTTACCATAGAGCAAAAACATTCCTTGAAGAAAGACACATAAGGTCAATGTCATGGCCTGCAAACAGTCCGAATCTCAATCCGATTGAAAATCTGTGGTGAAGATTAAAGAAAGGTCCATGACAAGGCTGATCTGGCCACAGCAATGAGAGAAGGCTGGAGCCAGATTGATAAAGAGTAAGGTTCATCACTCATGTAGTCAATGCCTCAGAGTCCACAAGCAGTTATAAAAGCCAGAGGTGGTGCAACAAAGTCCTAGTTGGAGTGTTATTTGTTTTTCATGATTCCATATTTTTTTCTTCAGAATTGAGTGATTCCATGATTTATTCCCTGTGCTAGTTCTAAAAATGTAACTGTTACTGGCTACCACAAATATTTTTCTTGATTTCTTTTAGTGCTTCTTAAAGCCAGAAAGTTGCCATATGCAATGCCTTTAGTTTTTTTTCATGGCTCTGCGGTTTTTTTTCTACAAAATTAAACAATTGAAGGAACATCCTCAGGGACTGGCGATTCCATAATTTTTGCCAGGGGTTGTAGACACATCCCGTGTCCTTCACGGAGGCCGATGATTGGCCTCTGCAGTCACATATTAGTTGGACATTTCTGTGGTTTTCAGCTGTAGTCCCCCCCCCCCCCCCCTCTTCCTTCCTTGACGGTGCACTACCTGTTCATGAGACAGATTCCGGATATCCTCCTCTGGCTACTTTGGTCAAGAACTTTAAATCCAGAGGATCATTTTTAGTTGGAAGTTTCTTCCTGATCACACCTTACACTGTTGGCCAAAAGTATTGGCACCCCTGCAATTCTGTCAGATAATACTCAGTTTCTTCCAGAACATGATTGCAAGCTCAAACTCTTTGGTATTAAATATCTTCATTTATTTTGCTTGCAATGAAAAAACACAAGAGAATGAAAAAAAAAGTCAAATCATTGATCATTTTACACAAAACTCCAAAAAGGGGCCGGACAAAAGTATTGACACCCTCAGCCTAATACTTGGTAGAACAACCTTTAGACACAATAACTGCGCACAACCGCTTCCGGTAACCATCAATGAGTTTCTTACAATGCTCTGCCAAAGAAGAATGGTCTAAAATTCCAGCAAACTGCTCCAGGTCCCCCCTGAGATGTGAAGGGGGCCTTCTCCAAACTGCCATCAAGAGATCTCTCCACAGGTGTTCTATGGGATTCAGGTCTGGACTCATTGCTGGCCACTTTACAAGTCTCCAGTGCTTTCTCTCACCACCATTTTCTAGTGCTGACCTGAAGTGTGTTTTGGGTCATTGTCCTGCTGGAAGACCCATGACCTCTGAGGGAGACCCAGCTTTCTCACACTGGGCCCTACATTATGCTGCAAAATGTGTTGGTAGTCTTCAGACTTCATAATGCCATGCACACGGTCAAGCAGTCCAGTGCCATAGGCAGCAAAGCAACCCCAAAACATCAGGGAACCTCCGCCATGTTTGACTGCAGGGACCGTGTTCTTTTCTTTGAAGGCCTCTTTTTTTTTTTTTTCCTGTAAACTCTATGTTGAGGCCTTTTCCTACTTTTGTCTCATCTAACCAGAGAACATTCTTCCAAAACGTTTTTGGCTTTCTCAGGTAAGTTTTGGCAAACTCCAGCCTGGCTTTTTTATGTCTCTGGGTAAGAAGTGGGGTCTTCCTGGGTCTCCTACCATACAGTCCCTTTTCATTCAGACGCCGACAGATCGTACGGGTGGACACTGTTGCACCCTCGGACTGCAGGGCAGCTTGAACTTGTTTGGATGTTAGTCGAGGTTCTTTATCCACCATCTGCACAATCTTGCGTTGAAATCTCTTGTCAATTTTTCTTTACCGTCCACATCTAGGGAGGTTAGCCACAGTGCCATGGCTTTAAACTTCTTGATGACACTGCGCACGGTAGACACAGGAACATTCAGGTCTTTGGAGATGGACTTGTAGCCTTGAGATTGTTCATGCTTCCTCACAATTTTGCTTCTCAAGTCCTCAGACAGTTCTTTGGTCTTTCTTTTCTCCATGCTCAATGTGGTACACACAAGGACACAGGACAGAGGTTGAGCCAACTTTAATCCATTTCAACTGGCTGCAAGTGTGATTTAGTTATTGCCATCACCTGTTAGGTGCCTCAGGTAAGTAACAGGTGCTGTTAATTACACAAATTAGAGAAGCATCACATGATTTTTCAAACAGTGCCAATACTTTTGTCCACCCCCGTTTTTATGTTTGGTGTGGAATTATATCCAATTTGGCTTTTTGACAATTCTCTTTGTGGTTTTCCATTGAAGACAAATTAAATGAAGATAATACCAAAGAATTTGTGATTGCAATCATTTTCTGAAAGAAAATGAGTA
The DNA here is from genome assembly GCF_031893055.1 of Leptodactylus fuscus. Taxonomy (NCBI): domain Eukaryota; kingdom Metazoa; phylum Chordata; class Amphibia; order Anura; family Leptodactylidae; genus Leptodactylus; species Leptodactylus fuscus. The sequence goes on from NC_134266.1 coordinate 248,377,551, forward strand.
TTATCTGACAGAATTGCAGGGGTGCCAATACTTTTGGCCAACACTGTATATTCTCAATACCAACACAGGGTGGGCAATCTTTGAAATAAAGGCCTGGCTAATGCAGCATCGGTGACCATCTTTCACTCACAGTTTCTTAGATCTCAACTGTCCCTTTCCAACATGGATTCACACAGAAAGGGATCCAAAGGAAGCTTGGTCACTTGATCTTCTGCTACACTCCGATGTGTATTTCTGATTTCCATACAAGGAGGTGCTAATCGCAAAAGGGCATTGAACAGTTTTCAACAGGACATGACAGTACTGAAGAACTTCCCTCTTGGCTGCCAGAGTCCCTTCTCTCCTCTCCCATCCACTCTCCATATAGACTTTTATGGATGCAGCTGATTCAATCTATCTTGGAGACAGATTTAGGAGAGCGTTTGTGAATATCAGTTTAGGAGGTAATGGGGGACTCTGGAGGAAAACGGCATGATAGTGGACAGAAGAAATATTATGTGGTTATGTCACGAAAAATATTTATCCTAAAAGATAGAGGATAAACACCTGATTGGTGGAGGGGTCTGACCGATCCCAAGAATGAGGGGTCCTTTTCCCTGCTGCACATTCAGCCTGACAACAGCCTCATGGCATAACTAAATTTCACCTATATTACCGATTATGGAAATTTTGTTGAGAAGTTAGTTTACCTCTCCCCCCACACGTACTCTGGGGTAAGCTTTATGAAAATTGACATTACCAAAACCATTCTTCAAGGACCCAAAACTAGCAGAGGGTTTGCCTCTTATTTGGCACACCATATATCGAATGTTACGATGGATACAACCCCTGCCCCACCTTTTTTAGAAATGTGGCAAGAGCGGTTCAGAAAACAAAAAGTTGCTAATTTTTTGTGTGCAAAAGCCCAATTTGCAAAAAAAAAAAAAAAATAAACTGTGACTTATGCTTTGTATGTTAGAAAACTGGTATAGAAAGTATATTGTATAGAAATTTCTATCCAAACATTGGGCACATGCTAATTCATTTAACTCATCTACATTCACATGACACAAACTATCAAAAACAAAACACTATGTAGACAATAAGAAACATCTTAGACACTTACCTCAGTATTTCATGAGCCATTATATAGTAAAGCATTTACAGATGAATATTAAATCGGTCATAAACCAATACATCACACAGAAGCGAATATACAATATTCCAAAATGTTCGATTTCAAAGACAACTGGAAAGCTCATGTGAGCCATAACAAAGACCGCGCCATGGGCTGGTTACTTTTAGTTAACACCTTTCCAAATGTTCTCTTTGCGAACCAATATAGGGGCCCTATATGTCCTACTGTTACCTTAACCCTTAAGTACCATCATGGTGTCCATCATAATGATGTGTAGGATAGTGGTGTAGTATAGACATCATAATAGTACTTAAGGGTTAACAAAGAAAAAAAAAGTACATCAGGTCTGTGAATAAGGCTGGTTTCACAAGTTTTGAGCATAAAACCTTTGCGCCAGGTTTACCACCCTGAACACTATGCTGCGAGACAGATTCCAGTCGTGGATGATGTTGAAGTCCCTGCCTCCCTATATAAAGGTGTCCTGCAGGGATTACCATACAGGACAGTATAATATCTATACTGTTAGGCCATCTCCCTGCATAGTCTTCAGGTTGGTAAATCCTTCACACACGGACTAAATTTCGCAGCCAAAACGAGGTCATGTGAATCAAGCCCAATAATGGGATATTCCAAAATGCTTAGAAATCTCTACAGTGCAACAACCATAGGACAGAGGCAACCCTGCAAGGAGCTGTGACAAACCGTGAAATGTGGCCATATTACATTTGTCTGAAGAAATGTCATCGAAACATTCAGCCACAATAGTTGCACAGATAACACTGAGGAACAGCAATATAATTCAGGTTTTATAGAGCGTCCATCACCATCCACTTTATCTAATCAGATAATATTTATTTTATGTTCTTACCATTCTAAATAAAGACCACCCATAAACAGAGAAAAGACAAGACAAACCAGCCGATGGGGCTTCCCAACCCTTCCTCAACACAACTTTGGAGGAAAAGGAAGGATTGGCAAGTTGAATTTCATCATTCATGAGATGAGCGGCAGCTTACCCTTCATGTCCTTATAGAACACTATATGAGGTTTTTTTTATATTATAAGACAGTCATATAGTGTTCTAAGATATAAAGAATAAGCTGCTGCCAGACACCTCTGGTAGCCACTTGTCTCCCCTGAAATGTAAAATTCGACTTGCCCAAATCGCTTGTTTTCTCAACCAGTTGTAACCCTGGACGCCCAGGAGGCCTAGACTACAATGAAATTGCTCCCTAGAGACTGAACTCAGGAGTGGACTCCATTTAATATACGTTCAACTAAATTCTGCTCCAGTGCAGCATGCTAGGTCCTGAGGATGTGAGCAGGGAGTATGGGTGCTGGGTGAGCAAGTGGAAGGAGGTTTCGCACAATGTCTCCCCCCTCAAAAAAGCTTTTTATATAAAAAATAAATGCATTTTTACATGTATTTTCACAGTGAGAGGGGACAAAAACAAAAAAAGACCCAAACCATACACATCCCGACACCAAGTAAACGTAGGCTATGACTAAGGCAAGCACCACATTGCAAAAGCCAAGGAGAAGAAAAAAAAAAAAAAATGCAACAGAAAAGCGAAAATCTGCATTTTCAAAACCATTTGTCAATTATACCTGTGGAAACTCTGTCATTTTATCTATAGATATTATAAGGACAAAGTCCGCAGAGGAAAACTCTGCAAAAATGCAATGAAAAACATTGCACAAAAAACATGTGTTTCCACCGCTTTTTTTTCTGCATTTCACTACGTGGGGCCTTAGCCTAAGGGTCCATTCACACGGAGGAAAACGGTGAGGAATTTGGTGTGGAATTTCCGTGCTGAAAAGAAAGCCTTTTTGTGAAAGGAACCCATTGAAGTCAACGGGAGGCTTTTTTTTTTTTCAGTGCTGAAATTCCACACCAAATTCTTCTGTGTGAATGGACCCTTAAAGTACAACTCTTATACTTCTCCCTTCTTCTAAACCTACTATTGCAAATCTGCAACAACGAAAAAAAAAAAAAAAAAAATCCATCTTTTCCACAACATGTGGCCTCAGCCTAGAGCAGCGACTATACATTAGATTGAGATCAGCTGAACAGTGTGATTTTGGTATGTCCAGTCAATGAACCAATGTGAACCACTGCAGTTTCCAAAAAAGGAAATCTCTGAACTTTCTGTTCAAAGCACTGCGGGAAAAACCGTGATGCGTTTCCACGACAGCTTTTCCCGCAGTGCTTTAGCGCCGCCAATTGTCCCGTAGGGTCTTAGTTTTAGGACGGGGCCTCACAAGACGTAAACGCCACGATTCGCCCGCAGCGGAGAGAAAAAAAAAAAAAAAGCGTAGGGGTGGACACACTGCCATTTCAGCTTTGCAAATCGCAGCATGTCAATTATATCTATGGAAATGCCGGTGGCTTTCCTGTAGCTATAATGTTAAGAGAAAGTCAAGAGAACTTTCTGTTGAAAGCGCTGCGGAAAGAACTCAGTGCTTTAGCGCTGCGATTATGGCAGTGGGGCCTTAGCCTTAGAGTACAAAGTATCTTTATATCAAAAAAGGCTCCGGCTGCCAATGTTCTTTCTGTATAAATGTAGTCTGCATCTATATCATGTAAGATGGTGGCAGGGACTCTGGATGACCCGCTTTACCATATAATTATACACAGAAAACTTAGATGTTAAAGTACTTTCTTACTGAAGTTGTCTTTATGCAGCACATTTCTACCCGAGCGTCTTCCGATAATACAATTATAACCAAATCCACATCACTATGTATGTGGAGTCATCACACTCAGGCGCTCCATAAGTTTACATTGAATTGTAATGGCTGTGCTGCTTTTGTATTTTATATGTACAGTATTTCTCAAAAAAAAAAAAAAAAGGCAAAGATGTTATATATCCACGAGTCACCTTCTCAGACTTCCTACATGCAGGATTTCACAGAAAGGAGCCAAAATTTGTTAATAAAAGTATAAATGACACAAACGCCACTAGAAAATCAAAAGGGGTCCAAAGGTTTACTTACACTTTACAGGTAATTTGTAGGAAATGGACAGTATTTATATAACTTACCATTGTAAATCTGTACGGATTACGACATCTGAGACGAAGGATTTTATTTTTAGGAAAATAAATTATCGCTGTACATTTTATATAAAGACAAGTAGTGAAAATCTCATGAACAGAGGTCAGCGTTTCTTTTATTATTTTTTATTTTAATTTCTCTTTTTTAAAAAAAAAAAAAAATTGTTTAGGGAGAGTCTTAATTAAAAATCCTGTGCTGTTTTCTGACACTACAAATAAAATAGATGTGGATAAAAATGAGTCAGTGTGTGTAAAAAAGGGAACTTACCCTGAGAGCCTTAGTAAAATACAGACTGGCTTGTACCATAATGATCTTCTACCAGAAAAAGGGCAATGGCATTAAAACTGCCACAAACACTTCTGTGCCTCAGTAAATTCATAAATTAAAAATAAAAAAAAATAAAAAAATTGGGGTGGGGGGGTGCGTGTACTTTGAGGAGGGATATTTAAGCAGAAATGTTTTATCTGTCTAGTATCTCCCTCCTGATTCCCATGGCTGCTCAAAAATACTGAAGAGTGTTATTTGCTATGGAATGATGAGCTGTTTTGTGAACAGTCAACAGGGGCTCCCCACCTCGGCCGGGCCTCTGGAGGTGGGCGATTAGGGCGAACACGGCGGGGCTCCACTGAGTTCATGACCACATGGACAGTCATATCATGCTCAAACCGTTCCAACATTTGAGAAATCTTTTCACGTGGGACTCGGTGCGTGTTCCTCCTGAGGACAGAGAAATTACGTAATTGGTTTAACCACTAGCAGAATTGTGAATGCAGCTCTGGAGTATAATACAGGATCAGATAAAAATAGATCAGTTCTGATAATTAAAGGGATTCTATCATTAAAATCACACTTTTTCCCCTCAATCACATGTAGGAATAGCCTTAAGAAAGGCTATACTTCTCCTACCTTTAGAAGTCTTCTCTGCGCCGCAGTTTGAAAGAAATCCGCTTCTCTTCTGTATGCAAATGAGTTCTCTGAAACCCAGGACGGAAGACGACACAGGGAGAGGGCGTTCCAGAAGAAGATTGAGGCGTCACTGGAGATTTCTCTCACAGCATTAGGGACACCCCCAGTGCTGCGAGAGAACTCATTTGCATACAGACGGAAACAGGGATTTCTACCGAACGGCGGTGCGGAGAAGACATCTAAAGGTAGGAGAAGAATAGCCTTTCTTAAGGCTATTCCTACGTGTTAGCGAGAAAAAAAAAAAGAAGTGATTTTAATGATAGAATCCCTTTAAGTTATGCAATTTACTGTAGATTACAGAACCATCAATAACAGCTGAAGCACAAGTTGGTCATTACTTTTCCCCTGATGTGGCAAAGCAGTAAAAACATAGAACACAGCTTTCAAAAGAAAAGCCACATGAGAAGAAGTTCACCCCTCTATGAAATCCTTATGCTTCACGAGGTCATATAGAAGGGGTTACTATGACTTTAGAGGGGGTTTCCTACACAAAATTAAGTTGTAACTTGCAAATCAGCAAAGGACTGACCACACAGAGCCCCCATAGATAGAGCAGTATTCGCCGCACCATTAATTTCAATGGGAGTTCCTGAGATAGCGGATGTACAGTGCTTGGCTACCATTGGCAATCCTATTGAAATCAAGAGAGCAGTGCACGCACAGCCTGCCTGACCACCCCCCAAATCTGCAAGCTTTAACTTCCTTTTATAGAAACCCCCCACTAAATAGCATTCCCTTCAATATATCCTCTTGATCAGTGAGGATCAGAGCACAGTCGAACCCCACTGATCTTATGGATAGAGGATAGCTTTGTTTACTTCTAAGATTGAGTGACTGAGAACAGAGAGAAGATCTTACTTTTCCAGTTCATGAGCATCTTGTTTCCACCAGGTATCTGGCTCCAAGAATTCTACATCATATGCCCGGTCTACGGCCTAGAAAATAAAGGTATAAAAGTGAAACGAGTTAAGCTCATCAGTCTTCTGCTTGTACATTTCCTTGGATTCTTTATGTTCCAGTTTTTGTTCATGGTCCTCACCATCTGCACATACGGCTTCATTTCCCAGCCCTGGATATTCGTGTTATCGATAATAACAGGAGATCGGCCGTCATCCAGCGCTCTTCTGGCTGCAGGGATAATTCAAAGGTCACAAGATTCTTCACATTAGGTCATGATATTGAAAAAGTAGGGGGGGGGGGAGAGAAGGCAAATACATGTATAAAATTTAATTTATAAAATTTTAATTTATCCCTTTAAGGGTGCTGTTCAGACTGTGGAATTTCACCTCAAAAATCAGCGCCAAATTCTGCCTGAAATCGCTCTCCCATAGATAACAATGGAAGGCAAAGATGGAAGCAGGACACTAAACAAAAATAAGCGTCCTGCTTGATCTTGCTGCAGAGCCCATAGCACAAACCCTATTCATCAGAGCCTAGTCAGGGACAGAAAGCGGAGGCTCTGCTCTACACTATTAGCATAGCATACTATTATTTCACAATATATAAGCCATTCCTCTACAAGTAATACCCATATACATTACTCACCTCTATTCTGATTCCAGTTATGGGCATCCCCGAGCAGCACAACATCGTACGTGTATCCATTTTCTTGGCAAAAGTAATCATCGGTGCTGAGGACAATGCCGCCAGGAGACTCCTGGAGCAGAGTACTGTGAACAGAGAGAAATCATAGGGATATCATCTCAAAACTTACATGCAAGATATATTGCAATGCGTGGTGCTTGCAGAAAATAAACTAGCTATCTGGGACCCCTACAGATCCTGGGAATGAAGGGGCCGCAGTGTCGGTTTAATCTTGCAACTACATTTTGTAAAATTGTAAAGCCAGCAGCCATGGTGCTCAGGAAACTGCTCAGGGAGTCTGTAAGCCAAAATTCGGACTCCTTCATAAATGGCTGACAGAAGACAAAGCAGTAAATACGGTATATAACATACCATACATTATACAATATTAACTGTTTAAAAAAAAATAATTTAAATAATTTTATTTTGAGTCCGTAAATTCTTCCAGACTTCATAGCCCTTGTCTCTTAGATTTGACCTGCAAAGATGATGGCTGGGCTGTGAATAGGACAAAAATAAATAAAACTCTGGGAGGGGGAGACTGGGGGCTGGGTTCGCACTACAATAGTTTTCCATAACCATCTAGTCATGTATATCTTACCTGTCCAGGCGTGGGATGTAATACATAAGAATCCATATGGAGCCCTAGTCAATATTTTATATTCATTAATACAATAAATGTTCTAAACTCACGTGTGGCCCAATAATCCCAGAATTACAACAGGTCTGCCACGCTATGGATACTATTACATAACTATTAGAGATGAGCGAACACTATCCCAAACAGCCGTTTCAAATAGCACGCTCCCATAGAAGTGAATGTACGTAGTCAGCACGTGGGGGATTAAACGGCTGGCTGCCGGCCGCTTCCATTCATTTCTATGGGAGCGTGCTAATCGAAACGGCTGTTTCGAATAGTGTTCGCTCATCTGTAATAACTATGCCTCGGACAGCTTATAATTGGTCTGCCATACTATACTATACATACAACATGCACTTAATACATTACTCTTATCCATTACTATACATCTATATATGAACATTCACAACCATAGGTGTGCACAGTTCATGATGGATCACAACCAAGCACAGTATAGAAATACATTACCAGAATCAAGCACAGTAAGCACATTACCAGAACTTGTCCGGATTAGTACCTAGCACCCCAGTCAATCTGGAGGAATGCTGCAGCCTGTCTACTGTTTTATAATGCTATGTAGTTATTGAAATTCCTTGTACTCTAATGGGGCAAAGCTTCAAACAGACCATGTGACCAATGTATATGACATCACCTGAGCAAGCATTTCTTTCAACAGCTGATTGAAAAGGGTTTGACATCTGTTAAACCACCAAATCTAATATTAATGGAAAACTCCTTTAGGCTAAAGCTCCACGTTGCGGAAACGCATCTTTTTTTGTTGCAGATTTTGCTGTGGTTTTTTTTGAGCCAAAGCCAGGAGTGGATTGAGCAGTAGGGACAAGTATAAGAACCTCTCATATATCTCCCATTCCTTTGGTAGCCATTCTTGGCTTTGGCTCAAAAAAAAAAAAAGAAAAAAAAAACAAAACACACAGCAAAATCTGCAACAAAAAAAGCTGCGTTTTCGCAACATGGGACCCCAGCCTTAAAAAGCTAAAAAAAAAAAAAAAAAAGCCACACCCACACATTTGGGCAGATTTATGATTACTGGCACACTCTGCGCAAGAGGAAGTCCACCTTCCATACAGGGATATGGACAGTACTGTCAGGAGGGGCACGTCTCACAGCCCAGCTGCCAGGAACGCCCTTCTGACAGTGGGAGATATCTGTACCTGCAGCAAAATCTCCAGCCCCAGGGCACATAACGGGAAAGCCAACAGCGCGCTGAATTCAGCACACTGTCGGCTTTCTAACAGTACATAGAACTGCATGTGCTCGAGGACATGAAAGGCTTTCAGGCTATAGCCTTACATCACAAAAATAAGAAGGCCGTATATACTAGAGTATAAGCCGACCAGAATATAAGCCGAGACCCCTAATTTTACCACAAAAAAACTGGGAAAACTTATTGACTCGACTATAAGCCGAGGGGGCGAATCCACCATTGCAGATAAAAAGTCTGGTCATGTGTCATGGGCATTGCATCTTAACATTAATAGGCAGAGTAATTAAAGGAAGGTCCCTGTGTGTGTCACGTTATTGTAGCTTCCTCTCCTCCATACAACAGACATCTTCCATAAGACACAATGAATCCTGGCCACTCATCTGCAGGGGAGATGCTAAATCCTAGTGTGCTAAAGGACCTCTGATGACGTCATCACCAGTACCATTACATACCAGTGGCTACAGGCCCTTTGATGACATCACAGTCACGTGACCTCATGACAAGCCAATTACAGAGCAGTAGCACTAAAGGACCTTCCCCTTCCAGTTTTCTGTGCTCCGTGGACCCTGACTCATGTATGACTCATGAAAAATGTGCTGAAAAAGTCGGCTTATACTCGAGTATATAAGGTAAGCTAGAAAAACCTTTGCAGAAAAATAGAGTTTTTGTTGCGTTCTCAGAATTGAGAATTTTTGAGCCAAAGTCTGGAGTGGATTTAGCAGAACAGAAGTATTTCATTTATATATTCCCCATTCCTTTTACTGCCTCTCTTGGCTTGCCCCCCCCCCAAAAAAAAAAAAAAACCCACAAACAAACAAAAACACACAAGACGATCATGCAAGTAGCAATTCTTATGATACTAACCGAGCCAGCGTACTTTTACCCGAGCCAGGAACTCCTCTTAAAAGCACCATTTTCCTTGAACTGTCATCCTTGAACCTGCCAGGACATTGCTCATATGGCACATTAGCCGTCTGAGGTAACATTCTTTCACCAAATTGTCCATTTTCTGGTCCACAAATCTCATTCCGTTGAAGGTCTTGCCACTTCCTTTCAGCTGTGCTTTGTGAGAATGGTTTGTTATAGGGGGTCCCCTGAGAGGTGAAGCAGCTGCCAGGAGGTACAGGAGGTCTATGCCACGGAGGAGGCTCATTTCTACTACTGTAATTAAAATTTGGAGAAAGTTGTTGGGGGTGGACATTACTTGGCCTTGGAAAAGTCATTGGATAATTAAATCGTGGGGGTGGAGGACCATAAGGTACTATAAAAGTAGGTGGAGGAGGACCTTCAAACCGGGGAGGAGGTATTGCATGGTTTACAAATGTTCTTGGATGATAAGGAACTTGACCATCACGATAAAACTGATTATTAGGAGGTAGTGGAGGTCTATCAAGGTGTGGTCTAGGTTCTTCTCGAGCATGACAGGTAACCGATAAGTTTGAAGGTCCGAAAGTCTGTGAGGTAGGCACCTGGCCATGATGGTGGTTGGAAAGCCGAGTCGCTGGTGTCCTGTCGGAGTAAGGATCAATACGCTGCTTAACATCTACATCGGTATAGGTGACCTTGTTAGCCTGGTCATCGGCATCTAGTTCATTTAGCTCCTTGTAAAACTGGCGTAGCTCGTAGTCCATGCCATCCTTGCCTTTCGACTGACTGGCCAATTTACCCAACTGCACAGTTGTAATTCTGAAAGAAGAAGCAGCCGTTACATTATTTGTCACCTCAGTGACCGGTTTTTCTTGAGGTGAAGGCCGACATTGTGGTCCTATAAAAGAAGTACTGGTTCCTGAAAATATCACATCCGGTTTGTATTCAGCTTCCTCAACAAATGGATGCGGGCTGGTTTTATTGCAGTCTCTTCCATTGGCATCACCTTGACCCAGGTGATACCTCACATATTCTAGATCGTATTTTACATCTATAGCACTTCGACCTCCTTCACTTTCACATCGGTTGGACTGATGGGATTTTTCCTCCAAGCTGGTAGACAAACTCCATTGCTGAGAGTTAACTTCATGTTCTCTGTATAAATCAGTATCTCTCCGTGCCCATGGCGAGGAGTGGTCCGCCCTGGACTTTTTTAAGCAAGGTTCAACGATGGAATCACGCATGTGGTGTGATATGTTTTTTTCAGCATGAGGCATCTAAAAGGGGGAATATAGACAAACTCAATGAATAAACCTCACAATAAAAGCAACCTACACATTTGATACATTTCGTAATCTAACATTAGACGCATAGGTTAGGCGCAGAAATATTTGGACAGTGACACACATCTTCATGATTTGGGCTCTGCGGCCACCACATTGGATTTGACATGAAACAACTCAGATACAACTGAAGTGTAGATTTTCGGCTTTAATGAGAGGGACTGCACAAACACATCCTGTGAAAAGTTTAAGAATTGCAACAATTTTCCTACAAAGGGGCTCAGAACTAATTGGACAAATTAATATTACCATAAATAAAAGGTACATTTTTAATACTTTGTACAGAATCCTTTGCAGGCAATGAATAGTCATGTTCATGGGTTTCAAACTGAAGGAAATTGCCGTATTTCCGCCTTTGTGAAGCTTTGGCAGGCCTTTAGTGCAGCAGTCTTCGGTTGTTGCTGGTTTGTGGGTCTCTGCCTTTAGTACGGTCCCAAGCAGGTGAGATCTGGGGAGTGACTCGGCCATTGTAGAATATTCCACTTCTTTTCCTTAAAAACTCCTGGGGTGCTTTCTTCTCCTACCTTTAGATGTCTTCTCCATGCCACCGTTTGGTAAAAATCCCGGTTTTCATCGGTATGCAAAAAGAGTTCTCTCACAGTACTGGGTGCAAGAACTCTCCAGCAGCGCCGCCTCCATCTTCGTCTGGAACGGTGCATGCCTGCCAGCCACAAGAAAAGGACTGCTTACACTTACTGTGTGCGCAGTTGGCTTTGCCCGAGACCTAGAAGCTTGAACCAAGCTCTGGAAGAAGACGCGTGAAGAGGCCGTTCCAGATGAAAATGGAGGCGGTGCTGGAGAGTTCTCTCGCAGCATTGGGGACGCCCCGTTGCTGTTTGAGCGCTGGGGCCCACCCCCAGTGCTGCAAGAGAACTCATCTGCATACCAACGAAAACCGGGATTTCTACTGAACAGCGGCGCGGAGAAGACATCTAAAGGTAGGAGAAGAACAGCTTTTCTTAAGGCTATTCCTACGTGGTAGGCAGAAAAAAAATACAATTTTAATGATTGAATCCCTTTAAGAAAGATTAATGGCTAAACAGGGCTCTGTGCAGCTGACCAATGCAATCTGTACGAGTAAGCATGAATGAACAGATTCACAATACTCCCCATAAGCACTTGCTGCAGAAAACCATACAAACCTGCTCTAAGGATAGGGGCTACACGGCTCATATTGCAAGACCAAATATTGATCTGTCGCCCTGTGGTGACTGGAGAGGCATTGCAACCTAGGGGGATGTTGTAGTGTGAGATGTTTTTTTGCAACTGGAAGCCATGGTCACAGCATCCCCCAGAGAACACTGGACTCCATTCCCTTGTATCAGTTAATCTGCTGCAGGGTGACTAATATTTGGTTGCTTGCCAAGAGTTGCAGCCAAAGTCGCCATCTAACTCTAGCCTATAGACCTTGTTCACATTACGGCAGAAAAAGTGGATAAGCCCTTAAAGAGTTTGTGCAGTCTGATAGTACAGTAGGACAGAAGTCTGGAAATGTAATTCCCCGAGGTCTCATGCTCCACCGTCTATAAAGGGGGAAATTCAATCCTAGTCGTTGCAGTATAGTTCTATATACCGTATATACTCAAGTATAAGCCGACCCGGATATAAGCCGAGGCCCCTAATTTTACCACAAAAAACTGGGAAAACTTATTGACTCGAGTATAAACCGAGGGGGGAAATGCAGCAGCTACTGGAAAATTTCAAAAATTAAAATAGTCGGAGTTTTTGGATGCAGTAGGTGCTGGGGAAGGGGAGGGGGTGTTTTGGTTGTCTGTCTGCCCCTTCCCTGAGCTTGAGGACTGGGTTTTCTCTCCCCCACATGGAATTCAGCCTGGCTGACTATAGGGTATCTGCAGTGCTCCTATTAACCCCTTCCCGACGGAACAGGAGCACTGCAGATCCCCTATATTCAGTAGACCGGGCACTGTCAGACACAGGGATACCTAATGTGTATGTGTGTCACAGTCATGTTCTACTTTTATATGTGTTCTAGGGAAAGGAGGGATTTAGAACTTTTAATTATTCTATTTTTCTTATATTTTTTAAAGCTTTTTTTCTTCACTATTTTATAGGAGATGCTATACATTACTATTGCGGCTGGTCATAGATAGTTGTCGGTCAGAAGATGTTCGGAGACTCGAGTAATGACAGCACATTGATACCAATGAGCACCGTAATGCATCATTTGCCCTGTGGGGACGCTGCAGGCCTTGTGGGGTAATACTGATAGCCAGGTTATCCCATAAATCAAAGAATGCAGTGAAAATGTTCCCAGCACATCTGGCATTTGTATTCATAGGGCCCCAGTCTCCCAAGTGTCAGACGGGTATCCCTCTGGAAAACACTGGTATACCCATGTCCCCAATGGTATAGAACAAAACAGTCCGGGAAAGCAATGTATCTTGCATAAGTTTATATTTTCAGTTATATGGGAGCCTATGGGTTACCTACAATAACAGTCCCACACGTTGGAGCCTTGTGTCAGAGACATATGTTGGGAAATCCTGCAAGTGTTATGTGAACAGAGCCTTACATATACATGACTAATCCTAGATAAGACACCAGTCAGGTAATGTTGTACTATTAAATTGTAGGACTCTGTATCAGAGGTACATGGGGGCGCTATAGGCTGACCTTGGTAGTGGATATTTTCTGGTAGGTTCCTCCGGCTGTTTGTTAAACAGTCACCCGTGAGCTGCCAACATCTACTGTAATGTCCTTGTGCCGTGTGATGCCAGGCCTAAAGCATGCCATGCTGACTGTGCAATGTGTAACATGGCAGCGTAACTTGTCTCCAGTCATTTCCATAAGGCTGGAAAAATTTGCTTGGCTTTCTTCACAAAGAGACTGTATGAGGGGCATCTTCTGCACCCCCCACAAAGTAGGCTACTCTTAGACGAAATTCGCCAAACAGGGATCATTTTGCTAATAAAGTAAGGGAAAGGATCACATAGAAGTGAAAGTTTAATCCATTAACTAATCGGTTGCTGTTATATGACTTTTAGATAGGACAGGGGTCGGCAATCCCCAACACATGAACCAAGAGTGGCACGTGAGCCATAACCCCCTGACATGGCGGCTTCCCACCTGTGATGAACGATACTGATGATGGCTCAGCTTCTGGCAGCCACACGTAGTGATCCCCTCCAGAGCGTGGCAGTGAGTGGAGGACCATGTGACTATACACAGCACTCCGCCTTTATTAGTAAGAGTGCAGTGTGCTACTATACAGGAGGCTGAAGGACATGTACAGGTACATGGGCCTCCACTCACTGGCAAGCTATGGACAGGAGTGTTATGTGCAGGTGCCATTGGCTAAAAGAATGATCATCAGGAATAAAGCACAAGATAGGCAGGACTTTGTGGGGCACTAACTAACGGGCGCTCAATGGGGCATCATACTCTGTGAGGAACTTATACTCAGACACTATACTATGCATAGGGGACAAGAAGGGGCATTATACTGTACTGTATGTAGGGGGCCTGGCATTCTGCTGCACTTTTTGTTAGAATGTTTTCAGGTTCACACAGCTGTAATACTGAGATAACGCAAGTCTTGATATAACTTTTATATAAGGGTTTATGATGCTCATTATTGCACAGCACCAAGTACCTTATCCTTGATCTTTTTATTTAAAGGGAGTCTATCATTGGCTAGATAGTTTTTTTAAAATAATCATATTATATAGCCTTTAGAAAGGCTACTCTAGGCATACCTGTCATTCATTGATCCTCGCAGACGTTTTTTTAATTAACCCAGTTTTCTTCATATGCAACCTAATCTTCAGGGAGCGTTATTTCTGTTCCCCAAGTACCGTTGAGTCATCAGCTGCCTTCTTGGAAGACTATCCCCCTCCTTCTACACCTCTTTACTGCTTCCTTCAGAGCAGCTAGTCACGTACAGCGCATGTGCGAGATTTTAATTGCGCTGTACGTGACTAGCTGCTCTGAAGGAAGCAGTGAAGAGGCGTAGAAGGAAGGATCATCTGTAAGGCTCTGTTCCCATGGAGTAATGCTCCGCTCATTCTGACACGTAAACACGTGTCAGAGTGGAAGCGTTCAAAACAGATCCCATTCACTTCAATGGGTGTCGACTTACGGGCGCCACACATTGAAGTCAATGGGAGGCTTTTTAACCCATTGATTTCAATGTGTCGCACACGTGAGCTGGCACACATTGAAGTGAACTGGATCTGTTTTGGGCGCTCACACTCTGACACGTGTACTTGTGTCTGAATGTGCAGCGTGTTACTCCGTGGGAACAGAGCCTTAAGAAGGGGACGGTGAGAGACTGAGGCGGTTGATGACGCACAGATGCTTGGGGAACAGGGATAACGCCCCCAGTGCTCCCTGAACAGTAATTTGCATATCAAGAAAACCAGGTTAAAAATCAAAAACAGCTGCGAAGATCAATGAATGACAGGTATGCCTAGATTAGCCTTTGTAACGGCTACGTAAAAAAAAAAAAAAATGCTTATTTAAAAACCAATCTAGTCAATGATAGACTCCCTTTAAAAGGGCCTGCCATACAACAAAGGTTGCCTAGCACCTTACATTTATTGCAAGGCACACAGTTTAAAAAAAAAAAAAAAAAAAAAAAAAAACACACACAAACTTCATCATGACCCATCAGAAAAAAAAAAAGTCAGTTAAAGAAAAACAATGTAAGCGACTCCCACTGATGTGAATGGGAGAGCTGAGATGATTCCACTTAATCTGCCTGTAAAGAAACTCTGTGTGAACTTACCCTAAGGCCTAGTTCACACGGAGTTTTTTGGATCGGAACCTGAGGCGGAGGCTGCCTCAGGTTCCGATCCATAAAACGTGTTGCGGAACTGAAAGCAGGTGCACGGCACCGGCTTCCAGCTGCGCACCCGCCTCCGGATCAGGCTCAATGAATGGGCCGAGTCCGGAAGAGGGTGTGTCTTCAGGCTGACTCGCGAGGCGACTCGGCTGAAGAATGAACACCTCGCTTCTTTTTTCCGGGAGGCGGAAGAAACGGCTCCTGATTTCAATGGGAGCCGTCTTTTTGGTACGGGTTGTGAGGCGTTTACGGCCTCAAAACCCTGACCAAAAAACGCCGTGTGAACTAGCCCTAAAGGCTCGTACCAAAAAGGTGTGGTGGCTGGTGGGGGATATGTTAGTGGGATAGAGTCCCAATCCTTATAATACAATGAGAAAAGATCCCACTAGAATGCAATTAGTTGATTGAAGGTGTTTATTCACAAGAAGGGTACATATTGCTTGGTGTAGAATATAATCTGGCCTTCTTCAGACTCATGACAATTTTATGAATAGTAGAAAACACGAGGAGGTCTACAAAGACAGTGGTGAATCCTCCTAAATGTATGGAGATGGCATATAAAGTTGTTGGTAGATAGTGAATGCATACGGTTCATGCAGACAAACACTATCTACCAACAACTTTATATGCCATCTCCATACATTTAGGAGGATTCACCACTGTCTTTGTAGACATCCTCGTGTTTTCTACTATTCATAAAATTGTCATGAGTCTGAAGGCGGCCAGATTATATTCTGCACCAAGCAATATGTACCCTTCTTGTGAATAAACACCTGCAATCAACTAATTGCATTCTAGTGGGATCTTTTCTCATTGTACCCTAAAGGCTATCACATTCACCATCATCAGTTACAATGTAAGGGCTAGTTCACACAGGGATTTGGACAGCGCAATCCACGTCATAATCCTCCTCCATATGTAGATTGCTAGCCTTTTTTTTTTCTGCTAGCTGATTTTTTTTGCTAGCAGAGAAAAAGCAGCGACATGACCTTTCTTCAGGCGTTTTCTGCCTGAAGAAGGCAATAGAAGTGAACGGGAGTCGAAAACCGTGCGTTTTTTTGCAAAAATAAGCGACACTTTTTTTTTCAGCCCATTCACTTTACAGGAGGGGAAAACAGCCTGGCTTTTTTTTTTAAAGCTGTTTTTACACACAAAAAAAAAAAAAAAAAAAAAAAA
The DNA here is from genome assembly GCF_031893055.1 of Leptodactylus fuscus. Taxonomy (NCBI): domain Eukaryota; kingdom Metazoa; phylum Chordata; class Amphibia; order Anura; family Leptodactylidae; genus Leptodactylus; species Leptodactylus fuscus. The sequence goes on from NC_134266.1 coordinate 248,394,330, forward strand.
AAAAAATGGAAAAGCTCCAAAAGCTTGGCAATGTCCAAAAAAAGCTTCCTAATTATGAAGCTCATTTTTCCGGTGCCAAAATAAGCCACACGTTATTTATGTGTGAACTAACCTGTAGTACAGGAGTTTTTCCTCGCCCAAAATTGAACATCACCCTGTATCCCTAGCCTTAAAGCAGAACTAAACTTTTGGACAACTTGAGTTTCTGGCAGTATGTGTGTCATTAATAGATTTTGTTATAGACTTTATTACCTAATTTTGGCTCCTTTCTGTGACATCGTCCATTTTTTCACTCTTTACCTTGTTCCTGTATTGAGAGCTGTTTTTAGGAGTAGGAGAGGGTCACTCCAAACAGTTATATCTTGGGTGTTATACACAAGGCCGCAGCGCTAGCTAAATTACTTTCAGACATATCGCTGGTTGTTAAAGCAGTCTGGATTGGGATTCTTAGATCACAGCCCCGTCCTCCGTACACAGTAACATTCATAGAGGTAGAAACAGATCTCAATACAAGTATATACAATTATACACAAATTATACTTGTATATTAGGCCCCGTTCCCACGGAGTAACGCCGCACTCATTTTGCCAATAAGTGATCAGCGAGTCTCACACCTGGGACATTGGCTGATCAGCTGTTTAGGGTCCATTCACACGTTGGAATTTGGTTTGCAGAAAAAGGAACCCATTGACGTCAGCGCTGAAATTCCTCACCATTTTCCTCCGTGTGAATGGACCCTAAGGGGCCCCAGCACCTGTACGAGCACCATTACCCCTCACAATTCACGCTGTCGGTTTCATAGCGGCCACGTCATGTACTTACAGCCGCCGTCCATATAAGCGAATAGCGTTACCTCACATGGCCAGCATAAATCATATCAGCCATTTACCTGGGAGTGTCGTGATACCGCCAGATACCCGCTGTCCATCAGCGATCCCGGGACCAGGTAAGTAAATGACTACACACCGCCCCTTTAAGGCTAGGACAACATGGCGCCTTGTAGTCACAGGAGATAAAACCACCATACGTTACTCTACCACATATATCCGACTGTACTGGATTTCCCCATCATTAATGGCTACGGCGACATCCGCCATGTCAGCCTACGATATGGCGTATAATGAAAGTAAATGGGTCAGAAGTTCTCACGGCAAACGCTGCCTAGCCCTCCAGTGAAAAAAAAAATAACAGCGTGACAACCAAGATGGACGCCACCCTGACAACCAGGGGACATGAAATGAAGAAACACAAACAATAATAAATACGCAGAGCTGTACTGACTGTGAGTGTGTACTAGTGTTTATATACTCAGAAAAAAAAATGGCCGCCACACGAGTATAACAACCAGGAGCACGTTATAGCTCGCACCGTGTGTACATTTACCTCAAGCGATAAGAGACCTCGGAGCGGCCGCCACATCCATAGACAGGGCGACAAGGCCCGACACATACTACTCCATCCAGCCCCGCCGCGCACTGACGTCATATATACAGACGCCAGGGATGCCGGGAAATGTAGTTCTGCGGTGACAGCTGTGGCGAGCCCTCATGGCTTATGTGTGTATACAGAGTGCCGGGCTGCGGGGCTCTACATGAGGGGATGACGGGTTTTTCCATATAGTTTTATTTCCTGTAGTTGTTTCACTTCAGCCCCTTCCCCGAATATTCCTGTCAGGATGTTTTATTTCTATTATATTTGTGTATTCCAGGACCCTGCACAGACACCCATGTTATAGCATAGTTATAATGTTATGGCTATGGATCTAGCACATATACTTACACCTTTTGATGTCTTATAAAGTATATTTTTGACACAATTTACAACGGATGACGTTACAAATGTGAACAGAGAGATTTCCGGCTCTAAGTCGACTTCTCATCCTGATGGCCTATCCACCAGAGCTGACGCTAAGTTCACACCTGCTCTCAAGTTCGTTTTGGAGAAAAACGGAAACCCAATCCGCTTAAAAATAAGTTACCCCCAGACCCCATAGACTATAATATCCTTACAGGGCTGTTCTCTCTAAGGGCTCGTTTACACAGGGCAAGAGGGGGGCGGATTTTGATGCTGAATCCACCTCAAAATCCGCCTCCTCACAATAGAGGTCTATGTAGACTGCTAGCGTCCTTTATCCGTGAGCGGTTTGTTCTCACTCACAGAAAAAAGAAGTGAGCTGTCCTTTCTTCAGGAGGATTCTGCGGCTGATTCAGCCGCAGTGTCTGCCTCGCGGCAGCACCCTCCAGGCTAGTCCCATTCATTTGGGCCTACTCCGGAACAGGAAGCCGCGACTGTCAGACACCGTGACAGTCGTGGCAGGCACATTCTGGTCCTATTCTGATGCGGCTTCCCACTTCAAAATCAGGACCAAAATACGCAGTCACTAGCCCCGTGTAAACTAGCCTTAGCAATTTGAAGCAGAATCTACGGTGGCAGGCCGTACATTGCCCAGGTCTGCCATAGACTATAATGGGGTCCATGTGCTTTCCACACAAGTCATACGGACAGGAAAGTAGATTGTGAACGACTTTTCTGTCCACATGTTTCATGCGGAAAGCACACAGACCCCATTATAGTCTATGGGGTCCATGTGCTTTCACTGTACACTGCATACCAATGCACTCGGTAGTCCATTCGGGGAGGTCCCCATGCGGACTCCCCCAAACGGATTACCGACGCAGATGTGAAACAGGCCTAAAATTGGTGGAGAGAAAAGTCCTTCAAGGAGGACTTATTTCTCTGTATTATAGTCTATGGCAGGGGTAGGGAACGTACGGCTCTCCAGCTGTTGCAAAACTACAACTCCCAGCATGCATACTGGCTCTGCTTTTCTTGGCACTCCCATGGAAGTGAATGGAGCATGTTGGGAGTTGTAGTTTCACAGCAGCTGGAGAGCCGAAGGTTCCCTATCCCTGGTCTATGGGTTCCACGGGTAACCCCATTTTGGCTGGGGCCCCACAAGACGGAAACGCCGCAATTCTCCCACGGGAAAAATCATGGCATATTACAGTCAGGCAAAATGGATATTCTAGCAAATCCCATGCCCACTTTGCGATAAAAACCACAGTGCCGACATGCCGCGATTTCCAAAACAGACGCAGTTTTGGAAACCGTAGAATGTCAATTATACCTACGGAAACGCTGGCATTTTCCCCATAGGTATAATTGTAACAGAAAGTCTGTAAAGGAAATCTCAGCGAACTTTCTGTCTATAGTGCTGCGGGAAGCGCTGTGCTTTTTTGCTGCAGGATGCCCGTGAAGCCTTTGCCTTTAGGTGGAAACCTGAGCGCAGGTGTGATCCTAGGGTCAGTTAACAAAAATCTAAAAATCTGCAGCAGACATGACATAATCTAAAAGTGTTAACAAGGAAAAAAGCCATTTATACCCCATGTTCAGAAGCTATGTACTTATCCATCTCTCTGTAGAAGCAAATTTCCAAGCTTCTCCTAATGCAAGAGGAATTTATGACTGCTCATAAAGCAAACACCAATGGCAGATGTTAAATGTATTACTTCTCCCATATGCTTCAAATGATGATCATAACTAGCGGACCTGCTAGATTTCTTGCCTTTAGCTCCATGTGAAAAGTGAGTATTCAGCATGGCCTACAGTGTTGGCCAAAAGTATTGGCACCCCTGCAATTCTGTCAGATAATACTCATTTTCTTCCAGAAAATGATTGCAATCACAAATTCTTTGGTATTATTATCTACATTTAATTTGTCTTCAATGGAAAACCACAAAAGAATTGTCAAAAAGCCAAATTGGATATAATTCCACAGCAAACATAAAAAGGGGTGAACAAAAGTATTGGCACTGCTTGAAAAATCATGTGATGCTTCTCTAATTTGTGTAATTAACAGCACCTGTTACTTACCTGAGGCACCTAACAGGTGGTGGAAATAACTAAATCACACTTGCAGCCAGTTGAAATGGATTAAAGTTGACTCAACCTCTGTCCTGTGTCCTTGTGTGTACCACATTGAGCATGGAGAAAAGAAAGAAGACCAAAGAACTGTCTGAGGACTTGAGAAGCAAAATTGTGAGGAAGCATGAGCAATCTCAAGGCTACAAGTCCATTTCCAAAGACGTGAATGTTCCTGTGTCTACCGTGCGCAGTGTCATCAAGAAGTGTAAAGTTCATGGCACTGTGGCTAACCTCCCTAGATGTGGACGGAAAAGAAAAATTGACGATAGATTTCAACGCTAGATTGTGCAGATGGTGGATAAAGAACCTCAACTAACATCCAAACAAGTTCAAGCTGCCCTGCAGTCTGAGGGTACAACAGTGTCACCCCGTACTATCCGTCAGCGTCTGAATGAGAAGGGACTGTATGGTAGGATACCCAGGAAGACCCCACTTCTTACCCAGAGACATAAAAAAGCCAGGCTGGAGTTTACCAAAACTTACCTGAAAAAGCCAAAAACGTTTTGGAAGAATGTTCTGTGGTCAGATGAGACAAAAGTAGGAAAAGGCATCAACATAGAGTTTACAGGAAAAAAAAGAGGCCTTCAAAGAAAAGAACACGGTCTCTGCAGTCAAACATGGCGGAGGGTCCCTGATGGTTTGGGGTTGCTTTGCTGCCTCTGGCACTGGACTGCTTGACCGTGTGCATGGCATTATGAAGTCTGAAGACGACCAACACATTGTGCAGCATAATGTAGGGCCCAGTGTTAGAAAGCTGGGTCTCCCTCAGAGGTCATGGGTCTTCCAGCAGGACAATGACCCAAAACACACTTCAGGTCAGCACTAGAAAATGGTTTGAGAGAAAGCACTGGAGTAAAGTGGCAGCAATGAGTCCAGCCCTGAATCCCATAGAACACCTGTGGGGGAGAGATCTCTTGATGGCAGTTTGGAGAAGGCCCCCTTCACATCTCAGGGACCTGGAGCAGTTTGCTAAAGAAGAATGGTCTAAAATTCCAGCAGAGCCTTGTAAGAAACTCAGTGATGGTTACCGGAAGCGGTTGTGCGCAGTTATTTTGTCTAAAGGTTGTTCTACCAAGTATTAGGCTGAGGGGGCCAATACTTTTGTCCGGCCCATTTTTGGAGTTTTGTATAAAATGATCAATGATTTGACTTTTTTTTCATTCTCTTTTGTGTTTTTTCATTGCAAGCAAAATAAATGAAGATATTAATACCAAAGAGTTTGTGCTTGCAATCATTTTCTGGAAAAAACTGAGTATTATCTGACAGAATTGCAGGGGGGCCAATACTTTTGGCCAACACTGCATATTGTATAGATAGAGAATACTGTACTAGCAATTGTACTTTTAAAGTGTTACTGTCACAATGTGCAAAATTGTTCAGGTGCCAGGGGCAACACAGTTGCTCAGTGGTTGGCACTGCCGCCTTGCAGCGCTGGAGTCCTGGGCTCAAACCCTGCCAAGGAACAACATCTGCAAGGAGTTTGTATGTTCTCCCCGTGTTTGTGTGAATTTCCTCCCATTCTACAAAGCCATACTTAAATGAAAAAAAAAAAAAAAGTACATTGTGATCCCTATATGGGGCTCACAATCTACAAAAAAAAAAAAAATGTTCAGGTGCCAATGTGATGAATCAGAAGACTGGAACAGTTACATAGCTACATGATGGATGCAGACACAAGACTATCAAGTCCAACCTATAACCCTACAGTGTAAGACAGGCAAAAAAAAAACAAACAAAAAAAAACAAGGTTTATGCCAATTGTCCCATACCAAGGGAAACAATTCCTTCCTGACTCCAAATACAGCAATCAGCTTTTCTGGATCAACTTTTGTTTACCAAAATCTAAAACCCATAACCTGTAATATATTTCTGTTTAAGAAAGGTATCCAGGCCATCCTTGTAATTACACAATGAATCCACCATCACCCCATCCTGGGACAGCGAGCTCCATTGCCTCACTCCTCTTAGGGGGCATTCATACGGAATAACTCGTGTAAGAATCAGCGCTGCAAATCAGAATCCCATTGACTTCAATGGGTTCCGTTTACCGTGCTTAACACATTGAAATCAATGGGTTAACCCCTTAGCGACCTTTGACGTACTATTACGTCATGGACGCGAGGTACTTCGCGCACCATGAAGTAATATTACGTCATGGTGATTCCGCCCGCTCACTAGCTGAGCGGGCGGAATCGGAACTGAGTGATAGCTGTTACTGACAGCTATCACCCTTTTCCATAACCTCCGGTCGGTACTTTTACCGATCGGAGGTTTTAACCCTTTGATTGCGATGGTCAAACATGACCACCGCAAACAAAGGGTGCCGCGATCTCTCCCCCCCCCGCCGGCACCCCCCGGACCGAGATCGGGGGGTGCCGGTATCTGTAGTACGTAGTCTGGGGTCTGGTTAGTGACCCCAGACAGCCCTGAGCAATCACTTACCTGGTGATGCTCCCGGCGTCTTCTGGAAGTGAGTCTGTGCCGTCCGCACAGCTCACTTCCTGTGTCTACAGTGAGACACGTGCAGGCTGTCACTGCAGCCTGTGTCTCAGTCTAGAGTAGAGAATCAGTGATGCAATCTTCACTGATCCATGTGTCCCATAGACACAAGAACAAGTAAAAAAAAAAGTGTAAAATAAAAAAAAAGTATTTGAAAACAATTAATAAAGTTATAAAGTCCCAAAAATCCCTTTTTTCTATAAAAAATGAATTATGTAAAAAAAAACACAAAAAATTAATAAAAACAATACATATTTGGTATTGTCGCGTCCGTAACAACCTGTACAACAAAACTGAAACAATATTTAATGTACACAGTGAACGGCGGTAAAAAATAACGGAAAAAACCCGCCGGAAGTAGTGATTTTTCGCCATCTCACCTTACAAAATGATCAAAAAGTCATATGCACCCCAAAATAGTACCAATAAAATGCACAGGTTGTCCCGCAAAAAATAAGCCCTCAACCAACACTGTCAAGCGAAAAATAAAAATGTTACGCCTCTCAGAAGATGGCGATGCAAAAATCACTGATTTATGTCCCCAAATGTGTTTTTGTTCTGCAGACTTAGTATCGCATAAAAAAATAACATAAATGAGGTATCGCTGTAACCGTACCAACCCGCAGAATAAAGGTCACATGTTACTTATACTGTACGCTGCATGGCGCAAAAATGTAAAAGGTAAAACTCAATACCAGAATTGATTTTTTCTCTTTTAAATCCAGCAAAAAAAGAGTTAATAAAATGTAATCAGTAAGTTTTAGGCACCCCAAGATGGTGTCATTACAAAATACATCGTATCCCGCAAACAACAAGCCCTTATGTGGCCACGTCAGCAGAAAAATAAAGAAAATATAGCCTCTACCAATGTGAAGACAAAATCACGCAAAATCGCCAAATCATTAGAACACAACTGGGTGCGGCAGGCAGGGAATGTATAAGCTGTGCAAGCGAATATCAGGGGACACCCTATATTTACAGCTTATGAGGGAAAATATACCAGAAGTGACCCCCAAAGTGACCCCAGTGTGACTCCCCCAATCATAGGAGCTACTGGGGGTACAGTAGGGAATTTAGTGTCTGCAATGTCCTCCGCACCGCTTATATATTCCCTCTTTGCCATCCGCTGTGCAGTCACGTCCGGGATACTAATACTCACTACACACCCTGATAAATTCTTTTAGGGGTGCAGTTTTCAAAATGGGGTCACTCCTTTGGGGAATCCACTTTTCTGGTACCTTACAGGCTCTACAAACATGACATGGCGTCTAGATACCAAACATCTGAATCTGTACTCCAAAAGCCGCATCGCGCTCCTTCCCTTCTGCCCCCTGCTGTGCGCCCAAACTACAGTTTATGCCACATGTATGACACTGGTGTAACCGAGGTAATGTCATATGTGAGTATAAACTGATATTAGGGCACATGTATGACACTGGTGTACCCCGGATAACGTACGTAATGTCATATGTGGGTATAAACTGATATTAGGGCACATATATGACACTGGTGTACCCCGGATAACGTACGTAATGTCATATGTGGGTATAAACTGATATTAGGGCCAGCCAGACACAGAAGGGAAGAAGGTTATTTGGTTTTTGGAGCACAGACTTAGACGGTTTGGTTTTTGGATGCCATGGCACTTTTGCAGAGACTCTAAAATTTCCCCTACAAAATGGGGTCACTTCTTGGCGAATTCCAGTTTACTGGCACCTCCAGGGCTCTGCAAAAACAACATGGCACCCAGAAAGTCCCTCTAAATCTGTACCCCAAAAGCTATAAAGCGCAGTGCTCCTTCCCTTCTGAGCCCTGCTGTGCACCCAAGCAGCAGTTTATACCCACATATATAATTTTTTTGCCCCTCGGGATCGCCCACTTAATAGTTTTAGGAGTGCAGGTCTCTGACAATACAAAGTGGGTGCAATGCATTGGATACCAAAATGGCATATTTCTTTAAAAATTTCAAATTTTGGGAAGCATTTTTAGTCTCAAAATCATAATACCACTTGATACATTCCTTGATGGGTGTAGTTTCTAAAATGGGGTCACTTTTGAGGGGTTTCTATTGTATTGATACTTTAGGGGCTCAGCAAATCCGACATGGCACCTCAAAACTATTCCAGCAATATATGCCCTCCAAAATCCAAATAGCGCTCTTTCCATTCTGAGCCCCAACATGTACCCATACAGCAGATTATGATTCCATATGGGGTATTGCCGTGTTCAGGGGAAATTGTGTAACAAACTGTGGGGGGCTCTTAATTCTCTAAGTACTTGCAAAAATTAAAAATATGGCGCTAAATGGACGATTTATTGGAAAAAAAGTAATTTTTCATTTTCACATCTCAATGGTAAAAAAATCTGTGAAACACCTGTAGGGTCCAAGTGCTCACTAAACCCCTTGATAAATTCCTTGAGGGGTCTAGTTTTCAAAATGGGGTCGTTTTTGGGGGGGGGGGTTTCCACTGTTCTAGCACTTCAGGGGCTCTCCAAATGCAACATGGTGCCTGAAACAGATTTCAGCTAAATTTGCCCTCCAAAATCCCAATAGCGATCCTTCAGCTCTGGACTTTACAGTGTGCCCATACATCACTTTACATCCACATGTGGGGCATTTCTGTAGTTGGGGCAAAGTGCTTGACAATTTGTGGGGTGCATTTTCTTTTTTAACCCGTTGTGGAAATGCATAATTTGGGGTTAAAGCTACATTTTATAGCAAAAAATGTCACTTTTCCTTTTGTTGGGCCAATTCTGTTACACTCCTGTAGGGTCAAAGGGCTCACTAAACCCCTTGGTAAATTCCTTGAGGGGTATAGTTTCCAAAATGGGGTGACATTTTGGGAGTTTCCACTGTTTTGACACATTGGGGGCTCTGCAAAAGGGACATGGTGCCTGAAAAGTATTCTAGTAAAATCTGGCCTACAAAATCCAATTAGCGCTCTATCCGTTCTGAGAGCGACCGTGTGCCCGTACATTAGGGTACCAGCACATATGGGGTATTGTCGTGTTCGGGAGAAATTGTGTAACAAAATGTGGGGTGCAGTTTCTCCTTTAACCCTTTGTGAAGATGAAAAATTTGGGGCTACAGTGACATTTTATTATAAAAAAAGTAATTTTTCATTTTCACATCTCAATGGTAAAAAAATCTGTGAAACACCTGTAGGGTCCAAGTGCTCACTATACCCCTTGATAAATTCCTTGAGGGGTCTAGTTTCCAAAATGGGGTGACATTTTGGGGTTTTCCACTGTTTTGGCACCTTGGGGGCTTTGCAATCGGGGCATGGCGCCTGAAAAATATTCTAGCAAAATCTGGCCTACAAAATCCAATTAGTGCTCCATCTGTTCTGAGAGCGACCGTGTGCCCGTACATTAGGGTACCAGCACATATGGGGTATTGTCGTGTTCGGGAGAAATTGTGTAACAAAATGTGGGGTGCAGTTTCTCCTTTAAACCTTAGTAAATGTGTAAATTCTAGGGCTAAATGAATATATTAGTGACAGAAATTGAAAAATGTAAATTTGACCTCCATTTTGTTTTAATTGTTGTGAAATGCTGAAAGGGTTAAGAAACTTTCTAACTGCTGTTTTAGATTCTTTCAGGAGTGCAGTTTTTAGAATGGGGTGACTTTTGGGGGGTTTTATTAGAGAGGCCTTTCAAGTTCCCTTCAGAACTGAACTGGTCCCTTGAAAAATGTGTTTTGGAAATTTTCTTGAAAATTTGGAAAATTACTGCTTGACTTGTAAGCCTTATAATATCTGAAAAAAATTAAAGGGTGCTTAAAATTTGATTGCTACATAAATCAGAGACATGGTTAATTATATTTATGAAAAAATTCGGGTAGTATGACTTTCTATTTCAAAGGCTTGCAATTTCAAAGTTTGAAAACTGCATTTTTTTCAAAATTTTCACCAAATTTCCTATTTTTTCATAATTAAAGACAAAACATATCAACGAAAATTTACTACTGACATGAAGTACAATGTGTTACGAAAAAACAATCTCAGAATCACTTGTGTAAGTTAAAGCGTCTCAAAGTTATCGCCATTTAAAGTGACACATGTCAGATTTGAAAAAAGAGGCCTGGTCCTTAAGTCACTTTTGGGCTGTGTCTCTAAGGGGTTAAAAAGCCTCCCATTGATTTCAATGTGTTACGTGCGTCAAACGGAACCCATTGAAGTCAATGGGATTCTGTTTTGCAGCGCTGATTTTTACGCGAGTTATTGTGCCAGAATCAGTGCGGTGTTACTCCGTGTGACTGCCCCCTTACAGGAAATAATCTCTGTCTACGTTGCTCTCCTCTAGACGTAGAAGATGTCTCCTTGTTCTGGAAGGGGCAAGGGGCGTTTATGCTCATTTCTGGCAGTTTACTGAGGCATATGATGCCTAAAAGGTACACCAGCTATAGCGGAGTGTGTGCCTGATTTATAAAGAGGTTTGCGCCTCCTCATAAAGGAGACCTACGCCTCCTCATAAAGGAGACCTACCCTCTGCCAATAATTCTGAGGAATGAAAAAGAAAACAGATTGTCTGCAGAATCCACTAGTCCAGCTGACTAGCAGAATACTGTAAACCTTTCAGCTACATGTATTACATGCCATATCATAAATCTCAGTAAAAAGAGCAGGGGCAAGGATTTATGACACTTAGACTGCCAGACATCGGGCCTGTGGGCCCCTCTGTTTACGGGCGACATAGCAGTTGCCTCCATTTTGGGTACACAGTTTTTAAGAAGCATTAAGTTGACTAAGGCAATTGGCTGAAGAGGAGGGATTACTGTGTACAGGGGAAAAAAACTTCTATCTGGGGTATCAGTAAAATCCTCAAGTTGGACTAAATATTGTAAGCCGATGACCGGCAAAATAATGGAGGGGGTGCACATCTCACCCAGACTACTAAGGTGGGTGAGATGAGAAAACTCCAGAAAGAATGTTTCTCAGCAGATATTTTAGTCTGCTGAGGGTTATTTCAAAGTTCTGGTTACTGGGCTGTATTTTTAGGAATGGCAGGTAGGTTGGCAGTGGGACCTGTCATTCCACCCCCCTCCAGTCCACACTTTGGGGATGTTCCGGCAGCAACTCAGCTGCAGAGAGTCTCCTCGTCAAGGAGGTTTAAGAAGTTGCTCCAGCAGACTGGGTGCAGCAGAGCTTGGCTAGAGAGTCAACAGAGAGGTCATATTTTTGGAGCTGTGTCCTGAATGATTCTACTGGCTTTTGGTTTTCTGTTATTCTAGATGAGGTAACCTATTCTATGTTTAGTTAGAGCCTAGCCGGGCAGGGATTTATTTTTGTATTGTTTCCTTTTGTTGCTGCACTACCTTTTTGAGTGAAAATAAACTCTACCTTTGTTTTGGACTAAAGAAACTGGACTTGTGTGTCTCTGCCACCCCACCTAGCAACCCCCAACCCCAGAAAATATATAAATAAAAAAAGTTTTTAAAAACTATTATAAAACACAAAAATATTTTACCTACAAAAAACACATGTAACAAGTATAGTCACATCCAATAATGCCTGAACTAGCGCGATATAAACGCTTTTATCCTGTATGTAAACATTGTAATGAAAAAAAAATCAAAACGCTCAAAAAATGCTCTTTTGTTACTTCAACTGAGAGAAAATGTAATAAATAGTTAACAAAAGGTCATAGGCAACTGATAATGGTACCAATAAAAAAATACAACTTGTCCTGCAAAAAGAGAGCCTTTACATATCTCAGGAGACAGAAATGTATAAATGCTATTGGAATATAAAACAACAATGCCAAAACAAAAAATTTGTATAGTTTTTAATTTTATATTTGTATTTATTTTTGCTGATATAAAGCATAAAAAATGTAATGTGGTATTGCTATATAGTTAGGGTAAGTTCACACGGGGTTTTTTGGTCCGGAACCTGAGCATCTCACTTCTTTTTCCGGGAGACTGTAACAAACGGCTCACGGAAAGAAAAAAAAAATGGCCAGCTTTTTGGATACGGATACGGCCTCAAAATCCTGCCCAAGAAACTCTATGTGAACTTACCCTGAGGCTGCGGCCCCACGTTGCGGAAACCTAGCTTTTTTTGTTGCAGATTTTGTTGTGTTTTTTTGAGCCAGGAATGGCTACAAAAGGAATGGGTAATATATAGAAAGTTCTTATACTTCTCCCTTCTGCTCAATCCACTCCTGGCTTTGGCTCAAAAAACCGCAACAAAATCTGCAACAAAAAAAGTTGCGTTTCTGCAACGTGGGGCCGTAACCTTACTGATTCACAGAGGAAGGGTAAGTTCACACGGGGTTTTTTGGACCAGATTTTGAGGCGGAATCTGCCTCAGTTTCCGGCTTAAAAAAACGCCTCCCATTGATTTCAATGGGAGCCGTTCGCTTCCTTTTTCCGTGAGCGGTTTCTTCCCGCTCGCAGAAAAAAAGAAGCAACCTGCCCTTATTTTGCTGCGAATTCTGTAGCTGAATCAGCCGCAGGCATCCACGACGCGACACTCCCTCCCAACTAGGCACTTTCATTTGGGCCTAATCCGGAGCGGAATGCCGCGATTGTTGGAATGCCATGACCATCGCGACTAGCCGCAGGAGCCGTTTTTTGAACTGGATTCTGAGGCGGATTCTCGCATCAAAACCCTGTGTGAATTTACCCTAAAGGTAGCTATTAAATTTTTGTCAAAACTGTAAACACAATACAAATTAAACCCTGTGACAGAATTGTAGTTTTTTTTTTATTTCACCCCACAATTTCAGTATTTTTTTCCCCATTTCAGAGTACATTTATGTAAAAATTAAATGGTGTTGTTACAAAATACAACTTGTCCAGCAAAAAATAAGCCCTCACGTGGCTATGTTGATAGAAAAATGAAACAGTTATGGCTCATGGAAGGTGGTAAGGAAAAGGTAATAGTAATACCCTGGTACCAATGGCTGAGATCACAAATGTTACTGCTGTGAATACAACAAGCGTATTAAAGGGGTTTTCCTGGATTTAGTATAGGTCAGCAATTAAAGATCAGCAAGGGTCTGATACCCGGCCTCCTGGTCAATCAGCTGTCTGAAGAGACTGCAGGATTCGTGTGAGAGCTGTAGCCTCTGCAGTAGCTGTGCTTGGTATCATAGCGCAACCTATTCACACGAATAGAACTGATAAGGCCACGAGTCTGATGAATATTAGGTCACATGACCTGTGAAGTGGAAACCGTTGCAAACAGTTGATCCCTGGTGTCGAAGAAAGATGTTTAATTGACGACCTATCCTAAGTTCTGGAAAAATCCTTAAAGGGTAAGTTTAGGGTCCAATCACACGGAGGAAAATTCCACTAGTGGAATAAAAAGCTAGCAGAACCCATAGAAATCAATGGGAGGTTTTATTTTCAATGTGGAAAATTCCACACCAAATTCCTCACCATTTTCATCTGTGTGAATGGACCCTCACATGGGTTTTTTTGGTCAAGATTTTGAAATCAATGGCTTATTCAGTCTTTTTCAGATAATTTGAGGGTTTGACCCTCTTTGTATTGTTTGATCTTATATGCTCGTAGTGTTCATACCACTGCAACCTCCTTTTTATGTTTTATTTTCTGTAAAAAAAAAAAATGAAAATGTTAATAAAATGAGATTTGAAAAAAAAAAAAAGAAGATTTTGAAATCAATGGGAGTCAGTCAGTTCTTTTTTTCTGGGAGCCGTCTGTTCCAGCTCCCAGAAAAAGAAGCAAGACACTCCCTTCTCAACTAGGCCCATTCATTTGGGCCTAATCTAGAGTGGAATGCGTAACTGGATTTTACACTAAGGGGGAGTTCACACGGAGTAACGTGCCGCGTGATGTGGCACGTATACGGCGTGTGAGACTTTGCGCGCCGTAAAAGCTCCCATTGATTTCATTGATCGTATGCGGCCGCAAAATCACGGCCGCAAAATAACGTGGCGTATACGATCCAGGCTCCCATTGAAATCAATGGGAGCGTATACGGCGCTCAAAATCTCACACGCCATATACTGTACGTGCCAGGTCACGCGGCACATTACTCCGTGTAAATGGACCCTAAGGCTAAGTTCACATGGGTTTTTTTGGACCGGAACATGAGGCGGAGGCCTCAGGTTCCAATTAAAAAAAACAGGTAGCCGCAACTGCACTACACCGGTATCCAGTCATGCACTTCGCTCTGGATTAGGCCCAATGAATGGGCCTAGCCGAGAGTGTCTTCAAGCCGAATCGCGAGGCAAAACGACCTGAAGAATGAGCATCTCGCTTCTTTTTCCGAGAGCTGGAACAAACCAGCTCCTGGAAAAAAAACACCTGACTAGCACCCATTGATTTTCCATCTTTTTGAGACCGTATCCGCCTGAAAATCCTGACCAAAAAACCCTGTGTGAACTTAGCCTAAGGCTAATGCCCTACGGGTGTCCTGCAGCAAAAGAGTGCTGTGGGAAAAACCATGGCAGCAACACATCTCTATTCTTCCCACAGCGCTTTAGATAAAAAATTTGCAGAGGTTTCCTCTGCGGACTTTCTATTTCAATTATACTTATGGGGAAACTGTCAGCATTTCTGTAGGTATAATTGACATGCTGCGATTTCCAAAACAACGCCAGTTTTGGAAATTGTGGCATGTCCGCACCACAGTTTTTACCGCAAAGTGGGCATGGGATTCACTAGATTCATGAGATTCCACTTTGCCCTGACTGTAAAACGCTGCTATTTCTCCAAATCGTGGCATTTACGACCTGTGGGGCCCCGGCCTAAAGTTAAGGCCCTACACTCTGGAAACGCAGCTTTTTTGTTGCAGATTTTGTTGCAGTCTTTTGAGCCAAAGCCAGGAGTGGATTGAGCAGAAGGTAGAAGTATAAGAACTTCCTATATATTTCCCATTACTTTTGCAGCCATTCATGGCCTTGGCTCAAAATAACCACAACAAAAACTGCAACAAAATAAAGCTTTAGCTGTAAGGCCCCATGTTGCGGAAACACAGCTTTTTTGGTGCAGATTTTTTTTGCATTCTTTTTTAACCAAAGCCAACAATGGCTACAAAAGGAATGGTAAATGTATAGGAATTTGTTATACTTCTCCCTTTTGCTCAGTTCAGTCTTGGCTTTGGCACAAAACAACGCAACAAAATCTGCAACAAAAAAACTGCGTTTCCGCAATGTGGGTCCTCAGCCTAAGGGCCAATCCATCAGGTAGTTTTTTGTTCTTCCGATATGGGTCTGGTTTTTTGCATTGGTTTGCGGGAGTGCATTTGTCTCCCAGTCATGTGAAATATTTAGCACATGTAGGCTGAGCTATAACACATCCTTCAGTATATTACCCTTTGATGCTACCACTATATACAACACATTTAAAAAAAAATCTTACCGTGATGAAAAATGTGTCCAGGAATAATGGCTGACATTTGTTTAGTCTGTTGAGCAGGTTGTCGGGCAGGCATTATACATTGGAATTGCAGTAACATTAAATCAGTGAGCCGTGTATTGTAACAGCCTTTACACTGTTTCCAGTGTGTGAATCACATTATAACAGCACGGAGCCAAATGATGGAGGCGATTGATAAATCATACACATTGCTGCAAGTTAAGGAACCACTGCGTCTGGAACACAATTGCTATTTGTAACATGTATTAAAGGCTAACTCTGCCAGAAATGAAGGAAAATGCTTTTGGCTGCAGAAAACAAACTATAATAAAATAACCAACCTTATATTGTTTTACCAGATCTTCTTCTCTACCAGATCTAGTATTAGGAGTGGGTGAAAATGAAGGCAAAGTTGAAGGAAACTAACCCCATAGTGATCAGGCTTTAATGTATGCATTTGAGAGCTTATTTTTTGTGGGATGAGTATTTAGCAATGGCACTATTGTGGTTTACATATGGCTTATTATTAGCCCATGTGAGAAGGTGACAGGCAGAGTGCTATAGTCCCGATATATCAGCTCCAGGTTTCTGACATATGTGTGGTCCAGTGCGGGGCTTCAGTAGGCCTCTGCCCTAGGTGTGGGTCCTGGGCTCGTTACTGGGAGTGAGAGGAGGTGCCTTGGTCTATCCTGACTCACTGAGAGTCTGGTAAGATGGTTTTGTGCTATTTTTGTTTATTTGTGTGATTGGTAGTAAGCCACCCATATAGTTTGTACTTTATTGTTTATTTAGTGCTCAGACGAGCAGGGTTTTGTTTGACATTATTTAGCTTGAAGTAAAGACTGTATTTTACTTTGCTTATTTTGTACCTGAAGTAAAGGTTTATTTACTTAGCAGTTTTTCTAAATAAACCTTTGCTACAGATTTTGTGCCCCTGTCTCTGACTGGGCGGGGCCACACCATTGCTGCTACCCAGCTACCTTCCGCACATCCCTTGTTATTAACTCCTGAATGATTGAACCTTATTGACAAAGCCTTTATTTCCTCTTTTTCTGCCAATGTAGTTGTGAGGGCTTATTTATTGTGGGATGGGTTGTATTTATCAATGCAACCATTTTGGAATACATATGGCTTATTTTCAGCTCTTCCTTGGAGAAAAATATGAATAGAAAAAATTATTTGCCATTATTTTATTCATATATTGTGCACCGCTCACCATGCAGAATAAATCACATAATAAATATATTCTGTAGGTCACAAAATCTTTGCCATTTTTTTTTTCGTGCAATAATTTTAGAGCTGACTTTGAAGAACAGGTCACGATGATGCTAATGTAAGATCTCTGCCTGTTCGGGTCACTGCACCACCCTCTGCTCGCATGCAGCGGTGCAGGAGGCATGTGCAGTTTGGTTCTTTGCTTAAAGTTTTTGGTTGCACTGTGTGAACACGGCTCTAGTTCTGTGCTTGAATTTCCCCCACACCCGTCTTCTGCCCTTGTTTGCCTCTGTTCATTAAGTGGTTAATTCGTGTGATTGACAGCCTGTCTACTTATTAACTTCAGGGCGGGGTCTTCCTCCCTATTTAAGCTTGACTCGCATTCACACCAGTGCTTGCTATTGCCTTGTGCATAATTGCTTTTTTCTGTTGCTGTTATTGCTTGTATTCTAATCCTTGACCTGTGGCTTTCCCTACTGACTATTCTTTGGACTCCGAGTTGGCACTGCATTGCTCGACTGTTACTGACCCTTGGCTAGCTGAACTCCCTTTGTTGTTGTTCGTCTTGTCTGCGTTTTTTGTATCACATATATAGGAAGGGATCGTCTTCGTGGTTGCCGCCTATTACGTAGGATAGGGCCTGGCAATAAGAAGGGACAGTGGGCTTAGGGCTCACTGTCTCTTGTGCCCCGCCCCAGGGTTTCCAGCAGCTACTGGGGAATTGCTGTCCTAGCAATTCCATAACAGCTAGGCTGTAAGGCCCGCTTTTCTGACAGTGGGAAGATATCGGTGCTGAAATTAACAGCACCAATATCTCCAGTATCAGGGAACATGCCGGGAAAGCTTTCTAGCAGTATATAATACTGCACATCAACCAAGATGTGAAATGTCTTCTTTAAGTTATTTAGGGAATTAAGGTGAACAATGATGGCTGTGGGTTGCAGACACAAGCATGAAGGTAAGCAGAATCAAGTAGAATCCCCCTCCGCTTTGTCAAGTGCAGGAAAAATAGCTTGTTTCAGAGAGGTGATCCAGGTAGGAATGTAACTTATACAAGGCACATATTTTAATAAAGTGCCATGACGTAAACTGCACTGCAACTACTTAGTGTATGACGTTTCCCAGTCATAAGCTTATCATAAGACATGGTACTATGAGATAGAGCTGACTGTTTTGTACACTATTTCAGATTTTTGTTCTTTTAATACTACAACATGCTACTAAAATGCTACTAAAATATTTTCTTGAAATAGTCTTCCATCTCTGTTATACTGTAGGTGACACATATGTAGCATAGGCACATAGGATCTGTGACACATAGGACCAGTGATAGTGACGATCTTTCTTTTTTTCATCTTTTTTTTATGTCCTAATTCTTTTTTTTTTCAATTTAGATTGTGAGCACCATATAGGGATCACAATGTACAATTTTTTTCCTATCAGTATGTCTTTGTAGAATGGGAGGAAATCCACGCAAACACGGGGAGAATATTCAAACTCCTTGCAGATATTGTTCCTGGCAGGACTCGAACTCAGGACTGCAGCACTGCAAGGCAGCAGT
The DNA here is from genome assembly GCF_031893055.1 of Leptodactylus fuscus. Classification (NCBI taxonomy): domain Eukaryota; kingdom Metazoa; phylum Chordata; class Amphibia; order Anura; family Leptodactylidae; genus Leptodactylus; species Leptodactylus fuscus. Next base: position 248,412,860 of record NC_134266.1, read on the forward strand.
GCTAACCATCAAGTCACCGTGTTGTCACTTTAAATTTATGTTATTTTACACATTGTGCCCTTTATTTGGTCCTAAAATTTGGTGGACATATAATATATACACTCACAACAGAGCTGATCTGGTTCTTCTAGGAGTTCCCAGCACCCCACAATCATGTGACCGCTGATTTGGGAGAAAGCAGCATCATGGTGGCTTCTATAGCTGTATACACAGCGCTATGGAAGCTGTCTCTCCACTCCTCCCCCATCTTGTGCAGCTGCAAACTCTATAAAGGACATATTAGTACATCCTTAAAGAATTAGACTCTGACCATCAGGATGTATACTTATCTATTTAGCTTCTTTAAATCATCATTGCCATTATATTCTGCAGCACTTTACAGATATTCTCAATATTGTCTCAAGTAGGGCTCATTTTCGAAATTCCCTGTCAGTATGTCTTTGGACTGTGGGCGGAAACCGGAGGACCCAGAGAAAACCCACACAAAACAGGTAAGGAATTTCCAAACTCCCTGTAATATACACCAATATACAGTATATACTGTGTTTCCAAGATACAGGAAGTATCATTTCCTCGCAGTTTTCTAGATCTCTGTTTGCTGTTATTCATTCTGTTTATTATCAGTGGATAAACATCAGTTGATGGTCATGTGATGGGCACACAGGTACACAGCTTGTTATCACGCAGATGTCTGATTACTGTTCTGTCACTATAACGAGTTGTGAAATGGTGTCCATCACATGACCATGGACTGTACATCACATGACCATGGACTGTATATCACATAACCATGGACTGTATATCACATGACCATGGACAGTATATCACATGACCATGGACTATAGATCACATGACCATGGACTGTAGATCACATGACCATGGACTGTAGATCATATGACCATGGACTGTATATCACATAACCATGGACTGTAGATCATATGACCATGAACTGTCCATAACATGACCAGGAACTGATATTTTTCCACTGAAAGTAAGCAGAATGAATGACAGCAAGCAGAGATTAGAAAACTGATACAGAAAGTATATTGGAAAATTGCACAACTGTTCATTATACAAACAGTAACATTTGTCTCTCAATATTGGTCTTAAACTTGCCAACCCCTTAAAGTACAGTGATGCACCAACCAACGGGTCCAGACCGCTCTCCGGATGGAACAAACTATATTTAATTTTTTTATCTATTTATTTATTTAACGCTATTGATCCCTGCATGGCTGACTTCATTGTAACCATAAGCAGACAGCATGTATGTGTGTGTACAATGTGATAATTTGTGTATAATGTGCACTGTATGTGTTTGTGTGTAGTATATATAGCTTAGTGTAGATGTACCACGGAAGGATATCCTTAAAGGATATAAAATGACACATAAGTGCTGATTAGCCATTTTGGTTGATTTGGTATTGTGTTCATTATTAACACTTCACTTGTCTTGTTTGTTCCAATCTTCCCCCGACCTCTGGGATTTCATTTACTTTGTGTTATCGGCAAAGAACATGTGAAAATTGTTGTTATCCTCATTTTGGAGAGAACTGAGCTCTGGATTATGTCTCATTGTTTATCTCCCATTATCACTGGTGCATTTTATCTATTCTGCATTGAGTATTTCCTATTTATTAATTTTTAGGCTACACTTGTATCTTCATTATTTCAATCTTCCTGCTCCATAATAAATACTATAAGCATCAGATCTGTGGCATTCATTTGATCATGGCATCAGTCATATTAGCAGAATTGTTAGTTCATTCTATTGCATAGAATTGGTTTATAGATAACTCCATGGTAACCATTATAGTAGGTTTTTAATATTTAATTACGATATGGTAATATTGGGTGTGATATTGTGGCATATTGAGAATATTATCGTTTGCTGATATTATTATTAATGTTAGATGAGTGGCATTTGACACCCAGGACCCCCACCACTTAGCTCTACTGAGTAGCTGTAAGCTATACAAATACAGAAGTTTATAGCTTATGTATATGTAGCAGCTGTATACAGTTACTGTAGCTCACCTCCCACGTATTGTAATGGTATGTTGCTATATGGTATTGTGACATCATCCTAAATTATTGCTATGTGAACAGAATAATAAAAAAGTTATAGCTATTGCAACGCGGAGATGGAAAAATGAAAAAAGTCAGTGGAGCCTTAAACTTACCTGTCTCTTAAAAGGGTTAAAAAATAGAATAGAGTTAAAAAAAACTTAGGCTGCGTTCACACGGAGTAACGCGCCGCTCATTCTGACACGTAAACACGGAGTTACTCTGTGTGAATGCAGCCTTATTGTTATCAGCAGCAGGATATTTCTTCCTCTTCCTCCTCCCCCTCTCCACTCCTTAGACTTCTATATACTGCAGACAGTCTACATTGAACAGTGAATTGAACAGTTTAGGATGGAGGAATGGGAAAGGAGACCAGTGGATAGAGTGAAAAGTGAAAGTGGATAAAGAAGCTTTCTTTCTGATAAAACACATCATACAATTTCTTGTATTCCCTGTACTATTCATTTATGAAAAAATTTGAAACCGTGGTTTATGCCACAATGTTGCATAGCAACTGATAGAAGGAAAACTGACACTGTCTTTTAGGGTATAACAGTGATGGCCTATCCCTAGTGTTACAGCATTTTTTTCCAACATCATATAAGTGTGAAATGAATGTAGTGTGATTTCAAGCCACATTAAGTGTGTACAGAGAGCAATACATAAAGAGAGAGATAAATGCATGAGATATATTTTAGAAAACATCAACCTTTCTATTAAATGATTCAATCATTAAAATGCAATTTTTTCTCCCTTACACGTAGGAATAGTCTTAAGAAGACTATTCTTCTCCTACCTTTAGATGTCTTCTCCGCGCCGCCGTTCAATAGAAATCCCGGTTGTCTTCGGTATTCAAATGAGTTATCTTGCAGTACTGGGGGAGGTCCTCGGCGCTCAAACAGCACTGGGGGCGTCCCTAATGCTGCAAGAGAACTCTCCAGTGCCACCTCGATCTTCATCTGGAATGGTCTCTCCCTGCATCTTCTTCGGGCACTGGCTTCAAACTTCTAGGCATGCACAGTCGGCTCTGCCGTCGTGCCTCGGGCAGAGCCGACTGCGCATGCCTGCGGCCATTTTGTTGTGGCCACTTACCCCAGCTTATGGTGTAAGCAGCCACAAGAAAATAGCCGCTTACACCAGTTTACTGTGTGAGCTGCCACAGGAAAAAGGCCGCGGGCATGTGCAGTTGGCTCTGCCGAAGGCCCGATGGCAGAGTCGACTGTACAGTCATGGCCAAAAGTTTTGAGAATGATAGAAATATTAATTTTTACAAAGTCTACTGCTTCAGTTTTTCTAATGGCAATTTGCATATACTCCAGAATGTTATAGAGCAGGGGTCGGCAACCCCTGGCACGTGTGCCAAGAGTGGCACGCGAGGCATATTTTGCTGGCACGGCAGCCAGCCCGCAACTTTCATACACTAAATTGAGAGAGAGAGAGCGTCCTTTCAGTGCTCTGCTAGAGCTGAGGTGTAGGACACGCCCCCTTCTCTCACTGCCCACCAATCAGAGGTGAGCCTTTCACTGCACAGGATAAGGGCTCCCTGGACCTGCTGCTACACGTGAGGAGCTCCTGCCGTCTGCAGCCCTGAGGAGGAGAGGAAGCTCCGGGGAGCAAAGTGAAAGTAAAAACAACAGTAGGTACGTGTGTTACTAACTATTCTTATTAATGTCAGGCATTTGGTTTTATTAATTTAGTTTTAGTAACTCCATGTGCCTCACATTAATAGCAGTTAACCCCATCATGTCCCTCACATTAACCCCTGTGTGGCTCACATAAGGGTTACTGATGTGTGAGACATATGGGGGTACTAATAAAGGACCTATATAATGAAGATGTTCACTTATTACCTCCATATGTCTCACATATCAGTGTCCCTTATGTAAAGCACACAGGGGGTTAATGTGAGGGACATGATGGGGTTAACTGCTATTAATATGAGGCACATTGAGTTGTAACCTGCAATGCACATGACCAGACTCTTTATCTACAACTGTGGATAAAAGTACAGACCTATATATTTCAATTGACCCACATATACAGCCATTCTTTTTGTGGCTGTGTATCTGGGCCAAATTGAAGAGCTAAAAACTATGGAGCAGGTCCTATATGTGTCCTATACATCCCCTATTTTTAACATATAGGTCAGTGACAACCACATGCGTGCCACTTGTATGCAGGAGGCGTAAGGCTGAGGCCCCACGTTGCAGAAACGCAGCGTTTTTGTTGCAGATTTTCATGCGGTTTATTTCAACCAAAGCTAAAAATGGCTACAGAAGGAATGGGAAATATATAGGGAGCTTCTTATACATCTCCCTTCTGATCAATCCACTCCTGGCTTAGGCTCAGAAAAACACAGCAAAATATGTAACAAAAAAAGCTGTGTTCCCTGTGCCTCAGCCTTAGGCTAAAGCCCCACGTTGCAGAAACAGCTTTTTTTCGTTGCAGATTTTGCTGGGTTTTTTAGCCGAAGCCAGGAGTAGATTGAGCAGGATGGAGACATATAAGAAGCTTCCTATATATTTCCCGTTCCTTTTCTAGCCATTCTTGGCTTTGACGGAAAAAAAAAACGCAGCTAAATCTGCAATAAAAAAAAAGCTGCATTTTTGTAATGTGGGGCCTCAGCCTTAGTGTGATTCTATTGGATGGTGACACTGTAACTAGATGCAATTAAAGCCAAATCCAGTTCCTGGGCACCAGTGCGGCCACTTTGTTGAAAGTGTGACACCCATTAATTTCTGGCTGGGGTTTTGCTGTTACTGCACCGCCAGGAACTAAAAGTGACTGAAATTAATCTGCGTTTCACTTAGGGAGTGTTCACACTACCGTCTGTGTCCAACAGCTAGTGTCCGCTGCTAATGTCTGTTCAAAATCTTGTGCGGACATTAGCAGCGGACACTAGCTGTCGGACACCGACGGTTGTGTGACCGCTCCCTTACAGAATACTGAAGTTACTAACAGCCGAGGACTGGATAGAGCATACAGGTGCATTGTGTGTCAGCTCTTTACAGGTGTTACCTTACTCTGCTCCCAGTCACATACATTACCACTAATTGTGGGTTACGCATGTACTCCTATTACTTCTAATGGAAAAGAACATGTGTATCGAGACAAATAGTGGTAAGCGCATGTGGCTTGGATCACAGTATGACAGCACCCCTGTGCTATATAACTTTAGTGTAGGTGTCGTCGGCTTTACAATTATTGCCCGGCACTCCGAGGACCTCATCTTTGATTTTTTAATTTAAATCGGCACGCCGAACAAAAAAGGTTGCCTACCCCTGTTATAGAGTGATCAGCTTAACAGCAATTACTTGCAAAGTCAATATTTGCCTAGAAAATGAACTTTATCCCCCAAAACACATTTCAACATCATTGCAGCCCTGCCTTAAAAGGACCAGCTAACATCGTTTCAGTGATTTCTCCATGAACACAGGTGTGGGTGTTGATGAGGACAGGGCTGGAGATCAATCTGGCATGATTAAGTAAGAATGACACCACTGGACACTTTAAAAGGAGGCTGGTGCTTGGCATCATTGCTTCTCTTCTGTTAACCATGGTTATCTCTAAAGAAACACGTGCAGTTATTGCAATGCACAAAAATGGCCTAACAGGGAAGAGTATTGCAGCTAGAAAGATTGCACCTCAGTCAACAATCTATCAGATCATCAAGAACTCCAAGGAGAGAGGTTCCATTGTTGGCAAAAAGGCTCCAGGGTGCCCAAGAAAGACCAGCAAGCGCCAGGACCGTCTGTTAAAAATGTTTCAGCTGCGGGATCGGGCTACCAGCAGTGCAGAGCTTGCTGAGGAATGGCAGCAGGCAGGTGTGAGTGCATCTGCATGCACTGTGAGGCGGAGACTCTTGGAGCAAGGCCTGGTCTCAAGGAAGGCAGCAAAGAAGCCACTTCTCTCCAGAAAAAAACATCAGGGACAGACTGATATTCTGCGAAAGGTACAGGGAGTGGACTGCTGAGGATTGGGGTAAAGTCATTTTCTCTGATGAATCCCCTTTTTGATTGTTTGGGACATCTGGAAAACAGCTTATTCGGAGAAGACGAGGTGAGCGCTACCACCAGTCTTGTCTTATGCCAACTGTAAAGCATCCTGAAACCATTCATGTGTGGGGTTGCTTCTCAGCCAAGGGAATCGGCTCTCTCACAGTCTTGCCTAAAAACACAGCCATGAATAAAGAATGGTACCAGAATGTCCTCAAGATCAACTTCTCCCAACCGTCCAAGAGCAGTTTGGCCATCAACAATGCCTTTTCCAGCATGATGGAGCACCTTGCCATAAAGCAAAGGTGATAACTAAATGGTTCAGGGAACAAAACAGAGAGATTTTGGGTCCATGGCCTGGAAACTCCCCAGATCTTAATCCCATTGAGAACTTGTGGTCAATCATCAAGAGACGGGTGGACAAACAAAAACCTACAAATTCTGACAAAATGCAAGCATTGATTGTGCAAGAATGGACTGCTATCAGTCAGGATTTGGTCCAGAAGTTGATTGAGAGCATGCCAGGGAGAATTGCAGAGGTCCTGAAGAAGAAGGGTCAACACTGCAAATATTGACTTGCTGCATTAACTCATTCTGTCAATATAAGCTTTTGTTACTCATAATTGCAATTATATTTCTGTATGTGATAAAAACATCTGACAAACACACAGAAAAAACAGAGGGCAGCAGATCATGTGAAAATACATATTTGTGTCATTCTCAAAACTTTTGGCCATGACTGTACATGCCTAGAAGTTTGAAGCCAGCGCCCAAAGAAGATGCAGGGAGAGGCTGTTTCAAGCAAAGATAGAGGCGGCGCTGGAGATTTCTCTTGCAGCATTGGGGACCGCCCCCAGTGCAGCGAGAGAACTCATTTGCATACAAAAGAAAACAGGGATTTCTACCGAACGGTGGCGCAGAGAGGAAATCTAAAGGTAGGAGAAGAATAGCCTTTCTTAAGGCTATTCCTACATGTTAGGGAGAAAAAAATTGCAGTTTAATGATTGAATCCCTTTAAGCGGCATTCACACTACCACCACTGTCCACCCCGGGGTTTCCGCCATAAACCCCGGGGAAACTGGACAGGGGAAAGCTTGCTGGCGGTCAGCTTTAAAACCCATTCATTTGAATGGGTTTTTAAAGGTGACTGCCGGTGTCCGTATGTAGCCTCTCCACCTGGAAACCATTTTTTTTGCACTGACACAAAGTCCTACATGGAAGCTGCAAATGGTTCTTTTAATTCTGTATTTTTATTTTATTCATACCAATAATTTTTTTTCCCAATATTTTCCAGTAACTGCTTTACAATTTGATAGCAAGTCACTAGTTCTGTACAAACACCTAGTTAACAGGTCAGCCTTTTTTGGCAGGCTTTGCTAAGTTAAATCTTATTGATATAAATACAATATGCTGTTGTCTGCTAGAAAACAGAGTTCATTCCGCAGAATTGTACTGATTGTCATCACTCATATCTATAGTCCTTGTCTACATTACAGTTCACAATCTAAATACAGCTCACCAAAGTGGTGCTAATGCACATAATCCATATCAGGCCTAGGGTCAAGGAAATCGCCATCACTCTAGACTTTCAAGTCATGGCAGTTTCCAAACTGCATCAGCACCTCCATGGGGCACATGCTAATGAAGAAAGTGTCCACCTATTTCTTAAACATTGAGGGGGGCCACTCAAATGAAGGGGCAGTCTAGCCAAAGCTGTGTTCACCCTATATTTTTATTGAAAGGGCTTTTCGCATCTCACTGTTTCAACAGTCTGCCTGCAGTGTCTTCTTCTCACTTCCTGTATTTCAACCCCCCCCCCCCCCCCTTGCTGTACAGGATACACAACACTTATGCAGATCAGATAATATGCAGATGCTTGTAAAGAACAAACTCAGTTTTATCTATGTGTTTACATAGAGAGATAACAGACTCAGCTTTATCAGCAAACTGCAATTAGCTGAATGGATTGCCATTTTGGCAAGAGCAGTGATAAAGTGACATCGCTGCGCTCCTCTGCCCTGCATGAAGCCAGCAGCGGCAGCGGCGATGCTATTCCGCTCCTCCGTCCCCCCGCCGCTGGCTTCATGCAGGGCAGAGGAGCGCAGCGATGTCTCAGGCCCCGGCACCTGTGCTGGCGTCTATCCCTCGCCGGCATCCGCCTCTCTAGTACAGCGGATGCCGGGTCTGTAGTCAGTATCGGTGGCCCCTTCTCCCCCGGGGCCGGTCCCCACCGACCCCATACCTGTGGAGTTGCAGGCCGGCTCCTGCGCGGCGATATCGCAGGAGCCGACCTGTTCGGGTGACAGCCGGGAGCCTAATGAGGCTCCCAGGCCTGTCACGGCTATATTAGTATTGCGGCTGGGTCTATGACCAGCCGTAATACTAATATACAGAATGTCCCATAGACGGCAATACAGTTGTATTGCCGTCTATGGGACTTGCAATCAAGCGACTGCAGGTTCAAGCCCCCGGGGGAGAATAAAATAGTAAAAAAAAAAAAAGCTTTAAAAATATATAATAAAAATATGAAATAAATAAAAGTTCTAAATCACCTCCTGTCCCTAGAATATCCTATTAATATTATAAATGTGAAAGTTTGTGGGTTTGTGAGATTTGGATGTTCGGATGTTTGTTCCTCAATCACGCAAAACCCGCTCGACCGATTTGGCTGAAAGTTTCCACAAACATAGTTAATACACCCGATTGCGCAATAGGCTACTTTTTGTCACAATAGCGCACATACGTTTGTGCCAGGACCCCCACAAAACCCAAACTCACACCACCTTCTCTGCAATCTCACACACTTTGGACCATAGCAAGCCACAAAATTCATATTGCCCTCTACAGCCTCGCCCCTAACCCCACACAATCTCATATACATATACTTTACCACTTTGCCCCTCACCTTAACGATACTCCAGGAGGCGCTTTATAACGCTCCGGAGCAGCCATGTTTGCCGACCCCCACTGCTCTGACAATCCGCGACACCGCCCACCCATGTCAATACCCCTAGGCGGTCTAATAAATGCAAAAAAAAAGTTTAAAAAAAAGTAAAAAAAAAAATAAAAACAAATAAAAAGGATTAAAAATTAGAGATGAGCGAACACTAAAATGTTCGAGGTTCGAAATTCGATTCGAACAGCCGCTCACTGTTCGAGTGTTCGAATGGGTTTCGAACCCCATTATAGTCTATGGGGAACATAAACTCGTTAAGGGGGAAACCCAAATTCGTGTCTGGAGGGTCACCAAGTCCACTATGACACCCCAGGAAATGATACCAACACCCTGGAATGACACTGGGACAGCAGGGGAAGCATGTCTGGGGGCATAAAAGTCACTTTATTTCATGGAAATCCCTGTCAGTTTGCGATTTTCGCAAGCTAACTTTTCCCCATAGAAATGCATTGGCCAGTGCTGATTGGCCAGAGTACGGAACTCGACCAATCAGCGCTGGCTCTGCTGGAGGAGGCGGAGTCTAAGATCGCTCCACACCAGTCTCCATTCAGGTCCGACCTTAGACTCTGCCTCCTCCGGCAGAGCCAGCGCTGATTGGCCGAAGGCTGGCCAATGCATTCCTATGCGAATGCAGAGACTTAGCAGTGCTGAGTCAGTTTTGCTCAACTACACATCTGATGCACACTCGGCACTGCTACATCAGATGTAGCAATCTGATGTAGCAGAGCCGAGGGTGCACTAGAACCCCTGTGCAAACTCAGTTCACGCTAATAGAATGCATTGGCCAGCGCTGATTGGCCAATGCATTCTATTAGCCCGATGAAGTAGAGCTGAATGTGTGTGTTAAGCACACACATTCAGCACTGCTTCATCACGCCAATACAATGCATTAGCCAGTGCTGATTGGCCAGAGTACGGAATTCGGCCAATCAGCGCTGGCTCTGCTGGAGGAGGCGGAGTCTAAGGTCGGACCTGAATGGAGACTGGTGTGGAGCGATCTTAGACTCCGCCTCCTCCAGCAGAGCCAGCGCTGATTGGCCGAATTCCGTACTCTGGCCAATCAGCGCTGGCCAATGCATTCTATTAGCCCGATGAAGTAGAGCTGAATGTGTGTGCTAAGCACACACATTCAGCACTGCTTCATCACACCAATACAATGCATTAGCCAGTGCTGATTGGCCAGAGTACGGAATTCGGCCAATCAGCGCTGGCTCTGCTGGAGGAGGCGGAGTCTAAGGTCGGACCTGAATGGAGACTGGTGTGGAGCGATCTTAGACTCCGCCTCCTCCAGCAGAGCCAGCGCTGATTGGCCAGAGTACGGAATTCGGCCAATCAGCGCTGGCCAATGCATTCTATTAGCCCGATGAAGTAGAGCTGAATGTGTGTGCTTAGCACACACATTCAGCTCTACTTCATCGGGCTAATAGAATGCATTGGCCAATCAGCGCTGGCCAATGCATTCTATTAGCTTGATGAAGCAGAGTGTGCACAAGGGTTCAAGCGCACCCTCGGCTCTGATGTAGCAGAGCCGAGGGTGCACAAGGGTTCAAGTGCACCCTCGGCTCTCCTACATCAGAGCCGAGGGTGCGCTTGAACCCTTGTGCAGCCTCAGCTCTGCTACATCAGAGCCGAGGGTGCGCTTGAACCCTTGTGCACACTCTGCTTCATCAAGCTAATAGAATGCATTGGCCAGCACTGATTGGCCAGAGTACGGAATTCGGCCAATCAGCGCTGGCCAATGCATCCCTATGGGAAAAAGTTTATCTCACAAAAATCACAATTACACACCCGATAGAGCCCCAAAAAGTTATTTTTAATAACATTCCCCCCTAAATAAAGGTTATCCCTAGCTATCCCTGCCTGTACAGCTATCCCTGTCTCATAGTCACAAAGTTCACATTCTCATATGACCCGGATTTGAAATCCACTATTCGTCTAAAATGGAGGTCACCTGATTTCGGCAGCCAATGACTTTTTCCAATTTTTTTCAATGCCCCCAGTGTCGTAGTTCCTGTCCCACCTCCCCTGCGCTGTTATTGGTGCAAAAAAGGCGCCAGGGAAGGTGGGAGGGGAATCGAATTTTGGCGCACTTTACCACGCGGTGTTCGATTCGATTCGAACATGGCGAACACCCTGATATCCGATCGAACATGTGTTCGATAGAACACTGTTCGCTCATCTCTATTAAAAATTCAAATCACCCCCTTTTCCCTAAAACACATATAAAAGTAGTTAAAAACTGTGAAACACATACATGTTAGGTATCCCCACGTCCGAAATCGCCCGCTCTACAAAGCTATACAAATATTTTTCCTGTTCGGTAAACGCCGTAGCGGGAAAAATGGTCAAAAGTGCCAAACCGCCTTTTTTTCACTGTTTTGATTCTGATAAAAATTTGAATAAAAAGTGATCAAAGCAATAACATTTCCCGAAAATGGTAGAACTACAAAGTACACCCGGTCCCGCAAAAAAAGACGCCCTATGCATCCCCGTACACAGACGTATAAAAAAGTTACGACTGTCGGAATATGGCGACTTTTCAAAAAAAAAAAAATTTTTAACATAGTTTTGGATTTTTTAAAGGGGTCAAAATGCAAATAAAACCATATAAATTTGGTATCCCCGGAATCATAACGAAACACAGAATACAGGGGACATGTCATTTTGGCTGCACAGTGAACGCCGTAAAACCAAAGCCCGTAAGAAAGTCGCAGAAATGCATTTTTTCTTCAAATCCACCCCATTCTGAATTTTTTCCCTGCTTCCCAGTACATTATATAGAATAAATAATGGTGGAATCATAAAGAAAAATTTGTCCCAGAAAAATTAAGACCTCATATGACTCTGGGAGCGGAGAAATAAAAAAGTTATGGGGTTTAGAAGAAGGGGAGTCAAAAACGAAAAACCAAAATCAAAAAATGCCATCGGCGGGAAAGGGTTAACTTCAAATACTTCTGTCCCAAAGTCACTATGTGAAGTTTCTCACAACACCGTATATATAGCAGCTCAAATACAAAGTAACTTCAACACAAAAGTCTCACGTATTCTCTGAATTTAAGCAAAAACAAGATACAAACTTACATTTCATATCCCATACCTTATACACAGTACGAAAACCTTACGCACGCCTGTATATACCCACTGCTACAATCACCGCAGACGAAGTCGCGGGTACCAGCTAGTATATATATAAAAGTAGAAAATCCTATATCATAAACCACCAGGTTTTTTTTCAATACAAGGTGATCTAAGAAATAGATATTCCCCAAAATGGTATAACTAAAAAGTACTTCTGGCCCCGCACAAAAAAACACTCTATGCATCCCCGTACAGCTGCAGGGTCACCTGTCAATGTGGCCTTGCAGCTGTTGCAAAACTACAACTCCCATATATTAAATATTTTACTAGTTTTTGCTTCAAATTTTTTTTTCCCAATTTTCCTCCTCTAAAACCTAGGTGCGTCTTATAGTCCGAAAAATACGGTATGTCACGATGCAGAAGGACACCATGACACTGCACCCAGTGTCCTTGCATCCTTCATCAGCTACAGCGCACCCTAGAGGTGGCAGCGGAGATGGCCTGCACAGGAGCGTGGAAATGTGAATAAAACGCATCGGCTGCTACCTATTGCAATAATGGCCAATAAAAAAAAAAAAACTAAAAAAATGGGGTCATAAACTGTTGTGGGGTGATAAAAAAAGGGGGATCATATACTGTGGGGGAAAGAAAGGAGGTGATACTGTGTGGGCCAAAAAGGGGATCATATATAGTTGGAGGGGGGCAAAATAGGAGGTCATACACTATGGGGGGGACATAAAAAGGGTGCCATAACTGTGGGTGAGGTGGACTTTTTTTTCACTCTAGCACACTTTATGGACCTAGAAAACCCACTTTAAAAAAAAAAAGCCTCCCATTGATTTCAATGGATTTTTTAAGGCTGTATCTATCTGAAGATAGGTCATGTCATATCTGCTATTGACTTCCAGACGTCACATGACCGCCCCAGCAATATATAAATATAGATTTTTGGTAAAGTGAATAAGTTAGTAGTTAGGCAGATGGAGGGTGTTTAGCAATATGATTTTATCCTGGACAACCCCTTTCACTGTATACGCTCAGTGCAATGTCATTGTGTGGCACAGACAGGGTTAATACATTAGCTGCATGGGCTGTACGTGGATGATAGTTACTATTACAATAACCTTCATATGCTTTTCCAGTTTACAAAAAAAACACAGATGCATCTTTTTCTTTTTACAGATGCTAGAAATAAAGTTTCCTATTTTCCAGGCTCTCCATGAGTTTACAGATGGTTGGCAGCCCTGGTAGGTTTGGATAGGAGAATGTTCTAATATACAGTCCTATGAAAAAGTTTGGGCACCCCTATTAATCTTAATCATTTTTAGTTCTAAATATTTTGGTATTTGCAACAGCCATTTCAGTTTGATATATCTAATAACTGATGGACACAGTAATATTTCAGGATTGAAATGAGGTTTATTGTACTAACAGAAAATGTGCAATATGCATTAAACCAAAATTTGACCGGTGCAAAAGTATGGGCACCTCAACAGAAAAGTGACATTAATATTTAGTAGATCCTCCTTTTGCAAAGATAACAGCCTCTAGTCGCTTCCTGTAGCTTTTAATCAGTTCCTGGATCCTGGATAAAGGTATTTTGGACAAACAATTCAAGTTCAGTTAAGTTAGATGGTCGCCGAGCATGGACAGCCCGCTTCAAATCATCCCACAGATGTTCAATGAGATTCAGGTCTGGGGACTGGGATGGCCATTCCAGAACATTGTAATTGTTCCTCTGCATGAATGCCTGAGGATTTGGAGTGGTGTTTTGGATCATTGTCTTGCTGAAATATCCATCCCCGGCGTAACTTCAACTTCGTCACTGATTCTTGAACATTAGTCTCAAGAATCTGCTGATACTGAGTGGAATCCATGCGACCCTCAACTTTAACAAGATTCCCGATGCCGGCATTGGCCACACAGCCCCAAAGCATGATGGAACCTCCACCAAATTTTATAGTGGGTAGCATGTGTTTTTCTTGGAATGCTGTTTCTTTTTGGACGCCATGCATAACGCCTTTTTTTATAACCAAACAACTCAATTTTTGTTTCCAAAATGAAGCTGCCTTGTCCAAATGTGCTTTTTCATACCTCAGGCAACTCTATTTGTGGCGTACGTGCAGAAACGGCTTCTTTCTCATCACTCTCCCATACAGCTTCTATTTGTGCAAAGTGCGCTGTATAGTTGACCGATGCACAGTGACACCATCTGCAGCAAGATGATGCTGCAGCTCTTTGGAGGTGGTCTGTGGATTGTCCTTGACTGTTCTCACCATTCTTCTTCTTTGCCTTTCTGATATTTTTCTTGGCCTGCCACTTCTGGGCTTAACAAGAACTGTCCCTGTGGTCTTCCATTTCCTTACTATGTTCCTCACAGTGGAAACTGACAGGTTAAATCTCTGAGACAACGTTTTGTATCCTTCCCCTGAACAACTATGTTGAACAATCTTTGTTTTCAGATCATTTGAGAGCGGGCTGTCCATGTTCGGCGACCATCAAACTTAACTGAACTTGAATTGTTTTGTAGAAAGAAATGGTCCAAAATACCTTCATCCAGGATCCAGGAACTGATTAAAAGCTACAGGAAGCGACTAGAGGCTGTTATCTTTGCAAAAGGAGGATGTACTAAATATTAATGTCACTTTTCTGTTGAGGTGCCCATATTTTTGCACCGGTCAAATTTTGGTTTAATGCATATTGCGCATTTTCTGTTAGTACAATAAACCTCATTTCAATCCTGAAATATTACTGTGTCCATCAGTTATTAGATATATCAAACTGAAATGGCTGTTGCAAACACCAAAATATTTAGAACTAAAAATGATTAAGATTAATAGGGGTGCCCAAACTTTTTCATAGGACTGTAATTCCAAAGAACATGAATATGATAAAGGCGTCGCACACAGCACAGCGCTGGAAATACTGGGAAGAATGAGTGCACCTGGATTACCAGGAAACCATAGCATTAATAATAGAACTGGAAAGGGAGAGCAACAAAGACCCTGAAATATAAATTCATTGGACGTATGTTTTCTCCACTCCGGTGTTAGAGAGATACAATCTGACTTATCTGTCACTGGCTATTTATTCTACTAACCCAGGGTTGATATCACATAATGACTGTGTTTGGAATATGCAAACATATTGCATTTGCTGATTACTGTGCAGAGTATATCTATATACTGTATCCATACTATAGACCGCGGAGAATACAGAACATTAATATTAGCTGCATCTGATAAGCCCTTAAATAAAGACAGATGGACAAGGAGCTCATGTGTTAAATCCTCGATCCTAAAATGCAAATTACCACACACCAGTCACAATATGGCAATATGTGGGATCAACCGCTCCTTATTTATGAAAATAAACGGCACATTTGGATACCCCAGTAAAAATACAAAGCCTCACATGATGGGCTTGGGCACATCTGTCCCAGCTAAGAATCAGAAGTACCTGCATTGGCTCCTGCCAGCACCCCTGACCAATATTGGTTGCCCAGGTCCATCTGAACTAGGAACCTAACACATAGCCTTGCAAAAGGAGCAGGGTGGGCTTTGTTTCACCCTGTAAGTACAGAACAACTCCAAACCTTTCCCTGCTCCTGAGCTAAATCTCCCTAGTCAATACTTAGTGATTAGCGTACCTAAGTCTGGTGGTGGTTGGAGTACCCTTGATGGCGAATGCAGAATTGAAATCCAGGAGTGACAGCCAAAGCTCACTCATGGAGAACTGGTTGCAAACAGTTGAACTTCATCCATACAATAGGGACTTTCACTGCACTGGAGCCGAGGTTTGGTGATGTTGCTTACCAGTCAGTCTGTGTCTTCTTTGCAGGTTTAGTCCTTCTTTTGTGCAGTGTGCTCCAAGTCCTAATCTCTGTCCATAACGTGTCTGCAATGCCCTGCCTGTGGGGTGCAAATCCAGAATGGCCCTGTCTGACCTGAGGCTAACAGGCAGGGTTGTAGCTATGTGCTCTGTATAACAATTATACTCACATTCTCATCAACTTTCACAAAAAGAGCAGGGATTGCTCCCATCTCTCAAATGCACAACACCACCATGGTTGACTATTAGCTCGTTCAATCCAGTCCAACCAGAGACTCTAGTTCAGGCCCCTTACTCTACCTTTACCACATAGCACAGGGAAGAAGATAGTCACTCTCCCTATGAATTCCTCCTAAGAGACTCAATGTCTCCTACCTCTCCCTAACTAGAAGTTCCTCTAGTTATGGGACCTACAATCATCTCAACTCACGACTCTGGTTTGTCTCACTAAATGTACATTACACAGAAAATGACAAAACAGATATGACAATACACATATACACAACAATGCAGTGCTCCACTGGGATACTACAAAAATGCTGCCTATTATTCTCCTATGTACCCACTTAGACTACCTGGAACCGCCATCCATGTGGCCAGAGACGTTTTTCCTACAGACTCCTGTGTCTTTTACTCTTCTTCTCAGGGGCACGTGGCATGTATTATTGATTCTCATTGGCAATATGCCCGTTCTTCAATCTTTTTCGAGAAAATGAGCCATGTTTATTTTCAGACAACTCATAAAAGCAAAAGTAGTCTGCAACACCTCACCCCTGAGACTGGAGACCACTTACTGTGATGTTCCAACGTCAAGCCCCTAGCTTAACCCTGCCATCTTAGCTTGTGTACCTACATACTGACATGGTAGCACATAGCCTGCCTCCTGGGGTAACCTGTGTCCTTCTAACAAACTTCTATATATAATTCTTACAGTAAGGTGACAAAAATTGTTACCCATCACAAAGTAAATCGTCCTAGTCTTTTCAGACCCCGGAGTATAATGATAGGAGGCCGAGGGGAGATGAGGAAATATAAAAAAAACACTGTTACTTACCTCTCCTGCGCTTTGGCAGACTTCAGACCAATTTGTGACATCCCAGACGTGACGTGGGCCAGGCCACCATCACAACGCCAGCCTGGTTCAGGTGACATCTTTACCAATATTGAAGATGGACGAAAGTAGCGTGGAGTGTGCCAGAGCCAGGTAGAGGTAAGTAACATTGTTTTTTTAATGTTTGTTTGTATCCTCCCCTGAGTGTCGGATCATGATACTCTGGGGTCTGAAAAGAACACATGATATAATTGTTCATGGGTGGTCCACAATGGGACATAGTGTATGTAAGGGCCACTATCCTACTAATATTATATGTGTGAAAGTTTGTGTGTTTGGATGTTTGTGAGTTTGGAAAAACGCCTGGACGGATTTGCGTGCAATTTTCCACAAACATAGTTAGGATTGAGTCACAGGCTACTTTTGGTGCCACTAAACAACATGGCTTCCTAGCAGGAGACTCACAAAAGCAGGACTCCTAGCCCCAGCTATAGACTCACACACACTGCCTGGCATTTCCTGCCTCAACCCGCCTGCACACTCCTTACTGTCACCTCAGGAGTAGCCCTCACTCTACTCACTCACATTTTACATGTAGCTTTCCACTATATAACACATCACATTGTCTGTATCACGACATACACAATACAACACATCACATTGTCTGACACAATACAACACATCACATTGTCTGTATCACGACATACACAATACAACACATCACATTGTCTGACACAATACAACACATCACATTGTCTGACACAATACAACACATCACATTGTCTGTATCACGACATACACAATACAACACATCACATTGTCTGACACAATATAACACATCACATTGTCTGACACAATACAACACATCACATTGTCTGACACAATACAACACATCACATTATCTGTATCACGACATACACAATACAACACATCACATTGTCTGTATCACGACATACACAATACAACACATCACATTGTCTGACACAATACAACACATCACATTGTCTGTATCACGACATACACAATACAACACATCACATTGTCTGACACAATACAACACATCACATTGTCTGACACAATACAACACATCACATTGTCTGTATCACGACATACACAATACAACACATCACATTGTCTGACACAATATAACACATCACATTGTCTGACACAATACAACACATCACATTGTCTGACACAATACAACACATCACATTATCTGTATCACGACATACACAATACAACACATCACATTGTCTGTATCACGACATACACAATACAACACATCACATTGTCTGACACAATACAACACATCACATTGTCTGTATCACGACATACACAATACAACACATCACATTGTCTGACACAATATAACACATCACATTGTCTGACACAATACAACACATCACATTGTCTGACACAATACAACACATCACATTGTCTGTATCACGACATACACAATACAACACATCACATTGTCTGACACAATATAACACATCACATTGTCTGACACAATACAACACATCACATTGTCTGACACAATACAACACATCACATTGTCTGTATCACGACATACACAATACAACACATCACATTGTCTGACACAATACAACACATCACATTGTCTGTATCACGACATACACAATACAACACATCACATTGTCTGACACAATATAACACATCACATTGTCTGACACAATACAACACATCACATTGTCTGACACAATACAACACATCACATTGTCTGTATCACGACATACACAATACAACACATCACATTGTCTGACACAATATAACACATCACATTGTCTGACACAATACAACACATCACATTGTCTGACACAATACAACACATCACATTGTCTGACACAATACAACACATCACATTGTCTGTATCACGACATACACAATACAACACATCACATTGTCTGACACAATATAACACATCACATTGTCTGACACAATATAACACATCACATTGTCTGACACAATACAACACATCACATTGTCTGTATCACGACATACACAATACAACACATCACATTGTCTGTATCACGACATACACAATACAACACATCACATTGTCTGTATCACTAGATACACAATACAACACATCACATCACATTTGCTAGCCCACCAAACTTTTTTAACGCACTTTTACAGTTTCACACGTCTGTGTCTGCCCAATTCTCAAATCACCGCAGACGAAGTCGCGGGTAAAAGCTAGTGGAGCATAATACTGTGTGCAGGGCCACTATGGGGCATAATAGTGTGTGCAGGGGCCACTATGGGGCATAATAGTGTCTGCAGGAATGCAGTTTGGAAAGGGGAAGGTGGGGTCGTTGGGAGGGGGCCCATGTCAAATGTTCGCCTTGGGGCCCAGCCATTCCTAGTTACGCCACTGCATCTGCAAATCCGAATATTTTTGTCCAACGAAAATAATGCAAACTTGCCGGATGGTTCTCATTATAGTCAATAATATCTTTGGATCTATTTTATTGTTTAATCCATTCTTCTGGTCTTACAATGAACAAGGAGAATGGATTAAATGACATAAATGTGAACCTACTCTTATCTGGCTTCCTAAAATAACTAAATAGAACAAGCCCTCAACAGTTATTGAACGTGTGTGGGCCCCTCATGGGCAAACACATCATAAGATAACCATGACTATACAGTACATGACGTGAGATAGGAACTGCATTACCACATAACAAGAGGAACTCTCTAAGGTCTGGTGACTCTTCATCTGGATGATGTGAGATACATCTGTAGCACATCGTGGACTATCATGAATGTGTTATATGGAGGTATCTTATTACTATGCACTGTATTAAATTCACGAGAACACAGCTGAACGCTCCTAGGTGACCTCAGAGATGATGTGCTCTGTTGTTAAGCAACTGATGGAAATAACAATGATATATAGGAACGGTTTCACCTAATGGTGTGGTTTATCAGGATATGGATCCCATTACTGATGGATATACCATAGACAAGCATACTAAATAAGAAATATATCTGTTATTGAATTTACAGTCTTTAATTCTGAATAGTAACAGCTTAAAAAGTCAAGGTCGTAATTTTATTTATATGATGCTATCATATTCTGCTGAATTTTACAATACAGAGGATTCATAGACAAACAATATCAGACATTAAATAGTAAGGGCGCGTTCACATCTGTGCTGTTTAGGCTCTATTCAGATCACATTTTTTTTATATCCACTTAGCATATCCATTCAACATTTTTTCTTAAAGTCACCATATTCTGATTATATACCACTAGAAAGCTGACAGGGCTGTGAATTCTGCATACTGTCAGCTTTACTGTTACGCTCTTGGGTGCTGGAGATAGCAGTGCCATTAGTTTCAGCACCAATATCAAGTACTTACATTGGAAAAAAATTTTTAGGCGGAACTCTGGAATAATGGCTCCACCCTCAGCAAAACTCCGCTCCTCCACCACAACTCTGACCCCATGGACACGCGCATTCTTGCAAACACTATTATGCCCCATAGTGGCCCCTGCACACAGTATTATGCCCCATAGTGGCCCCTGCACACAGTATTATGCCCCATAGTGGCCCCTGCACACAGTATTATGCCCCATAGTGGCCCCTGCACACAGTATTATGCCCCATAGTGGTCCCTGCACACAGTATTATGCCCCATAGTGGCCCCTGCACAAAGTATGATTCCCCAAAGTGGCCCCTGCACACAGTATTATGCCCCATAGTGGTCCCTGCACACAGTATTATGCCCCAAAGTGGCCTCTGCACACAGTGTTATGCTCCATAGTGGCCCCTGCACACAGTATTATATGCCCACAAGTGGCTCTTGCACCCAGTATTATATGCCCCCAAGAGGCCCTTGAACACAGTATTATGCCCAATTGTGGACACCCATGAACAATTATTATACTCTGGGGTCTTTTCAGACCCTAGAGTATAATAATTGGAGACCCAGGGCAAGGGGAGGAAACATAAAAAAATTGTTACTTACCTCTCCCTAGCTCCGGAGCACCTCCTGCAGATCATGTTGGTCATTTTCAATGTAGTACACCGGGACTCCGGACGTCATGTGAGCAGGGGCTTGCGTCACGATGCATAAGAACACAAGCCCCATGACCATGTGACGTCTGGGACGTCATCCAAGTAGGCTTGAAGCCTTCGTGAGCCAGGAAAGGTAAGTTACAGTGTTTATTATGTTCTGCATTTTGTTTCAGACAATTTCTTAGTTTATACTGTATAAATTATAAACTAAGAAATTATACCAGAACGCTGACAGGCATTTTTTATTTATGCCGGAACTGAGTTTCGCCACGTTCCGGCCCAATTTGACCACTGCTGATTTCCCTCTAATGTCAATAGGGCAGGCCTTACAGCCTAGCATCATCGCTGAGCTGTGAGGAACGCCCCCACCCCAAACAGTACTCTTTGATAGCCAAAACGACCAAAAGCCAACACACCCCTTTAAAGTCAATGTGGTTCGCCAGGTTCTGCATGTAACTGCTGTATGAAAAAGTTGAACTTGCAAAACTTTTTTGCCTGAAATTTGTGAACATAGCCTAACAGACCAAATAATTCTAATAACCATCTGTAAGAAAATAAGTGTAAAACAAGTGGTAAAAAAAGGTGCCCATTTTGTCTGGTGTTTTTCCATAGAAAACAGGGTAGTACACATAAGGCAGTATGAGCTATTCACCAGTCAGTTTCTGTGTATGTATACATATAAAGTGATACTGCTGAACAAAGGGATCAGGATCTGAGGAATAATGAACAAGGAAAGTATGGGTGGAGTGTGTGCCTGTGTAGGTGTGGAGGGGGGTAAAAGGAGTCAGATTAGGGAATGTGATACACCTACCTGAAACAGACATATTAGAGCATACTTAAAGGGGTATTCTGGAGTTTACATATGAAGAGTCAGATGAAAGAACGATAAAGGTCCTAAAATTTGTCAAATTGAGATGATGGCGCCCCGTAGTGTATGGTGCTTGAACCTACAGGCTGCCAGTTAAAAGTTGGAAAAAGCAATCAAAGTCAATGTTTAGATTAGACTTGCAAATACAAGTTATAGTGTATAAGAAGTAGAATTATAAGTCTCCAAATATTAAAAACTGACTTTACTAAAAATTTACATTTTTGAACCTTGATCGTTCTTCCATCTGACTCTTCATATACTATACTTAGTACAGGTCATCAATACAAAGGGGCTTTATTAGCATAACTGAAAAAAAACAAAAAAACAATTGGTATTGCCAAAGCAAAGAATGGTTTGGGGTGGGAGAAGAGGGTGGGGTGGGTGGTTTGGGGGTACGTGTGTCCTTGGGGTCTCGTCGTTTTTGTGTGGGTATGGGTGGGCGCAGAGTGGGTGTGGGGGTTTAATAGTCTTTGGGGTCTCATCTTCCTCTTGTTTGGTGGCAGCTGGACACGTATTGGGCACCGATCCCCACAGTGGCCTCTTCTTCTCCCAGTAGGATGTAGAGTTTCCTTTTCTCTTCTGCAGATGTGAAGTTTGGGATGTGGGCAGAGAGTCTTTCAAAGTAGATGGTCCCCGTTGCTGAGTATTTGGTGCAGTGTAGTAGGAAATGGGCCTCATCTTCTAGGGCCCCTTGGTCGCAGTGCTGGTACAGTCTGTTTTCCCGTGGCTTGTATGACTGCTTGTGCCACCCCGTTTCAATCTCTAGGTTGTGGGCGCTCCGTCTGTACCAGCTCAGGGTCTGTCTGTGTTTGGGGTGGGGTATTTTCTCCAGGTAGGGGGCCAAGGTGTAGTTCCTTTGCAGTGACTGGTACACGGTGAGTTTCTTGGAGTTATTTATTTTGTTTCTCCATTCTTCGATGTATTGTTCTTTGTTTGCCATTTTTGGTCATCGCCTGTTGGTGAATGATCAATATGTGATCAGTGGAGGCTGGGACCCCCCAAGACCCCACCCAGAGGCTGGTTGAAGAAGTCACAGTTTGGAATACCAAGCACAGCATCGGTCAGTGTATCATGACTATGCTTGGTATTGCAGTTCATCCCCATTCACTTAAATGGGACTGAGCTACTGCTGTTCCATATGACCAACAAACATGATGTAATTGGCACAGAGAAAAAGGTGTAGTGTTGCAGCATCTTCAAACAACCAATTGGTGGGGGTGTTAGATGTTGGTAGGTATCATCAATATGTAGATATCGGAAAAAAAAAACCTTAAAACTGTGGATGTTGGGAATTAATTTCATTAATTTAATTATCTAAGGTAGTATTCCAAGAAACATTGCACCCCACGAAAAGTTTTGGAGACAGGAGTTGCTGTTGTAGGAAGACACTTGATGTAATCCCAGAATACTTTATTACACATTTTGGGAATGTTCTGATCTCTTCTTCAGGTATCCAGCAGCCACTGATCAAATCCCCAGCAGTGCCACCACAGGTGAAATGAGGCACTGCAACAAACTATAGGTCGCAATTGAGAAATCTTTAGACATTACCAAAAGTGGTTCCAGGAAATGTTTAAAGGCTGTGTATGGTCTAAATCAGTGATTCTTAACCTTCAGTATACAGTATGTACCCTAGGGGATATACTCCACAATCCCTGGGTATACATGTCACAGCTAATAACCTCTGTTTTGTACTACATTCTGCACTGCTTGCAGGTCTCACCTGCCCAGGATAGATACCTATGCATTATGTTACATGTGGGGGCACGGTGGGGTCCATTATGTTACTTGTAGGAGCCATTATATTACATGTGGGGGCCTATGTACTACATGTGGGGACTATTATATAACATGTGTGCTGTTTTACTACATGTCGGATGTATTATATTACTTTTTTGGGGTACTGAGGGGTTGTTTTATTCCATGTTGGAGCATTGAAGGGGCCATGACATAATTGATACATATGATATATGGTATACGTCATTTATAAGAAATCAGTACTTTTAGTGTACTTGGTCAGGATTTTTTCTCACTTAGGGATACTTTGCTTATATGGTGAGAAATCCCACCAAAACTGCTGTGCATGATTGTAATAATGGGGGCATAGGCATAGGGGATGCGGAGGTAGCCTCTTTACATTATAAGTAGATACCTGTACTATGTATAGCACATGGTAAGTGGGGGCCCTGTTACAGATTGGGTATGAGGAACTGCCCAATTTATAGCCCACTAACCATATTCTAAAAATAATGTAAAAAATGGCAACTGTTTCTACATGGCATGGAACCATGATAAGGTAGGTATAGAAATCTACAGGGTCATATTATATGTGTCTATAAATTGAGTTTTTCTCCCTGGCAGGTATCCTTGTATACATATTATAGCAGTATTCTCCATTAGTAGCAATGCTTCTATGTTAATATATTGCCATATAGAAGCACCATATTGTGGCACAAAAACTGGGGTATAACTCATATAAGCTGGTCACCCGTTGGTATAAGACACCTGCTTGGCTCCATAGAATTAACCCCTCCATCCCTGATGTTTGCTGGAGGTGCTCAGCTGGAACTGGGGATCTCTTACATATATGGTGGCAATGTCCCCTCATTGCTCCATTTTGGAGCGAGGTTCTTAATGCAATTGACAAGATTTGCTCAGTATCGATTCCCCGTTCCCCTGAGCATGTTCTTTTGTGGCTCCCCCACGAGCAGTTTCGTCCACGAAGGGGTGATTTGGCAACCCTCCTACTCTCTGCCGCAAAACTTCTTATCCCTCTGCATTGGAGAGACACCAACCCACCATCACTGGCCCAATGGGTTCTTAAAGTTTCGGACATTTGTAGGCTAGAGGAATTGGCCCATTGGCACACCATGACTAGATCTTCATTCTTGAAAACGTGGTCCTCCTGGTTGGTGTCCAAGGGGACCTTACTGTCTGACCTTTTGCCTGCTATCTCACCCCCTGCCCGTTAGATCCCCCCCCCCCACCCCCGGGCGTGTGCCTGTGTGTGAGTATGTATGTATGTGTGTGGTATGTATGTGCATGTGTGTACGCATGTATGTGTACATGTGTATGTATGTGCATAGGTATATATGTGCATGGTTCGTATATATATATATATATATATATATATATATGTATGCTAAATATTCTATATGCTCGATATACTATACATTATCTATGGTCTACCATACCTATTCTTTGAGTATATCTATTGTTTATACCCACTATGCCCGCTCCCTGGTTCTGTACTCTGTGTTCTCCCCTTCACACATACACATCTGCAAAATTGCTATAAACCATTGATTAGCCATGGCTCTGCCGTTGATAATTAACGTCAATGCTGATCTGCTATTCCGTAAATTTTTGTAATATCTCTGTTCGATGTTTTGTCTCTGCTGTTCCTGACCCTTCCCCTTGCTCCACCCATTACCCCTCCCCCCCACCTCACATTCACCCTGTTTTTACCGCCCGTTTTTGGTTACCTCCCCATGAAAATGAAAAACGTATACAATGTCTGCTCTTATAAGATTGTTTCCTCCTGTTATCTAGTGCATTGTATTCAATAAAAACAGTTTTCAAACCAAACAAAAACTGGGGTATAAGCCATAACAAATCACCTAGTAGCTGCATAGAACTGATGAAAATTTCTGTCTAGGTTCACAGACCCCGAAGGATGGGTCTGATTCATGACAAGGTGTGCAAATTCTGGCAGGGCAGGGATTATTATGGAAAACGTCAGTCTTGATAAACCAGCCCCAATGCCTAGGGAATTGTAATGTGGTACTGTCAGGATTTCTGTGCCGATTGTGATTGCTTCTTGCACCCGACTGTGCCTAAGGAAGAATGAGAAATCAGTGGAATACTGAAAATAAGAATTAGCTAATAAACAGAAGAATCCTTCCCTTTATTTCTGCACAATGTGCTCATCTGCATTGCAGCACGGCGGGTATTATTACTGCTTCACATTCGCTTTAGAATCATTTGAGGATGTAAATGCAGAACATTGTTATTTATACCTTCAAATGCACATACATAAAAGAGTCTGCAAGCCGTGTCATAAAACAAGCCTCGGGCTCGCTCCTCTCATACAGGAATACTAAACATTTCCAGCTCCACTGAAACTAAGCCAATGGGCAGAAAATGAAAACATATATCAATGGCTGCGAGATACAGTTCAGTACATTTTTATAGACTACAAAATATCCGCTACATAAGACACTAATTCAACAACAGCTCAGCTGGAAACAACAAAAAAATTCATGTAGCACACAAAAAAGTGGAGTCCATAGACTTACACTAAAACCCAGCAGAAACTGCTGCCTCTGCACCCCTATAGCTACACCCCCGCTGTCAAATTTTTACAAATTCTTTTGTATTCAGCGGTTTCTTACTTATTGTTGCTGCTGGGCAGGGTTGGTGACAACTAATGTGATTGTGGGTACATTTCAAATAGGGACTGTCAGCCAGTCTTTCTGAACTTAGTAGAAGTAATAGTAGTACTTAGAGTAGTAAATCTATACAGTATGACAAGGCAGATATACCACCCAGGGCTACAGGATACGGATAGAACTGAGAAACATCTGAAAAACATCTTAAGGGCTCGTTCACACGGTGTAACGTCCCGCGAGATTTGGCACGTGTACGTCGCGTGACCCTTTGCGTGCCGTACACGCTCCCATTGAGTTCAAGGGGAGCGGGGAGCATATGCGCCGCGCTAGTTAGCGGCCGTGAATAAATGTACGGCCGCAAACTAGCGCGGCGTACACGTGCCAAATCTCGCGGGACGTTACACCGTGTGAACGAGCCTTTACTGCTCCTGGTTTTATAACCTAGGATTTTGACATCTCGTGCATGGCCTGGAGTCTTTTTCTACCTATTCTTGACCCCTTTCCACCGCAGGCATTTTTCGACTTTCTTCTTTGAGGCCTCATTTACATCTGCATCGGTAATCCATTCAGGATTCCGCATGGGGACCCCCCGAATTGTCTACCGAACACATTGGCAAGCGGTGCGTAGTGACAGCACACGGACCCCATAAACTATAATGGGGTCCGTGTGCTTTCCGCACGGTCTCAGCATGGGTCATGTGGACAGGAAAGTAGATCGTGAACTACTTTTCTGTCCGCATGTTCTGTGCAGAGACAGTTCGGAAAGCACACGGACCCCATTATAGTCTATGGGGTCCTTGTGCTTTTACTGTACACCGCTTGCCAATGCGTTCGGTAGTCCATTGGGGGGGGGGTCCCTATGCGGACTCCCCAAACGGATTACTGACACAAAAGTAAACGAGGCCTACCTCCCACCTACCGAACCCTATAACTTTTTTAAATACAAAAAATATACATAGGCTGTAGCTCAGCATAAATTCTTCTTCGGATCTTCGGGGTGCACGACTGATGAACCTCTGGACTCATGAGGCATGAAAGACTTGCATAGAAAAAATAGGAAATATTCCGCACTACGCCAGATATCCTTAAAAATTAACTCTTAATCCAACATGGTTAAAATACAGATCAATGAATACAAAAAGTGTTAGCTAGAAAAAACATAAACTGAAAAAATGTGGTTAAAAAACGCTGATGCGTTTCGGGTTATGCTACCCCTTACTCATAGAGTACATGGCTGATCACAGGCCCATATGAGGACTTAATGTTTGCGGGAAAATTTGTAGTTCATAATAATACCATTTAATATTCCGTATAAAAAAATTCAGAATGGGGTGGAAATGGAGAAAAACTGCATTTCAGCAACTTTCATACCTTTGTTTTCACAGCGTTCATGGTGCAGCCAAAATGATGTCCTCTATGGGTCGGTGTGATTTTGTAGATACCAAATTTATATAGTTTTATTTGTTTTAACTCCTTAAAAAAATAAAAAACTGTAAAAAAAAAATTCTTGAATTTTCCATATTCTGACATCTAATTTTTTTAATATTTCCGTGTACAGGTATGCATAATGATTTTTTTTGTGGGGCCACATGTACTTTTTAGTTATACCATTTTGGGAATGTCTATTGCTTTGATCGCTTTTTATTCAACGTTTTAATTTATACTTTTATAAATTTGTGACCGGGCATTTTCAGAAACAGGGATACTTAATGTGTGTGTGTGTGTGTTTCAATTAATTTTTTTAACTTTTATATGTCTTCTAGAGAAAGTAATGGTGACTCAAATTTTTTATTCTTTTTATTTTTCTTGACTGTAATTATTAGACCCCCTAGGGGTTTGATCACTAATGCAATGAACTCAATTGCTAATGCATTGCAACACACTACAAAATACCAGCAGTTCTATTATAGGTAGTATAGAGCAGCCTGTACTAGAACCTAATGTCAAACAAGCCTGGGAGCCTTCAAAAGGGTACCAGCTGTCATGGCAATGGATCGCCAGCCCCAGATCGTTCTACTCTTTGGGAACCTCACCACTTTCTGTGCCGTCAGTGGCATATGTACCAGGGTAGCAGCCACAAGGCTCAGCCCCTGATGCTTTTTTTTTTTTTTAACAGACCATTACCAGCTGGTGTAACCCTAGCAGGTAATGGGCCCTATTTACTTACTGATCCCCACTCCTGCTCACGGCTTCCTCCGTTCCCCTTCTATCATGTTGCTGGGGCCCTCTGGAGGGCAGAAGAGGAAGCGGATGCAGTTGTGACCTGGAGCCGGGATTGGTTGGTAAGGCTGTGGGCCTATTTCAATAGCATTTGTTGGACAAACCCCAACAAATACTGCTATTATTATACTCTGGGGTCTCCGGACCCCGGAGTATAAGGATTGGAATCCCAGGGGAGGTGAGTGAACATAAAAGCCAGTGTAACTGGCAATGACTCCCTGCAATCATTGGG
The DNA here is from genome assembly GCF_031893055.1 of Leptodactylus fuscus. NCBI lineage: Eukaryota > Metazoa > Chordata > Amphibia > Anura > Leptodactylidae > Leptodactylus > Leptodactylus fuscus. Next base: position 248,441,601 of record NC_134266.1, read on the forward strand.
CCTCTTTCCCAGATGTCACATGGCCCAGGCTGGCGTCATTATGCGACGCGACGCCATCCTGGACCATGTGACGTCTGTCCTGACACTGACGAGGGCTGAAAGCAGCAGGGAGTGCACAGGAGCCCAGGAGAGGTAAGCACCACTGTTTGTTATGATCGTGGGTGGTCCACTATGGGGCATAATACTGTGTGCAGGGGCCACTATGGGGCATAATACTGTGTGGAGGGGCCACTATGTGGCATAATATTGAGTGGAAGGGCCACAATGGAACATTATACTTAGTACAGGGACCACTATGGGACATAATATTGTATGAAGGGGCCACTGTGGGACATTATACTGTGTGAAGGGGCCACTGTAGGACATTATACTGTGTTGAGGGGCCACTATTGAACATTATACTGTGTGGAGGTGCCATTGTGGGACATAATACTGTGTGGAAGGGACACTATGGGATATTATACTGTGTGTAGTGGCCACTATGGGACATAATACTGTGTAGCGGGGCCACTATGTAACATAATACTGTGTGGAGGGTCCGCTATATGTCATCATACTATGTGGAGGGGCCACTGTGTGCAGAGGCCACTATGGGACATTATAGTGTGGTTAAATGGGGCGTTATACTGTGTGGAGACCAGGAAAAGTTCAAATGTTCACAGGGACGCCCAGTCTTTGCTAGTTACGCCCCTGTGTGCTGCTAAGTGGTGTCTGTGCATACCTTTGACATAGTCTCTGTGCATGAAGGACCTATCTGGCTTTCAGAAGTACTTCTGTGGTCCTCTTGATGGCTGCTAGCATCTGCTGTTCAAACATTATGTCATAGATCTTGCAGGTGATATCTATAGCCGGTTACCTTCACATTCAGGTGATATTTACTGTGATGCAACTGATTTTCCTCTGGTATCAGGTATTATAGATTAACCTGTGGACCATGAGAGGATAGGCCATGAGTCTCAGAAACTGGATAACCCCTTTTTAAGAGGCCAATTAATGACTTGAATAAGACTCTGTCTTCCTAATTACATCATGGAAGATAGACTTGCACATTCTCAGTGAGCGCCCTCTATTGGTGTGCATTCTTGAGGTACTGGCTTCCTAATTACATCATGGAAGACAGATTTGCATATTCTTCCCATGTTCCTTTGCACAGTGGAGCGCTCATGGCTTAATAAGACTTCCACACACCTATATGGTGGCCTCAACCCTGTCTAAGCCTCTCACCTCTGCCAGGTCAGTCCTCTCTGCGCCAAGCTGATGAGATGCAACACATCGAAACAGCTGTCCTTGGCTGAGAGACTGTACCTGATTTAATCCTAACATCATTGCAAACAAAGGCCTCTGAGAAGGTCAGCATTATGTTAAAGGGAGCACCCTCTATTGGTTTGCTTGACTGAGACTCTGTCTTCCCAATTACATCATGGAAGATAGACTTGTACATTCTCAGTCAGCACCCTCTATTGGTGTGCATTCTTGAGGCACTGACATCCTAATTACATCATGAAAGTCAGATTTGCATATTCTTCCCATGTTAAATAAGCCTGGCATACAGAACTCCAGTCTTAATAAATTCCCCCCACTCTATAAATAGAGGACTGAAGGTTTCACCACCATTATAGGCATGAGCTCTTGATGGAGGAGCATTGAGACTATGAAACTCTCTGCATAATGTTGTGATGGTTATTGCAGGCACCTGGATGAAATATACATCACAGATATGGAGTGTAGCCTCAGCACTGTAGTACTGTAGGCTGAATTTCATTGATCTGTGTCTTTTTTTTCAACCGTATTAACTACAATATACATCATGCTATGTAACTGATCATACATTTATTATATCACCTTTATTTTGCTCTGGTTTACAAGGCCATTTACCTTTTCCAGCAGCCGATCTGCACAGGCCAAAATCTGTTTGCATCAATTTTTCAATCTGTTTTGCAGTGATAAAAGGAACAGGTTGTGACAGAACTGATAAGGAGACTGATGCAATATGTGAGTTCCTTAGAAATAAATAAGATCCATCACCGATCTGTAAGAGCTTCTTATTTTATAACATTTTGCAGAACTGTCTCTGTTACATGCATGGTTGTTGGCATTACACCCAAAAAATTACCAGTTAAAATGTGATCCATATTTATGAAGGAATTACACCAGTTTCTGGGACAATGACCTACATATCTCCCATTTTTCTATGTTATTAGAAAAAAATAGATTCAGATAGTGGCATGTATATGATGTATGCATCAAGCCTTCATGCTGAAAATGCACAGAACAGGAACAATAGGCTACAACTGTCATAGAGAATTCTGGTACCCAGGAGATAGATCCTCTGCAGGGTTTCCCCTGTACATTCAGCCTGTACTCACTGCTGCCTGTCATTAGTCATGGTGGCAGCTTGCCCCTGACTGATTTCATTTCTGGAATTGCAGTGTGCTCCTAGTAGAATAAAACTGAATGAAGAGCATAATGGCGGCTGCTGCATAGAGCAGAGCGCAGAAATACGATTGTTAATAAGAATCAATCAAAAGCAATCCAAGCAGTGGAGATCTGCTCCATCAGTCCTCGAGTCGCAATACTAACAGTGGTAAATACTACCATCGAGAAAAATGCAAATGCACAACATGAACCAATATCCATAGGACCAGTCATTCACATAGAAGGAAATATTTTCCATGCCAAAAAAAAAAAAATCAATTTGCGTCCACTGGAATAAATTTAGAAAATTCTATTCATTGTAATTCATTGTATTATTCTATGCAGTCCTGGAATTTCTGCATTGCTGATGTAAGTGATCATACATATGACGGCTGAGGCCAATGACTGTCTGCAGAGCCCACTAAAGGGAGCATTGATGTCATTGCTGCATTGGAACGGGAATCAGACAGAGAAGATTAAAATTATTATTTTTTTTTTTTTTTACTTAATGTGGACATCGGTCAATTCTTAGCATCCTTCAGCAAATGCTGCTCTACTTATTCTGTAAAAGGAAAATGTTTGTTTTGGTACCGTGTTAGCCAGTGGTTATGAAATATGAAAAAAAAAAAAAAAAAAACTTTTTAAGTCTTCAGTAGGTGATACCTTTTTTAATGGCTAACTCATAATGATGACAGAATATGACGTTTCGAAGCTTCCTCTGAGCTTCTTCTTCAGATATAACTAAAGCCCTGTGTCCAGTTGTACATAAATATGCAGCCTCTAGAAGGTGTTTTTTAGTTATATCTGAAGAAGAAGCTCAGAGGAAGCTTTGAAACGTCATATTCTGTCATCATTATGAGTTAGCCATTAAAAAAGGTATCACCTACTGAAGACTTAAAAAGTTTTTTTTGTTTTTTTTCATACTACTTATTCTGGTGCAGTTGAAATTTTTTTTCTCTAGCCCCCACCGTTCCTGAGCACTTAGTGCAGTTAGTTTCAACATCCAGTATGCTAAGAAGGTTGAGATGGAGGGTCTTGGGCTGCAGCAGACAATTAGATGCCGAAATTTACAGCAATCATGGCTTAGAAGTAGTGGGGGCCTAAAGAAAAAATTCCTACTGTTCTGGAATGAGTGGAGTGGCACCTAAGGGCGGGTTCACACCTGTGCCCGTGCGCGCTTTAGGCAATCCAGCTGGGTTTCAGTCTTCTGCCTCGAGAAACTGGACAGGGGACGGAAACCCGGCAGTCAGTTTTCAAACCTATTCAAGTGAATGGGGTTGAAAAGTGAGCGCCTGTGAGCGTTTTGTGCCTCTCCGTGGCGAAACCGTTCTTTTTAACCGGACACAAAGTCGGACATGCAGGACTTTGTGTCCTGTTAAAAAAACTGGTTTCACTGTAGACATGTACAAAACATTCACGGGCACTCACTTGAATGGGTTTGAAAACTGACTGCCGGGTTTCCGTCCCCTGTCCAGTTTCTCTGGGCAGAAGATGGAAACCCAGCTGGATTGTCTAAAACGGACATGGGCGCAGGTGTGAACCCACCCTAATAAAGTATACAAACAGTTGGAGTTTGTGGAGGTGGTGAAGGTTCCCTTCAAACCCTTCCCTACTCTCAGATAATTTTTGTTAATTTTGATTGGAAATTTTGACCATTTAGTAAACTTGGCACATTTTACTTATGCACACTTCAAATTAAGACTGGCATATAAAACAGTATGTAGTAAATAGTGAAGAGGTTGCAGCAATTGTGCGAACAGCTGATCGGTGGGGTGTCTAGATTTAGGCCATCAATATCATAAAGCTGGAATCCCCTTTAACGTACAAATCTGATGCATTTTGCTTGGTAATTCTCTCCCAATATCTGCATAGAATCCAGGGGTGTAAGAGTCGCATCGGGGCCCAGAAGCCTTAGGGGGCCCATAAGCACTGGCATCAGTATTGAGATTACAGCTTCCATCTGGCCCATAAACCAAGGAGACGCACAGATTCCCCTAACCACACTAAGGTGGATTAAACTCCTTAGCTCCCATAACCATCACTATCAAGAATTCCCTGTAGGGATGAGGTAGGGGGCCCCGGACAAAAGATTGCACCGGGGCCCACAAGACTTTAGTTACACCACTGATAGGATCTATGTTTTTTCTTACACCCTAAAACCATTTTGCTAGACCTCTTATGATTTGGCCGTGCTGTATATAAAACAGAGTCTTCACTGCGGATATGGAGTGATGACAATAATTGTACATGGCTGCTGAATATGTTGGTTATATACAAGCGACATAAAATGAATAAATAGCATAATAAAGCAAATGAGCATTGTAACTGGGAAATTAGGAATCTATCAGCTCTCTTCTGTGTATTACCAGCTTTATGGCGTCCGACTCTCTACTAAATTACTTTTTATTCTCTGCATTTACTGGGTATTGTCCAAATACAGCCCGACCAATATCAAAGAGTGACGGATACTAGGAAACATAAAGTATTTTTACATTACGTCTGGCTGTCCTATAAGTCTGGACCTGGATGGCACTGGAGAGATGTATTTGCTTCATTTTCTGCCTCTTCATTACTACTGCTCCAGTATACTTTATATTACTGTCCTGCTGAAAAACGATCTAGCTCTCCAGCTTTTTGGCAGAAGACATAAAGTTTGTATTCAGGACTTGTCTGTAATGTAATCCATTTATCTTCTCATCTGTCCGGGGAAGACTTCTAGTCATGACTGCCTAAAAGCATTTCCATAGTATTAAGCTGCCACCTCTATATTTACAGTGGGGGTGATGATACAAGGCTGGAGAGCAGCTCTTTATTAGATGGCTAAACCCTACAATACACTTATCATACAAGATGTGCGGGTTTCCTCCGGTGCTCTGGTTATCTCCCATATTCCAAAGATATACTGATAGGGAATTTAAAATATGAAACCACACCTCTCAAATAAAATACTAAGCTTGAGAGGTATAAAAGCATATGTGCCATAGAGGAATACTAGCTGGGGCCCTTGAAGAGAGGGGGCCAAGCCCTGATTGGTTCATCCCCTTTGCTATTGAATGGTGAGGATCAATGCAGGACTCTCCACACTAGGAAATATGGGAAACAGGTCCAAGGAAGGAAATACAAGGTCTTCTGGATGGCAAACTTAGCACTATAATGTGGGACCAATATTCATTTTTGCTATGGGTTTGCCCCTTCTCTTCAGTGAATGTAACTGAGTGACCCACATGACTATGACATCATTGAAGAGGTCAGAAGACCAGTGCCAGAGCCCAATAGAGGTAAGTTGCACTGTTTTTTACGTTTACTCACCTCCTCTGGGCCTCCTCTCATTATACCCTGGGGTATGACGAGACCCCAATGTTCTGCTGGAAAACCTTGTGGAGAGTATTCTAAATATTGCTGCAGACCAAGTACCTACCAAGGATATGGCAGTGGCACATTCAGGAGGATAATTATAAAAATTTTTAGAAACGGTTTGGACAACATGACAAGTTTCAAGTCAAGTTAATGATTCAGTCTCTATTCTATACGAATCTGTGAGACACGCTGCAAAAACAAGCCTAAGACATGGAAGCCACATCAGCCAAATGTACGGAGCCTAGAGGATCAGCCATGTGTACGGAGCCTAGAGGATCAGCCAAGTATACAGAGCCTAGAGGATCAGCTAAGTGTACAGAGCCTAGATAATCAGCCAAATGTACAGAGCCTAGATAATCAGCCAAACGTACAGAGCCTAGAGGATCAGCCAAACGTACAGTGCCTAGAGGATCAGCCAAACGTACAGAGCCTAGAGGATCAGCCAAACGTACAGAGCCTAGAGGATCAGCCAAACGTACAGAGCTGCTGCTAATATTTTGGTGCCAAATTCCGCAAGACACCTGAGATCCTGTGGAGTCCATGGCTTTATGGATCTCAGCTGTTTGGGCAGGGGGCCTACATAATATCAGTGTCAATGTTCGGCTGATAAACACGTGTATTGCTATGGATGGCGCATGCACCTTTGCTATGCTTGTTCCTGGGAGAGAATATTTTTGAAGAAAATCAATAAAACAGATTCTCTTAAATCTTGAAAATCTATGGCTGGTTGGATTTGCTGGCCTATATTAGATTAGAATTGATTTTTGGCAGTTCCATCTGAAAATGACAGGATCTTCCAATGCGACCCTATCCCCTACAGTCTATATTATGGTATCCTATAATTTCCAAATATATATTCTCTATATGTGGACCTACAATTTATGCAAATTTTTGAATGTTTTCTCTTTGTACACAAATTCAGATAAGATTAATGGGTATGTATATACTACTTACTGGAGACCAAATTATTCTTAATGTGAACAAAATAAACATAAAAATATGCTAAGATTATTTCCGTGTTTACATTCACATATGGCGTCTGCTTCTGGCAATGAGAGAGCAACGCTCGTCTCTGTGGGAACAGTGCTAATATTGTCATTTCTTTCCTCGCTGCTATTCATAGACCAAGAAAAAGAAGTCAGCAATTTTATCCTGCGACAATGTACCTGGATCAGGCGTTTCAACAGCATTGGGAAAAAATTACAGCTAAATAGTAAGCAACTGCAGTGTCCTTCAGCGACAAACATCAGCAAGGTTCTTTTGACTGTAGGTTTGGGTTATATATAGAACAAGCCCATTTGACAAGAGTAGATGTGTCTTGTGTATACACCAAATGGTCGTTGTTACTAGAGAGACCCATCGATTAGACCATCACGTCTGCAGCAATTTGTTGTGGCGCACATAGATATCAGAAGGCCTGGGATGTACCAAGAAGACATTGTTGCACTATTACTGCACCTCCACCAGACCTGACAGGTAGGTTACATTGAATTCTGACTCTCCCATCAGCATCGTGCAACAGAAATATGGATTGATCTCATCCGGCAATGTTATCCAAAGCACAGTGATCTTATTTTTGAGCTGTTTTGACCATTGGCGTCTTGTTCTCTCTTCCCTTTAGACAACAATTAAGATCAGATTGCTCAACTTAAAGGGGTATTGCCACGTCGCATACTCGCTAGTCTTTGCTGCAGCAAATTCTTCTGTCTTCTGGCTTTGTTGCGTCATTGGTGGGTGGGGTTACATATGCAAAGCCAGCGGCGAGAAGTCGTCGCTTCTATGCTGCTGGCCCTGCGTGTGCGCTGCCGATGCACTAGGCATCGGACGTACAGCCTTCACAATGTAATACAGACCCGGCATCTGCTGTAATAGAGAGGCGGATGCCGGGGAGTATAGACGCCGGCACAGGTGAAGCCAGCAGCGGCAGGACCGATGCTGCTATTCTCCCCCTCCCCCCTCCGGAATAGCAGCATCGCTCCTGCCGCTGCTGGCTTCACCTGTGCCGGCGTCTATACTCCCCGGCATCCGCCTTTCTATTACAGCGGATGCCGAGTCTGTATTGGTGGCCCCTTCCCCTCCCCCCAAAGTGTAAACTACCCCCCCCTCCAGGCTCGCTCCCGTGCACTTAGCCCCTCCTCCCTCTGAGCAGACTGATACATCACTTGACTTATGACCAGATAAGTCAAGGGATGTGTCAAAAAAAATGAATAAAGTAAGATAGTGGACAAACAAAGCAGTTTTGCTGAAGCAGTATATTTAGGAAAAGTCTTACATCCACATTAACAAGCAGTATAGATAGGATCCTTGTGATGGGACAACCCCTTTAAGTGAATTCACACTGAAACTGATTCATAGATAAGTTTTTATGCAGCACTCTGAAGTCACATGTCTAATATCTATACAGGGAAGCTCCAATTGAGTCTCTAATAAAGTGGCCTTTCAGTAGCTTGTATTAGTTTAGATGATATCACTCACCAGGTGTTAACTCACTGTGTAACCTAGCCTGTTTGGCTTTGGGCTATTCCTGAAGGAGTGTTCCTTCCTTATACCGGGATTTGGTCTTCATTGCAGAGGACCACTAAGCCAATACCTCTAGAAGAAGTCCTGGGGCTGATGACTGCTGACCAGCTGGGTGAAGAGGAACCAATGTGTGGCACCGAGGTTACAGGAAAGTGCATAGTAAATGTACAGACCAAGGTCATGTGTAACGGTTATCTGTGCAGAGGCCAGGGCAAGTAGCACAGAATTAGCACATCAATTGAAGCTGAGGTCAGAAAAGATGGCACAAGTTGTGGGTCAGATACATGCACTGCAGGCATACAAGCAAACACGGACAGACTGGTAGCACAAACATGGATGTCAGGGCAAGACATGAAGAGCCTTAGGATCAGACGGAGACATGGTCATGAAAAGGTCAGAGCTGGCCAAGCAGGATCAAAGCCAGGTATAGAAACACGGCAGCAGAACTAGTATGTTAGTAGCCTTTTTGCTCAGGCATCTTCCTGTGGGAGAAGCTACCTTAGGCCTCGTTCACATCTGCGTTTGTATTGCATCTGGGGGAGTCCGCATGGGGACCCTCCCAAACGGAATACCAAATGCAATTACAAGCGCTATGCAGTAAAAGCACACGGACCCCATAGACTATTATGGGTCCGTGTGTTTTCACTGGCCCACCACTTGCAGTTGCGTTCGGTATTCCGTTCAGGGGGTGGGTCCTCATGCGGACTCCCCCAGATGGAATACAAACGCAGATGTGAATAAGGCCATAGATAGCAGTCTATTCAGTTTTAATGAGGACCCAGCACACTTTACAAGAACTGGAGTGCAAAACCCACAACCAGGAAGAACACTGCGACTGGCAGAGAGACCTAGTGTAGTCGACTACGTTTTTCAACTGCATAAGCACAAAGTTTTGAAGCTGTATACGCATAAAGTCTGGTGGATATGTTTGGTGGCACTGTTCAGACATGAACTACAAGTATAGAATGAGTGTGTCTCCAATTTTTGATATCTAATTTTCACAAAAAGGTTCATGAACACGATGATTTTACACCACAGGGATGACCACAATAAACCCAATGATGATAAAAGTAAAAATATAAAGTCATAAGTTAGTATAAGGAATACATTTTGGTATTTTCTTGTGTAGCAGAGTCAGGACTGGATTTATTTGGGGACCCAGAGGGCCTCCATTACTTATCCTCTCCCTTTGCTGTTGTGGGTTGTTTTTTTTTGGTCCAGGAAAGGCAGAAAGTTGTCCACATGTAGTTATAGTTCTCTTTATCCAAATCAGAGAGCCACATTCTAAAACAGTGGTTCTTAACCTTGTTTGAGGTACCGAACCCACCAGTTTCATATACACATTCACCGAACCCATCTTTAGTGATAAATCAAATATGATTTTTTTTCCAAATTCAAGACATGGGTATGTGTTTTTTTACTGGTACACAAAATGAACCGTGCATATGGCCTAGGGTTCGATCGAACCCTGGTTAAGAACCACTGTTCTAAAAGAAGCATTCCTTCTGTGGGCCGACACTATGGAGAGCATTCTAATGGGGGCACAGGGTGTACTCTCTTATGGGATACTTTCTCTTTTGCAATATATGTGCTCTCTTACATTTCTGTTATGGTAGAACTGTGACTTGCTTTGTTATGGAGACACTGTGATATGATTTCCTACATAATGTCACAATATATGGATAATAACCAAAGTAAAATGACATCACAGGAGTGGTAGACAATGATCTCAAAGAGAAATGACAGTGTGCAGTTCCTATAGTCATAGCATGTACAAGTATAGGGAAAATAGACAAGAGATGTTACAGTACAGTACACACATAATAAAGACAGTGATGTCACAAACAGGGATAATACACAAGTGATCCACAAACATCCAGGCAAGTCTCTTGCACTTGAGAAAGGACTATAGTATCCGAAACGCGTTGCGCTGTACCATAATAAAGAAGGTTCACTGTATCTCCACTGGGTGAGCGCTAAGTCTGTAGTCTGATCCCGGATCAGGTTGGTCCATATCCGATTGTAATACACAAGTGATGTCACAGTACACATATTATAAACACAGTGATATCATAAAACAGGGATAAAATAGAAGTGATGTCATAGTACACATATTATAAACACAGTGATGTCATAAAACAGGGATAAAATAGAAGTGATGTCATAGTACACATATTATAAACACAGTGATGTCATAAAACAGGGATAATACAGAAGCGATGTCACAGTACACAAATAATATCAAAGGATATTACACAATATTGTTAAAGCATGATAACAATGCACAAAGTGATGTCACAAAACGTTGATAACAATCAAGACATCATAATACAAGCACAGCACATAGTATAGACGGTGGCCTTCCATGAGCGAGGATCTGGCCATACAAGTTGGTGAAACTTTGTTGTAGACTTTTGTCTGCCAAAGGAAGATAGATAGAAGATAGATTTGACCATCGGCGTTTGGTATGATTGTCTGCTTTTGGCTAGTCACTAACCAACTTGTGCAGACTCCTTGCATTTTTGTAAACTAATCCCTCTCTAGTCAGGCAGGTTACTTCTGAATGATGACGTTGGGATTATTCATACGAACGATCCCACCATTGAACCAATGACCACATCACGGGCAGCTAAAGACAAACACTCGTTCTGATAGATCAGTCACATGAGGACTACATGTGAACACCCCCTAAACACCCATAAAAATGAATGGGAGGAAGGAAACTTTAAGGCTGAAGCCTCACGTTGCGGAAACGCGGCTTTTTTTTGTGGCAGATTTTGTTGCGTTTTTTTGAGCCAATGGCTACAAAAGGAATAGAGAATATACAGGAAGTCCTTATATTTCTACCTTCTACTCAAACCACTCCTGGCTTTGGCCAAAGCTAAAAAAACAGCAAAATCTACAACAAAAAAAGCTGCGTTTCCACAACATGGGGTTTTAGCCTCAAGAGGTTTTTTTTAAAGAGGACCTTTCATGGGTTTGGGCACAGGCAGTTTTATATACTGCTGGAAAGCTGACAGCGCGCTGAATTCAGACCACCAGGTTGTCTTGTGCCATAGACTCTGCGGCTGAATTAGACGTGGAAACCGCAGCTTATTTTTTCAATGTTCTGTTCTGATCTCTGCCTCGCACTGAAAACAATGGCAGCCTGAATCAGAATGGAATCTACCGCTAATTCTGAGGGGCAATCTGCCTCATAATCAGCACCAGATATCGTTATGTGAACATAGCCTTATATTGCACCCTAATACCTAGTGTAGTGGTCAGGGCCAGGGTTTTTATGGGCCCTTGGGCGACAGAGCCTCAGTGGGCTACCTTGTGGAGGAGGTGGGAGTCGGGACACTGCATGCCGCTGTGGTGGACGAAGTAAGTGACGTCACGCAGGAGTGCGGCGTCACCTACACCATACCTCCCAACTTTTGAAGAGTAGAAAGAGGGACAAAATGTGCGGTGCGCTCTGCACGTTGCGACAAATTTAGCTCCGCCCACTTTTATGTTGACCCGCCCATTCTCATTCATTTTTCATGTGACCCCACACAGTATAATCCTCCTACAGTCACCTGTAAATTATATGCCCCCCCATCTCTCCCCCAGTTTCATATACACCCTTCCTCTTCCCCCAGTTTCATGTCCCCCCCTCCATCTCTGTCCCCAGTTTCATGCTGTTCTCCCCCCCTTCATCTGCCCCAGTCTCATGCCGCTCTCCCCCCTTCATCTGCCCCAGTGTCATGTCGTTCTCCCCCCCTTCATCTGCCCCAGTGTCATGCCGTTCTCCCCCCTTCATCTTCCCCAGTGTCATGCCGTTCTCCCTTCTTCATCTGCCCCAGTGTCATGCTGTTCTCCCCCCCTTCATCTTCCCCAGTGTCATGCCGTTCTCCCCCCCTTCATTTGCCCCCAGTTTCATGGGCCCCCTTCATTATGTTCCACCTTAATGTTTAACACAAAACAAACACTTACACTCACCTTCCAACGCTCCCCTGCCGCTCTCTCCCCACTCACATAGTTGTAGGCCCGATGTGATGTCATCACATCGCGCCTACAAATGCAGAAGCCGGACCGCAGCGTTAAAGCAGAAGCTAAGAACATGGGGCCCAGCAAAGAAGAATACCAGGTTATTCCCCTGTCCTAGCATGCTAATACCTTAGGGTAAAGTTCAGACAGAGAAATTTGACACTGATTTTGTCAAAATGAGCATCCCGTGGGTTTTTCCTGGGAATTCCGCAGATGATTCTAAGGCCTGGTTCACATCTGCGTTCGGGGAGTCCGCTTGGGGAGCCCTGAACAGAAACCTATACACATAGAAAAGCCGTTATCGAAGACTATAATGGGGTCTGTGTGGTTTCCGCTCAATTTCCTACAAGTAGCACTTTTCTTTCCGCATGTTTCGTGCAGAAATCGAACGGAAACCACACGGACCATTATAGTTTATGGGGTCCACGTGTTTTCTCAGGTATCCACTTTTCTATGCGTATAGGTCTCCGTTTGGGGGGGTCCCCAAGTGGACTCCCTGAATGGAATCTCCCAAATTCAGATGTGAACTGGGCCTAAGGTTAACTGCAGGTTACTTGAATGGGTAATCCTGGTCTACACGGGGACTTTGGCCACGAATCCCACCATGTGACCACAAGATAGCCGTGTCGCCCTTTGATTCCTTTATTCAAGTTAGGAAATAGAGTCACATTGTGAGCCCTGATGGTGCAAAAATCACAACTTCTAATCGCAAATATGATGAACATTGCTCCACTTTTCTGCACCGGTCGCAGCACTTTCTAGATCGCGACTGTCGCAATGATGGGACGGCGTGGGAGTCGCAGCCAAAGTCGCCATGTGGCCCCTTGTCCAAATGTGAACACTGTGCAGACTGCATGTGGCTGAGGAAGGTTGCAGTAGTCTTACACTAGACCACACTGTAGCCATCTTGACACAAACATATGAACTTTACTATGATGGCAGCAATAAGCTTATCATGCATTACAGCCATGATTCCCTGGTTTCTGTTCGGTTTGCACATAATAAGCTACAGTTCACACTGTCAGGGTGCAGGCGGTACAGTCCATGCAGCCCCCCATTATCCATCACACGACCCTCAGCCCGGAGCGCCGGCACTTCTGTCCCTCACAGCCCGTGACGTCACGTAGAGGCGGGGCGGAGCACGTCCCCGTTGTGCCGCTTGGTGGCGCTGCTCCCCTGTGAAGTGCCTCTAGCCGCGCTCTTCCCATCGCCACCGCCGCCGCCGCTTCCATTGGAGCCGCCAGAGACAAATTGGCGCCATTTTGAAGCTCTGGGACCGTAACCACGGTGAGGGTGACACGAACGGTGGAGAGAACGGAGAGGAGTCGGTGGGGGTCTCTGAACGGCGACGCTGAGGGCTGCAGGCGAGTGAAGGTGAGAAGCGGCGGGCGGGCTGTGGTGTGCAGCGGCCTCTGGTGTGAGGATGGTCGGGAATCCGGGGCTGACGAGCAGAGCGGCCCCGGTTATGTGACAGAGGGCTCTGCAGTGGGGGCAGGGACGGCGGGGTGGGGGGCTCCTGTATTCTGTGTGTGAGGGGTGCAGGGCATCTAATATACAGGCGGCCATCTAGTCAGATAGAGGGGGTGAGCATGGCTCTGTATACCTACATGTATATAGTGTCCCTGGAGGGAGCTCATCTGTATACTCGTGTGTTGTATATACTGACTATGGAGCTATGCCTTGTGAATGACTGTGTATATGTGTATACCGTCACTGTAGGTATGTTGTGTATATACTAGCTATGCCTTGTGAATGACTGTATATATGTGTATACTGTCATGTGTATGATTGTTTATGTGTATACCGTCTCTAGGTATGTTGTGTATATACTAGCTATGTCTTGTGAATGACTGTATATATGTGTATACTATTTCTGCAGGTATGACTTTATATATACTGTATGTATACCATCTCTATAGGTATGCCATGTCTATGCCTATATATGTGCTGTATACATGTGAGTACTGTATGTGTATACTGTATGTGTATACCTGTACTCCTATCTATGTACTGTATATATGAGCATACAGTGTGCTGTGTATACTGTCTTTGAAGGTAAGTTGTGTACTATATATTTCTGTATGTACAGTCCCTGTAGGTATGTTGTATGTAAGTCTGTGTACTGTACATTATATATTTGTTTAGCATGTGTGTACTGTCCCTGCCCTGTCAAGGTATGTAATGTGTGTATTGTATGTATATGTTGTCTCTGTAGGTATGTTTGATGTACTTGTGTATTATATATATATATAGAGAGAGAGAGAGAGAGAGAGAGAGAGAGAGAGAGCGCGAGCGCACATGGGTATAGTGATGTGTATACTGTCCCTGTAGGTAGGTCGCCCCTGCCCCCCATTCTTCTGGCACCCTCATAACCCTTTCTCATTAGTAGTGGAGGTGTGTGGGGTCCATGAGGCACACACATATCACGTCCCATCACATCTTTCTTCCCTTGTTATGATGTAGTATTTATATTTAGGCTTTGATGGATGTTACAATGTGTTATCATGTGATGACTTATAATGCAGATCATTGTGTGTACAGTATGTGATTCACATCATATATGTTCCCTATAGAAAGATAAGTGACTTGTCATCTTGCACGGGCATTATCTTTGCCTATGGAAAGCTTAAAGGAATTCTCCATTAGGAGACAAATGTTGCTCATTCCAACTAGTTTATGTACTGGTTTTATTTTCTGACTGTGCTTGTTTCTCCATTTAACTCTACCTATCTAATGCAGCCTCTCGTTTAGCCAACCCAATAGTCGTCCTGTCCTGTCCGGGGACCATCTTCCACTGAAGTGTATAGGATAGAAGCACCGGGTCTATAGAATAGTGAATGACTACCAAGGTCTCCACAGGCAATAGAGGCTAGTTATAGTCACTGGCTACAGCTTGTGGAGCTAGATAATGTCCTAACCTGTTTCATGAGTTGCAGAGCAGACAAACGCTTTGCAAAAAATAGTTCTGTAGCAATGAAGGAAAACCTCTTACCTGTATAAGTTGTCGTATTAGAGACAAGACCTTTTACAATGCACGTGCCAAGCTGATCGCTGCAGGTCCCGATCTTGGTGCCTCTGGCGTACAGCGGATTTACTGGCAAGCGGCCAATGCAGGGTAAGGGTAGGGTTACTTGCCAGTCATATATAGAGTGGGGTTCCTCGCTAGGGGACCCTTCCCATTCTCATGCTCTTGTCATTTTAACACACGTTTTCTGGGATTAGTATAGGTCATTATTATTATTTAAAAAAATAATAAATAAATTTTAAAAAATGAAATATTCCTTTAGGTGCTCTTTGAAGGTACCGTATATACTCGAGTATAAGCCGAGTTTTTTAGCACAGTTTTTGTGCTGTAAAAGTCCGCCTCAGCTTATACTGGAGTTATTAGGGCAATATTATAGCTACGGACCCGGCATGCAGACACTGGGGTGGGTGCCGGGCCCGCAGGAGCGTGGCGATTCTGTTCATTTCAAACTAGAGAAGTACTTACGGTACTTCTGCTATCAGGCCCGGAACGCAGACCCCGCCCCCCCCACTGCTCTATCACACGTGGGGTGACGTGGCCACGTAAGCTCAGGCCTGCACCCGGCGTGTGTCTGCGTTCCGGGCATGCTAGCAGAAGTACCGTAAGTTCTTCTGCAGTTTGAAATGAACAGCATCACCACGCTCCTGCGGGCCCGGCACCCGCCCTGGTGTCTGTATGCCGGGTCTGTAGCTATAGTGGCGCCGCTCTGCTCCAGAGCAGTTGCAATGGCTACCAGGCACCTCTGCTGTAACTCTTGCAGCGGTAATGCCGGAGCTCATGTTGTCTGTTAGTTATTCCATGGGAAGCATTTATCCTCTAGCTATAGAATAGAGGCTAAATTGCTGATCAGTGGAGGT
The DNA here is from genome assembly GCF_031893055.1 of Leptodactylus fuscus. Lineage (NCBI taxonomy): Eukaryota > Metazoa > Chordata > Amphibia > Anura > Leptodactylidae > Leptodactylus > Leptodactylus fuscus. The sequence continues at coordinate 248,457,786 of NC_134266.1, forward strand.
CTGACTGCTGAGTCCCCCGCTGATCCAGAGACCAGGGGGTAAGCGGTAGTCTGTTGGGACCAGGTCTGTGGAGGAATCAGTGGTTTGGCATAACCCATTTTGTGACGGCAGCTGAACCCCTGGTGGGTACCGGCCCGCCTCTGCTGCTGTTCACTTCATTCATAGTGTACTTCAGCTATTTTGGTTGCTCCTATAAAGTGAATGTGGGCAGGGGTGCGCCTTGGTCCGGCTGTCTACAGTGTGACTACAGTTTCAACAGGGGCAATTACTTACTGTTCTCCAGATTGGTGGAGGTCTTAGTGGTCAGACCCACAATCATCACTAATTTATTCTCCATCCCTTTTAAGAGAAGATAATCCTTTATTAGTCCCACTGTGGGGAAATTGTACATAGTGGTTTTGCTGCAGATATTTTTTTGCTTACTTGTATAGCGCCATGGTATTCGGCAGCTCTTTACAGATAGTGTCAGTACCTTTGGAGTGTGACAGGAAACCAGAGAAACCCCCTGCAAACATGGTCCTGGATCTAAACCCAGAACTCCAGCGCTGCGAGGATATATAACACTAAGCACTGAGCCGCCATCTTCTCATTCATATGATCGAGTCCAGGAAAGTCTATGCACATGCTGCAGAAATATACATAGTATTGTATCGACACTCAGTGTAAAATAGATTTAAGTGCACGGAGAGGAATCCACCGCTCATACTACATGAGACGTAGGACCCAGAGAGGAATCCACCGCTCATACTACATGAGACGTAGGTGCCCAGAGAGGAATCCACTGCTCATACTACATGAGACGTAGGTGCCCGGAGAGGAATCCACCGCTCATACTACATGAGACGTAGGGGCCCAGAGAGGAATCCACTGCTCATACTACATGAGACGTGGGGCCCGGAGAGGAATCCACCGCTCATACTACATGAGACGTAGGGGCCCGGAGAGGAATCCACCGCTCATACTACATGAGACGTAGGGGCCCGGAGAGGAATCCACCGCTCATACTACATGAGACGTAGGTGCCCGAAGAGGAATCCACCACTCATACTACATGAGACGTAGGACCCGGAGAGGAATCCACCGCTCATACTACATGAGACGTAGGCTCCCGGAGAGGAATCCACCGCTCATACTACTTGAGAATAAATTCCAATTTTCCTGTTGCGCCCGTAGGTTTTCGCGCAGTGCTGTCCTGCTGTGACCCACTTCATGGGGTCTTAGTCTAAATGGCTTGAATAGGGAATTTATTCAATGCTAGTAACCTGTCCTGAATGGTCTGACTTTACTATAGGGGAAAGGCGGGAGGAGGCAGAGCAACCCAGGGCCAGGTACGGGATTCATTCGTGTGATCCAAGGTTGGAACTACTCTGGCACTCTTAAAATACCCAGAGCCAACAAGCTGAGACCCTGGACAACCCCTTCAAGGAAGCCAGTACCTGTAGATTTTGGGTATTAGTTGCCATGTTTCCTACAGGATGAGTAGATACTAAAACTTCTAGGGTGGGTCAATAAACACCTATAAGATCTTATAGACATCACATACGCTACTTCCTTGACCAATGTTAACAAGGGTGTTGGTAAGAGTTCTGGTGTACATGCCTGTCGGCTAGCTACAGTGGGGCAAAAAATTTAGTCAGTCACCAATAGTGCAAGTTCCACCACTTAAAAAGATGAGAGGCGTCTGTAATTTACATCATAGGTAGACCTCAACTATGAGAGACAAAATGAGAAAACAAATCCAGAAAATCACATTGTCTGATTTTGTAAGAATTTATTTGCAAATTATGGTGGAAAATAAGTATTTGGTCAGTAACAAAATTTCATCTCAATACTTTATCTATCCTTTGTTGGCAATGAAAGAGGTCAAACGTTTTCTGTAAGTCTTCACAAGGTTGGCACACACTAGGGGCCACACGGTGACTCAGTGGTTAGCACTGCAGCGCTGGAGTCCTGGTGTTCAAATCCCGCCAAGGGCAAAAAACCATCTGCAAAGAGTTTGTATGTTCTCCCCGTGTTTGCATGGATATCCATCCCATATTCCCAAAAAAAAAGACATACTGATAGGGAGAAAAAAAAAAAAAAGTACATTGTGAGCTCTGTGTGGGGCTCACAATCTACAGAAAAAAAAAAAAGAAGGTTGGCACACACTGTTGTTGGTATGTTGGCCCATTCCTCCATGCAGATCTCCTCTAGAGCAGTGATGTTTTGGGGCTGTCTCTTGGCAACACGGACTTTCAACTCCCTCCAAAGGTTTTCTATAGGGTTGAGATCTGGAGACTGGCTAGGCCACTCCAGGACCTTGAAATGCTTCTTACAAAGCCACTCCTTCGTTGCCCTGGCGGTGTGCTTTGGATCATTGTCATGTTGAAAGACCCAGCCACGTTTCATCTTCAATGCCCTTGCTGATGGAAGGAGGTTTGCCCTCAAAATCTCACGATACATGGCCCCATTCATTCTTTCATGTACCCGGATCAGTCGTCCTGGCCCCTTTGCAGAGAAACAGCCCCAAAGCATGATGTTTCCACCCCCATGCTTTACAGTAGGTATGGTGTTTGATGGATGCAACTCAGTATTCTTTTTCCTCCAAACACGAAAAGTTGTGTTTCTACCAAACAGTTCCAGTTTGGTTTCATCAGACCATAGGACATTCTCCCAATACTCTTCTGGATCATCCAAATGCTCTCTAGCAAACTTCAGATGGGCCCGGACATGTACTGGCTTAAGCAGTGGGACACGTCTGGCACTGCAGGATCTGAGTCCCTGGCGGCGTAGTGTGTTACTGATGGTAGGCTTTGTTACATTGGTCCCAGCTCTCTGCAGTTCATTCACTAGGTCCCCTCGCGTGGTTCTGGGATTTTTGCTCACCGTTCTTGTGATCATTTTGACCCCACGGGGTGAGATTTTGCGTGGAGCCCCAGAGCGAGGGAGATTATCAGTGGTCTTGTATGTCTTCCATTTTCTAATTATTGCTCCCACAGTTGATTTCTTCAATCCAAGCTGGTTGCCTATTGCAGATTCAGTCTTCCCAGCCTGGTGCAGGGCTACAATTTTGTTTCTGGTGTCCTTTGACAGCTCTTTGGTCTTCACCATAGTGGAGTTTGGAGTCTGACTGTTTGAGGGTGTGCACAGGTGCACAAGTTTAAACAGGTGCCATTACTACAGGTAATGAGTGGAGGAAAGAGGAGACTCTTAAAGAAGAAGTTAGGGGTCGTTCACACTACCGTCAGTGTCCGCTCAAAATCTGTCACGGACACTAGGAGCGGACAGTAGCTGTGTCCGTGACACCTGTCATTCATCTCAATGGGCATCGGGTGTGTTCTTTTGCACTCCGTGCCCGTCCTTCCCTGTCCGCAAGTGAAGATGTCCGACTTCTCAAGCGGACAGAAGAACCCTGCAGGGTTTTTCTGTCCGCTTGAGAAGTCGGACATCTTCACTTGCGGACAGGGAAGGACGGGCACGGAGTGCAAAAGAACACACCCGATGCCCATTGAGATGAATGACAGGTGTCACGGACACAGCTAGTGTCCGCTCCTAGTGTCCGTGACAGATTTTGAGCGGACACTACATGTCGGACACCGACGGTAGTGTGAACGCTCCCTTACAGGTCTGTGAGAGCCAGAAATCTTGATTGCTTGTAGGTGACCAAATACTTATTTTCCACCATAATTTGCAAATAAATTCTTACAAAATCAGACAATGTGATTTTCTGGATTTGTTTTCTCATTTTGTCTCTCATAGTTGAGGTCTACCTATGATGTAAATTACAGACGCCTCTCATCTTTTTAAGTAGTGAAACTTGCACTATTGGTGACTGACTAAATACTTTTTTGCCCCACTGTATGTTATATCTGTGCCTGACATTACCCCCTTGCGGTCAGAGATGGGTAGCAGTGCAAATGTTCTGAGCATTAAAGGATGGAAGACATGTTGAAGTCGTACATGCTAGATCTTTGCATCCCCTACAGCAGATGTCGGGTTGCCTTCTTGCATGGTATAGCAATGCTGACGTTATCTTTGCCAGCTTAGGCATGTGCGGTCCCTGATGGCCCTGAGTAGCGTTGTGGTTGTGGCTTGTGCACGCTGTCACATTCCTTAGCGCCAGAAATGACCTCCCCTCCTCCATGGGGTGATAAATGACACAATCTTACGAGGTGGTGTCCTTTGGAGACTGCATGTGTATGACAGTGTCCTCTCCTTCACAAGGGGATGTTGTGTTTGTGGATATAAGCTATAGGGGGCCTTTCTTAGGCAAGGTCTAATCCCTTTGTAGATGGACGGCTTGTGTAGGGGTCTATAACGCATTGTTTTGTCAATGGCTTGTTGGGGTTAATGTATTCCCGGCAGTAGTGACCTCTGGTATCTGCGGCCGCTCACCAATACCTTGTTCATTATAACATTTACTTGGTCTGGTGCTGTGAAAAAGGAAGACATTTGGGGAATAGCAGAGCGGGGTCGTTGTTGGCAAACTCACAATCAAATGAGCATTTTACCTCGGGTTATGGTTACTAAATGATTATTTTAGGACATTCCTCTTTATTCCTGCCACAACCTCTATTTAAATGCTATGCCAATGAATTTTGGTTATTAACCTATCGGCAATCCTTACTGGACAGCGTACACTTGGTGACCTACCCATTAACGGGGTGGCATGGAGGTAAAATAACTGGAATAATCCATGTGAGCGAGTTCACTGCCATTAACTGAGTTGACATTTGGTTGTGTTTTGACTAATGCCCCAGGACAAAGCGAGCTATAGATACATTCTATCATTGTTGGACTTGACCCAATTTTGTCCAATTCTCTGTTTAGTCCTTTTTGTGACTTGTCCTGCCATGAAGACCAGTCCAATTCCTAATGATTGGGGAGTCTATGTAGGCATAAAAGATGGACATGACCTATCTATAGTGATCGCTGAGTAAAATCAAAATGTAAACCCCACCGTTGTCTTCCTCCAAGTGCAGTACGATCTCTAAGGCCCCTTGTATCCAGTTACAGGAGACTCTTTATCTTTATTTTGGGTTGCCTTTTTTTTACCCAAAGTAACATATTGTTCTTAGGTCCAGTTCACATCTGCACACGGATTTCCATTTAGGGGATCCGCTTGGGGACCCCGAATGGAAGCCTAAACTGCATAGAAAAGTGGTTACCTAAGGAAACCCATAGACTATAATGGGGTCCGTGTGGTTGCTGTTTGGTTTCCGCCTGAAAAGGGTGGAAAATGGGGAGAGGCGAACAGAATGCCCATACGGATACCGGGTGCAGATGTGAACCGAGTCTTAGAGGGCATTTCCAGACTCTATTTTAACAACAACAAAAAAAATAATGTACCTACTGTCATACTCCATTCAGGCAATGTGTCTGATGTTCCATCTGGTCGGGGTCGGGAAGTGCTGAGACTTAGGTGACTGCTGTAGCCAATGACTGGTCGCAGTAGTTACATTTTGTGTATCTGTACTGTAAGGGTATGTTCACATTGAGTTTTTTGTGGGCTGATTTTGAGGCAGAGTCCACCTAAAAAAAACAAAAAAAAAAACACCTCCCATTCATTTCAATTGGAGTCAGTAGTAGGTGATTTTTTTTTTTTTTTTTTTTTTTCTCCAGCTAGAATGAAAAAAAAAAAAAAAAAAAAAAGCGACATGACCTATTTTCGGCTAAAGGCCTACGTTGCGAAAATGCAGCTTTTTTTGCACATTTTGCTGTGTTTTTTTTTTTTTGAGCCAAAGCCAGAAGTAGATTGAGCAGAAGAGAGAAGTATAAGATCTTCCTATATATTCCCCATTTCTTTTGTACCCATTCTTGGCTTTGGCGCAAAAAACTGCAACAAAATCTGCATTTCTGCAGTGTGGGGCCTCAGCCTTCAGGTGGATTCTGCTTTGAAAAACCCATTGAACTTAATGGGAGGCGGAAAAAAGCGATAGTTTTGTCACGATTTTTGTTGTGTTTTTTTTCTTTTTGTTGCAAAAACCATATCAGAAACGGCAAGCGGTTTTTTAAGGGAATTTTCCAGGTCCATTTAGTAATCTCCTTCACTAAAAGTTCAGCCTCCTGAATTACAGATGGGACCTTCTTTAAATTCATTGATTATCTTTAATTAGACCATGTGAATGGTTTGTTGGACGGATAGGATATGCCGCCATGTTGCCGGAGATATCGGTCCTGTTTAGTTTTCTGATATCTCTCTACTGTCAGAAGGGCAGGCCATGACAAGGAGATGTAAGGAAGGCCCTTCTGACAGTGGAGAGATACCCAGCTCTGGCACCAGGGTGTATACCAGCAAACCTGACTGTCTCGCACTATATAACTCTGCTAATGTCTTTAACAGGATTTTTCTGTCCTAAAAAAACTTTTTTTTTTTTTCTCCCTTCAGACATTTGTAAAGGGGTTTTCTTTGTTAAAAACTTTGACCTCTCCTAAAGATAGACCTTTAGCGCCAGATTGGTGAAGGTCTGACACCTTGTAGCCTCTGTGTCAGCTACTGAGAGTGACTGATGTCAGAGAATGGAGCAGGAAGCAGACAGCGCTATTCTCTGTGTAGTGGCCAGATCAGGTAGTGCGGATCGGCTCCTATTCACTTGAACGGGAGCCAAACTGCAGCTCCTCAGTTCAGCCACTACACATAGAATAGCACTGTCTACATCTTGTCCATTCTCTGTGCATCAGGATGGGGTGCTGGATGTCAGACCTCACTAGTCTGATATTGATGACCTATCCTTAGGTTAATAAAAAATTTTTAGCCTGGAAAACCATGCAAGTGTGAGTGCTATTACTTGCCCTAACAACAACAACAACAGGGACACAGTTTATTAATATATTAGTCTGAAATAATAATGTAAATAGTACTCAAAATGTAATAATGGTATAACATGCATTAAATTGTGCAAACCTACATGATATGGTAGTGTAATTTTGGTGAAGTAGATACAGACACAGTCTGCGCATTGGTCCTGCCGTGCTATTGCAGCTCTGCTCCCAATGACATGAATGTAAGTTGAAGAGTAGTACTGAGCGTCTGCTTTAGGCCTGGTGCGCTGTGTATACCTAGTGACCCTGTCAATTTCATATTGAGCAAAACAAGAACTATGCTTTTTAGAGATTCATTCCAAAAAAGAACCTTATATATTTTCATATACCGTAGATTCATTTATATTGTACAGTCCAATGCATACAAATTGTTCTGAATGGAACAGAGGAATAAAACTAATAAAATACCTTACAAAACATTTTCAGGGGTCTATATGAGAGGTGTAATACTAAAGAAGATGCAGCTTTAATGGGGTTCTGGTAATAAAGGTTTAGACCGGGGTGAGGGATCTCACCAGCTCTGACTATGAAGTGACTGAACAGGAGCAGTAATACCCCAGACCTATATTTCAAGGGTCTTCTGACCTTACACCGCTCCCTTCCTGGATGGATCAGTTCTCGTATATTTTCGGCCGATGAAAGGAAATCTAGGCTCTGTGCTAATACGACTATTAGTTCAGCGTTGCTTTGCTGAGATTACTATAGCCTGCAGCCATGTACTTAATAAGGGAGGAGTCCCATTAGTAAATAGTGTGGATGGTGCTGAGTGACTATGGAGAGTCTGCTATTGTTTTATCCTCCTGTGCTGAAGACTCTTTACAGAGTGTAATCCATTACTATGGCCGTGTAGCAGTGTGAGATTTCAGTGTTTTTATGTAATGTTGATGTGCTATATAAAAGACGGTTTCTGCTAGCAGATACGTATAATTCATCGACCATGACCAGAATCAAAATGGTATCAGTATCTGATAATACATATTATCAAATGTGACTTGGACTTGCTTACATAATGCCAGTAATTCAATGTGGCAAGGCGGGACGGATCCAAAAATATTATATATGTCGGCCTGAAATGATCATTTTTTGCACTATGAGCTAAGAGGTAAGCAGCAAAGTCCTGGCGGCTGCAAAGATCTCATTTCTATAATGACAAAAACTGCAGCAATGGAGGCCGCAATTCACAATGGGAAAACACCTTTTGTTTGAGGTGACCCTAACCTATTTGTTGGATTGGGGGGATTTTTTTGGAATTGGACTCCCTTTAATATCTAATATGCTATATAGTTTACCACACAATGGTATCTACATAATGACTGAACTGTATCACGGCATGTATAGTAGTATAATGGTAACCTTCCTTTCTTCAAGACACAAAATAGGACCTTGAGCACTCCGCTGTGTGCACGTTCTGTTAGAGTTTACCTGCTGCGGAGATTTTTGTGAAATCTCATTGTATGGCCTACCACATATACTGCCTGTGTGCTAGTTATGTTTTCCACCGCTGGCACACTGACCCACTGATCCATTTCTCTGCCCTTGTACATTCAGCAGTGTATGGGGCCATGAATCCAGGGGAGCATTCAGGACAGATTTTATTCCTGCCCGTTTTGTCTCCTGAGCTCATTGAGATCAATGAATGTAGCCGTGGAGGCGCACATCACCCATGTGTCATTCAATCACGTCCTGGCTACATGCACATGGTTATTGGTCGCAGACTGTTTTGTCACTTTTTGTTCTGTGATAGTTTTGTCTTCCACTCTTTAGCTGACCTCTGTATCTCCTTGGTCATAGGCCACTAATGCTGTATAGTTTGATCCTGCAGTCTACAACATATCTATGTCTTTTCTAAAACGTATGTTAAAGGGGTTTTCCAGGCAAAAAATGTTTTTGTTTTTAAAAATGGACGCATGTCTATTAATGGGTTAATAAATGCACCCATATATCTTTAGCTGTGTTGTGAGTGATTTCTGGGTGTCTCTGGGAGCTCCTGGCATCTTCTGCATTTGTTTACTTGGTGACGCTTCCTTTCACCTCACTCCCCCGTCTTCCTCTCTCCCATACACCCCCTCCCTCTTTAGCTGTCCCGCCCAATACTAGCACTTCCCAACTGACTTTCCCCACCCCATCATACTTGCCTCTCTTCCTTCCAGTCTTCCTCCTGCGGAATGGCTCCTCCCTCTTTTCTGATTCTGCCAGCACATGTGCTGTAATCGGAGCGCTACTCTGTGCTCTGCAGCTGACAATCTACCTCTACTGCACAGGGGCGGGAGCTGCTCCTAGGCCTCTTCAGTACAGGTAGATTGTCGGCTACAGATCAGCATCGGGACTTTTGTCTGTGCCAGCAGTCAGATAAGAGGGAGGAGTCATTCCACAGGAGGAAGAGAGGCAAGTATGATGGGGAGGGAGTAGTTCTGTTTCTGGAATTGGTGAATGTCACTGGGGCAGTCACATGACCGCCCCAGGGATATGGGTAAATTGAATTATGTGGTCTAGAAAGTAGGAGGGAGCAGGGTGTTTACATTAGGGTAGGAATTAGCTTTTATCCCGGACAACCCCTTTAAGCAAAAATAGACGGGCATACTGTTGTCTATTATATGTGCTGTGAATCTTGAAACTTGCAGCCTGCCCATTGTTCAAAGATTAGAATTTTAATAGCCTTTTTTTGTTTTGGATTTGCTAAAGAAAGAGATTCTGGTGGAAGCCTGCCCATTGTACATGAGGAATCTTTACCCTGGCACTTCCTCTTCATTCCTCCTCCCTCACCATAGACTTCTGTAGACCTGTATAAACTGAGTCTTGAGATGTATATAGTAAGGATTTTCAGAGTGTAGTCATTTGAGCAGAAAAACAACCTGATAATAGCAGAAATGGTTATTTCTGTCTGATATATTAGAGTTTCTTACAGTCGCCTGTACTGTTCATTTATACAAAGTTTGTTGAAATGGCAGCGCCTTTGCCTTTTTAAGTCTTGAAAATCCTGTTTAGAGCTTTGAATGACATTCTTAGTCCACAGACTTCAATAGCATTACAAATCTGTGAAGATCTTACAAATGCATTGATGTCCAAAAGAAATCTGTATTAGCAGCCGGCTTGTAAGGAAAAGTGTAGAACGGTATCTTAGCCAAGTTATCAGCTATTCCGGGGAACACATCTAAAGACTCCCTCGCTGTATTCCCTGACACAGTTAATGCCTGGTACAGGATGTGACCCACATTTACTGTACATTGTTGTCTTACCAGATACTTTTGTGCCACCACTTTTGTAAGATTGCACTGAAGTATTGAATATTGTTATATGCTAATTCCCCAGAGAAGCATGGAGAAGTTTTCTGGGCTAAAAATTTTGATGATCTGTACCAGATTGATGATGGTCTGATACTCTAGTTGATGTGCAACTTTTTAATCTGTTAACCAATTTAGCCTCACCCCATGCACGCTCTCTTTTAAGGAAAGTGGCAATCGGCCCTGCCAAATTTTATATTTTATACCATAAATTTGTCAAAATTTTGCAAGAAATGCACACCAACTAGGAGCTAGTTATTTTAAATTATATTACACAATTATTTAATACTTGGTTGTATAGGTTTTTTTTCCCTATAGATTTGCTCTTTATATTTTTTTTTTTGGGGGGGGGGGGGATTCCTTCTCCAGTGTGTGCGTTTTTTTTTGTTTTTTTTTTGTTTTTTTTTAATGTTACTGAATTAGGATTTAGAAAGCAGTTTGAGTTCTGTGTGCAGAGGTTCCGGTGTACTACTTTAAAAAGAGCTATCAGGTTAAATTATACATCACAAGCAATAAACAGGGGAGAGCATGGCGAAGCTGCATCACATAGGTTCTGCTCACAAAACTTGCATAGACTATGAGAGTCAGGAGAGCTTTATAGGAAAAGGGCACAAGTTCTAAGTCACTGGTCAGTACTTGACTTCTCCGAGGTAGGATCAAGCAAGTGCGGTGTACTAAGACTCTGCCTCTCGTCTGTCTATGAAGGACTAGAGACTTAATGGGAAATGTAAGCTGCATGGTTGTATATGAGGTTGTTAGACAAGTCGGGATGTTAGACGGCACATGCACCACTGGAATAAGCATATATAATGGCATTATTCTTTAGTATTGACCTATATAGGCACAAAAACCTGTATATAACATAGGACCATAGAAGATTGATGTCAGAAATGACCTCATGGTCCGTCTAGACTGCCCTTAAAATGGTATTTTCGTAGGAAAGATGTTTGGTTACTAGTTTTTATTATTTCTGAAATGTCACGATGACTTTCCGCATCTATGACTTCTGTATCTGTGACTTAAAAAATTGTGTAGAAAATAAACCAACCCTATACCTGACAGCCTGCTGAGCTAAAGAGAGAGATATTCCTTGTAATGGAAAGCAGGTAGGGAGTCTTGTAAGGTTTGTGTAGGAAATGGTCGACTTTCAGCATCAAATAATTGAGCATTTTACTTTAAGCCATCACTACACCCCGCTACTTTACACTGTTCCCATAGTGCTGTAGATGATGGCAGAATAAAACCATGCCCTGTACAGCACTGAACATTACATAGCGCACCACTTGAATGGGACTGAGCTGTGAATAGCTCATGGGATTAATGAATGTGATGTCACTGGCATTGTGAAGCAGAAGCTTTCTACTGAAAGGATAAGAAAAAAAAAAGTTTACCCAGACAAAAAAACTGGCAGACATTTTGGCTTAGATCCAATACGTATGTCCCCCATGGACTTTATTCAGGCAATTACAGCTGTTGTAGTGCCCGGACATAGTGTGAATAGCGCCTCAGTCTGTAAGATCTTGTGTGATACAGAGAGGACTAGGACAAGTTCTTTAATGTCAGTGTTTCAGCTGGAGGCTCCTTGCTCTGTGCAGCAGCAATGGGATTTGTTATTTTCTCCCCGCTCTGTTGGCAGAATACCTAAGTATTTTATGGCACCTGTGGAAGCAGCAGAACATTTAGGCACATTACCGCTGCATTTCTCAGTTTACTATGGCATTATGGAGCATGCCATAATGTTCATGTTCTTAATTTCTGCATTATTCTGTGTGACATTGTGGGCATATGTAGCACAGTCAGACCCCGTAAAAGCCTACAGCTGACGTATTACAGCGCCTTGTAGCTCAGAGGTTGTAAGAGCTGTAATAACTTCACTGGGGGGGGGGGGGGGGTATTTTTTGCAATATTGCTTTGTTCCTAAACAAAATCCCTTTCCAGCATTTTATTTGCCTATAGGTTGCAATGTAGACTATTAAATAATAATGTGCTGTGAGTCTTTTCTATGAGTAGAAAGAGATGAACCAGAACCAGTGACACAAATCTTCTGTCCCCCAGCTACACTGCGGAGACGTAATGAGGGGGATTCACTATTCCTTCTATGTCATAAAACTGGTGTAGACAGGAATAGCTGTGGCCACAGCCGACTGTTAATTGAAAAATAATGGAAACTGAATGTCAGCGCTGACTAACAAACGGCATTTTGTGCTTTTTGGTTATTTGGGTTTGGTTATTACAGTATTTGGAAAGTTCTACCAGTGGATGACCATACTGCAGAATATTGTAATTAGGAGACCAGGAAGGGAGCAATGTGAAGGGGTCATGTGAAAATACACTGTAAGCTCTGCACACAGCAAGGGAAACTTCAACGCTACAGCTAATCATTGTATAGACTAGCTTATTATATCGCTGTACTGCTAATTCATTAGTTAAGGAAAAATGGTGGAACATGATGTCTGAGAGAAGCATGGAGGGATTTGATCGGTAGTTTTATATTGTAGGAATACAGCTGAGCTGGACTTAAAACACATTACAATGCTAGACTATTGCTTTTGGCTTGCTACTTTAGTTCCCCATCACCACCACCTTTATTGGTATAAAGAGCTGTGTGCTTGCTTTATTGATTTCTCAGAACTTTGAGCGACTTCACCTGAGTTGGTGGACTGATCGCTGGTTGTTCCTGTACTGTCTATCAGGTATCTATATTTATCACTCTATAATGTAGTTATAGAAGTGGTTTCTCTTGTATTTAGTAACTTGACTTACATTCATGTATTTGGTCATATTCTATCCATACACTGCTTCAGACTCTGTTGTGCTGGTCCTTGTGGTTCTGTTCTGGATTTTTCTCCTCCCGGTGTCTGTGATGTGTTTGTAGGTGTCCGCCTGAGTTAGTTTTATTGCTAAGACAGATCCTTCTCTATCTGGTTTAACTATTGCCCCTATAGATTGACTGACTGGCATTAGGGACCAGGTTTTCTCCTATTTATTTTTCGTATTTCTTTATAGATTTATTGGTCCTTTTGAAGGGAATCTGTCCACAGACCCCAGCATATCAACCAAGCCCTTTCGATAGGTTAGGGCCACCTCAATCAAATGGTGTTATCCCTTTGTGAATCGCTGTCTCCAAATAGGACCTGTCACCAGCTCAATGAACAACGTATACACTACATAGGTGCTATTACATGTGCTGTTTTTACACGTGTTAATGCATGTTCTGCCTTTTGTACCCCAATGTAAATCATTCACACTGATCAAAAATGCAAAACAAGTACGTGGTGTCAAGAAATGCAAGTGCAAATGTGAGTAAAAATGCAGATATGTAATAGCATCCTATGGAGGAAACAATTGGTCCCCAGATATTAATCCTTGCATTTGGATGTTTGTGTCCCCTTGCCCCCCTGTGGATAAAATCCAGCCCCTCACCATGCAGTTGTCTTCTCAAACCTCTGTAAAGGAATGGGTCATAGCCTTGTCATAGGAGTCATTGCTATAACCGGACAGTTCATGAAATGTCTCTTATTCTAGATATTGCACCATCACCAGTGAGCAGTATTATTACATAGTGGAGGCGTCTAGGAACCCTACAATCTTTTGTGTGCTTTATTTTCTTCACTACTGTAAGAAAAGTTTTTTTTACAAGACAAAAATCTGCCAGACCTTTTGGCTTAGAGCTGTATGCTTGACCCTGTGGACCATGCCTGCGTCTGATTCAATTAATAGTATAGTAGATTTGTTTGGGCAAATTATTCTCAGCCCACATTAGTATCTGCCCACTTTCATAAAAAATTGTAAGTGAGACACAGAAAAAGGAAAGTGTGTGTGTGTGTGGGGGGATAAAGGCCAAGGGCCAAAGATGCACAATCTCTATTCCCATGAAGTGATCAGGTTAATAATAAGAGGGTCTGTCTCGTGTTCTGACGTATCTGTTTTTGTAAAATAACATGAAATAACAATCATGTAGTATCTTTTCTTTGTAACACTGCATCGTGCCCATTCCTCAGTTATTCCTCCTAGAAATTTATAACAAAATTTACAACTGCGTATGACCATTTGGGACAGCGGTCCTATGCACTCTGCAGTCAGTGCTGTCTAGAGAAGGGGACTAAATAATAAAAGTAAGTGTGCACACACAGATGCCCACAATGGCGCCTTCGAAATCTTCAGTACAAACCCTCGGTGGGGTATTGGTGATAGCCTAGGAGGTAACTAAAATGTTCCTTGTGGTGGGTTTCGTAAGCTACAGCTTGCCCCAGGACCTCTTGTCTGAAGGTCAGTGATAAAAGTACATATATACCTAGGGATAAAAAGGGTAGGCGGTTTAACTGAGCGCTGCGGTACCCAGATGGAATATGCAGAAATTTCAATGAGTAGGACAGTTGTGGTTCCAATATCGTTTATTCCAGTAAAAAGGCAATGTGTTTCGACACTGTGTGTCTTCATCAGGCCAATTGAGTAATGACCGAGACTAGCATATATATAAATAAATGCCTGAATATATAAAAAGAAGCATAAACCTAAAATCCAGTAGTCAAATAAATCAATTGGTATAAAACAAATATAACATACAAAATGTGGTAGCCATATACTGGTGTGGCATAAAATGTCTACAGAATTTAATAAATGGGGGACTTGTGCATAATAAGTCATGTGAGCTGGTAATACATGAAGGTTAGAGTACAGCTACCAGCTGCGATTCTGTGGATACATATGAGAAGACAAGCAGTGATACATCAGATTGGAGCGGTACCATCCATCTGTCAATTCATTCATTTCTATAAGGAAGAAGAGGAATTCTTTCCCGGGATACAAGTTGTTAGGTCTATAGATGTTACATTTAGCTGAGCCTTCTTACATGATAAAATAACTTTACGTCTTGTGGTAATATAATTTCTGACAGATGTGAATAAAATGTGACTCTGCATCAGTTACCCCTAGGTATGTTGTACATTATTAAATTATAATTTACTTATTTTTTTTCTCCTTAGGATAACCGCACCCTGTGCCACCATGGCTCATTCGAAAACGAAGGGAAACGATGGGAAGATCACGTATCCACCAGGGGTCAAAGAGATCTCTGACAAAATATCAAAAGAGGAAATGGTTAGACGACTCAAGGTAAGGTTTTGTATATTTTTGCGAAGGACTATTGTCCATTTTATTTATTTATTTGTAACACTCTTACTCTAGGCTCCTACTTGTGTTCATGTGTCTGTTCTTCGGTTCTGCTTACAGAGCGGTTACCCACGGACCCCCTAGACTATAATGGGGGCATTCGGGGTTCTGCCCACTTTCCGTCCAAAGAATGTGGTGAGAAAAGTCTTGCTGGCATTTTTCAAGCAGAGTGGGGAACGAAATCCCCAAGCGTTCACCGAGCGAAAATGTGAACCCCACCGTGACCAGTTGCCAGTGAATATAACCAGGAATGCAGGAATTTTCTATGGTCTGGGACATGTTAGAAACCCAGGAATAAAGACACCTTGGCTGTGTTTCTGACAATTCCCAGACCACAGAAAGTTCCTGAATTTATGGTTGTGTCAAATGGCAACTGATCAAGACAGCAGATGTCACCACAAAGATAAGCAAAGGAAATTGTTTAAACTTTGCAAGATTTTGATTTCTATTTGCCTAAATATTTTAATCGTCTATAAATTTAAATACAATGATGTTCATGCGAGAAAATCCCTTTAAGACCAAGGCCACTTTTTGAGAAAATGTAGGGTTTTTTTTTTTTTTTTTTAAATGTAGATTGTGAGCCCCACATAGAGCTCACAATGTACATTTTTCCCTATCGGTATGTCTTTTTGGCATATGGGATGGAAATCCATGCAAACACGGGGAGAACATACAAACTCCTTGCAGATGGTTTTTTTGCCCTTGGCAGGATTTGAACACCAGGACTCCAGTGCTGCAAGGCTGCAGTGCTAACCTCTGAGCCACCGTGTGGCCCCAAAATGTAGTGTTTTGTCCACTGTGACATAAAAACGCTGCGTTTTACAGTACCTGACTAGTCCTATCCCACATTGTCAAGAAAAAAAAAACCTGCTGCAGAAAGGTCGCATTTTCAAAACGCAGCAAGTCCATTTTTTTAACGTATAACTGTACTAGGGACAGAAAGTCCATAGAGGAAAACTCTGTGAAATTGCTGCAGGGGAAAAAAGCAATGCATTTTCGTCATGGTCTTTTCTGCAACATGTTTTTCCTGCACATCGCACCGTGGGGCCTGTGTGTTGACAGAAGACAAAACCAAATGGTAAGAAGATTGTCACGATTTGTCTTTTATTACATCTTTTTGCTTTTCTGTGTCTCTTAAGAATTAACTGAGCAGATTAGAAACGAGGGAAGGATTGAGGCAGTCGTCTCCTCTCCGCTCGCAGCAGGCTATGATGTTGGTGCAACCGAGCAAAAAAAAAAAAATGTCTATGTGCACTTGGCCTTGGGGTGCCTTAAAAATATAGCAGTGGTACATGGCTGCTGTAAAAAATCCAAGTTAATAGTGTGCTGTTCCCCTCCAGCATCACTATAACTCAGAACGGACACAAAGTAAAGGCCAAGCTGCTGTTTGTAGAGGCATCAGCTCAGCGGTGTGTGATGGTGGTCACTTTACATAGGTTTTGGAAGTTTTTTCTTTTTTATAGCCAAAGTATAAATATTCTTCACTTTCTGTGACCTTCTGTTTCAGTAGGTAACCTTTGCTAAGGGCAGTAAGGGGCAAAAGGGGCTCTGCTTCATGTTAACTGAACTGCTTGTGGATCGTTGAATATATTAAAATGTCCGGGTAGTCTTCAGAGAACGGGAAGGGAATTTTCTGAACATACTTTATATAGGACCTGCAGACGCACAGAAATAGTGGAGATGCAGGAGAGATGTGCCGGCTGTCAGACTCCCTATAGAGAGGATAGAGATGTCTTATTACTGCTCAATGAGGTCCATGTGTAGGTGAAGGAAGCCGCCATAATACTTCCTACTTCTGCCTTGTGATGATGGGGATAGCTGCATGATTTGGTGGGGTTTAGGAGAGCCAGGTGAGCACTTCAGTGTATTATTATCATGCTGTAATTCCCCTGTAATTGGAGAAAATCAGCAAGCTCGTGGGGGGAATATACTATTAACTCTACACTAGAACAGTGGTGTAGGTGGGAACAGTCGGGGCTATTTATTTTTTAGTTGTGTGTGACCTTTTTTAAGGTCAGTTTGGGGCAGGGGGAGGGGTTGAGAACAGTGCCGGGGACAGACACATTTTGGTGCAACAAAAGTACTGTAACTCACTGGAGAGCTGGTATGGTTTTTTTTTTTTCTTTTAATACCTGAAATCTGCGCCAGTTTCTTTAGTGATCTTGAATTTTCATGCAGGGAGCATTTCTGAATTAAGAGCATGTGTCAAATTAATACCGTACTAATAATTGTATAATATAATTTCATTTTGAGTTGGAATCGGTAGGTTTTTTTTTTTGTTTTTTTTTGTCTGACTCCACAGTCCTGACATGGATTTATATGGTGCCTGCTCATGACCTGAGAAGATGCTGTAGTCGTCGGGTCCCAACACTAGTGGTCAGAGATCTCATTTCTCCTGAGGAAAGATGCAGATACTAAACTTTGATGCCAAGCAGTCTGTGTTTTTATGTCCTCAAAACCTGACAAGACCTTCTGCACAAAACTTAGTGGGTTTCCAATGTTGGGCAGAGTTTGCAGCAGAATGCACTCGGATGACACCCTGACTTCCAAGTGCATTACATTATGTATTCATTACATTCATGCCTATGGAAGCTTTGGATCCATTCCGTTCTGATGACATGGATGATTAGAGAAAGTTCTATTCTGCTTCGTGTCATCGGAACAGAATGAATTGGAAGCCCCCATAGATGTGGATGTATAATGGAATGCACCTGTCACTCTGAGTGTTATCCAAGTGCGTTCTCCTGCAAACTCAGACCCAATGCACACGACCGAGTGTGCTCCTAATATGGGGCTAAGGCCTTAGCTCTGCTGTACTTGTATACATGATCATACAGGAGAAGCTGTCACTCTGCATATGTCTCTTTATATAAGATGTGTGTGTGTGTGTATAATATATAATATATTTTGTGTGTGTTATACATGGAGACCTAAACAGTGGCCCTGCCGTAATAAAACACAATACAATAATGTGTTTATGCCCCCCCCCCCCCCCCCCAAATCAATCCTTCATCCTGATGCCCCATCCACGGGATAGGTCATCAGTATGTGATCTGTAAGGGTCTGACACCCAGACCTAGCACAGATCAGCTGTTGCAACATCCACCAGGTTTCAGTATTAGCTAGTGGACAGTGAGAGGTTTCCCCATGTAACAGAAGCGATGCAGCAGCGCCGTCCACTGCATAGTGGTAGTTCTAGAGAATTGCAGCAATGCTGCACGAGCTGTCCATCCACTAGTAGCTTCTGGTACCTGGAGGCTGCTGCTGATCTGTACAGTATATAGGGATACAGTTTGGGCCTAAAATGCAAGCAAGCAAAATGTGCTCAACTTGACAGCTGAAGCTTCTTTGGTTTATTAGAAGTGGAGTTAAAAGTTCCCTAAATGGATCGCTTATCTATGATATGGCTGGAGCACCAGTATTACACCTGTCTGACAAGTGCAGAGTACTCTGGTTTGTGTTTTCTTTTTTTTTTTTTGTGTGTTTTTTTTTAATTATATATAAATTTCCAGCTATTACTATAACCTTTTTCCTAGAGAAGCCGTCTGTGTATTCTACACTACACTGGGCATGTGCAGGGCTGTGGAGTCTCAGGGGGGCTGATATTACCGTATATCAGATTGCCTTCTGTCCCCCATTGATTTCAGTGTGTGGCACTCTGACAATCGGAGCACAAGTATGTCCTTTCAATGGGGGAGCAACTGAGTTGCTAGTCTGGGAGGACGTATGGTAGACATCCTTGCCAGGAAAAGGGTCATTTCATCTTTTTATTTTGATCACTTTATGAAAAATCATTTTACAATTGATGATACCCTTTAAAATAATGGTGTGTTTAATTTTTTTTCATTTCTAGATGGTGGTAAAAACTTTCATGGATATGGATCAGGACTCTGAAGAGGAGAAGGAGCGATATCTAAACCTCGCTCTTCATCTAGCTTCTGACTTTTTCCTAAAGCATCCCGATAAAGATGTCCGCTTACTTGTAGCCTGCTGCCTTGCAGATATTTTTAGGATTTATGCCCCGGAAGCTCCATATACTTCTCCAGATAAATTAAAGGTAAGTTTCAGTTTGGGTGGAATATATATAGTTATTAGATTTGCAGTTTATACCAGCACTTTTCTATGAATGACAGTCAATGTATAGTCTAAGCAATGATGTTTAATCCTAAGCCTCATGCACACGACAGAATGTACAGTCCAAGGCTTTCTATGGGGCTGCAAATGTTCTGTTCTTGAATGCATAATATCTATCTACTTAGATATATGTATGTATACAGATAGATGGAAAGATCTATATATATAGATAGATAGATAGCTATGTGTGTGTGTGTGTATGTATGTATGTATATATATATATACAGTCCTATGAAAAAGTTTGGGCACCCCTATTAATCTTAATCATTTTTTGTTCTAAATATTTTGGTGTTTGCAACAGCCATTTCAGTTTGATATATCTAATAACTGATGGACACAGTAATATTTCAGGATTGAAATGAGGTTTATTGTACTAACAGAAAATGTGCAATATGCATTAAACCAAAATTTGACCGGTGCAAAAGTATGGGCACCCTTATCATTTTATTGATTTGAATACTCCTAACTACTTTTTACTGACTTACTGAAGCACAAAATTGGTTTTGTAACCTCAGTGAGCTTTGAACTTCATAGCCAGGTGTATCCAATCATGAGAAAAGGTATTTAAGGTGGCCAATTGCAAGTTGTTCTACTATTTGAATCTCCTCTGAAGAGTGGCATCATGGGCTACTCAAAACAACTCTCAAATGATCTGAAAACAAAGATTGTTCAACATAGTTGTTCAGCGGAAGGATACAAAAAGCTGTCTCAGAGATTTAACCTGTCAGTTTCCACTGTGAGGAACATAGTAAGGAAATGGAAGACCACAGGGACAGTTCTTGTTAAGCCCAGAAGTGGCAGGCCAAGAAAAATATCAGAAAGGCAGAGAAGAAGAATGGTGAGAACAGTCAAGGACAATCCACAGACCACCTCCAAAGAGCTGCAGCATCATCTTGCTGCAGATGGTGTCACTGTGCATCGGTCAACTATACAGCGCACTTTGCACAAATAGAAGCTGTATGGGAGAGTGATGAGAAAGAAGCCGTTTCTGCACGTACGCCACAAATAGAGTTGCCTGAGGTATCAAAAAGCACATTTGGACAAGGCAGCTTCATTTTGGAAACAAAAATTGAGTTGTTTGGTTATAAAAAAAGGCGTTATGCATGGCGTCCAAAAAGAAACAGCATTCCAAGAAAAACACATGCTACCCACTGTAAAATTTGGTGGAGGTTCCATCATGCTTTGGGGCTGTGTGGCCAATGCCGGCATCGGGAATCTTGTTAAAGTTGAGGGTCGCATGGATTCCACTCAGTATCAGCAGATTCTTGAGAATAATGTTCAAGAATCAGTGACGAAGTTGAAGTTACGCCGGGGATGGATATTTCAGCAAGACAATGATCCAAAACACCGCTCCAAATCCTCAGGCATTCATGCAGAGGAACAATTACAATGTTCTGGAATGGCCATCCCAGTCCCCAGACCTGAATATCATTGAACATCTGTGGGATGATTTGAAGCGGGCTGTCCATGCTCGGCGACCATCTAACTTAACTGAACTTGAATTGTTTGTCCAAAATACCTTTATCCAGGATCCAGGAACTGATTAAAAGCTACAGGAAGCGACTAGAGGCTGTTATCTTTGCAAAAGGAGGATGTACTAAATATTAATGGCACTTTTCTGTTGAGGTGCCCATACTTTTGCACCGGTCAAATTTTGGTTTAATGCATATTGCGCATTTTCTGTTAGTACAATAAACCTCATTTCAATCCTGAAATATTACTGTGTCCATCAGTTATTAGATATATCAAACTGAAATGGCTGTTATAAACACCAAAATATTTAGAACTAAAAATGATTAAGATTAATATATATTAATATATATGATTAAGAATGATTAAGATTAATATATATATAGTGTGTGTGTTTTATGCACCATCATAATTGGAGGGGTTGAGTTTCTGCAGTACATGTTTTTTTTTTTTCTCTCTCAATAGGATATCTTTATGTTCATAACAAGACAGCTTAAAGGGCTTGAGGACACCAAGAGTCCACAGTTCAATAGATACTTCTACTTGCTCGAGGTAAGCCCTTTTTGCTGAAGGTTAATGTCTTTGTATTCCTGCTCATGTCCTATTCCTAAACCCTGACTTGTTTTCTTTCTGTGGTTAGAATATTGCATGGGTGAAGTCTTACAATATATGCTTTGAGCTGGAGGACAGCAATGAAATCTTCACTCAGCTATACCGGACGTTATTTTCAGTGATCAAGTAAGTGCAGAATAGATTGTGAGCTCTTCTATATCCTAAACAAAAGGGAAATTTGTATATTGTGCTGCCTACATGACATTTCTGCTTCTACCTTTAAAGGGGTTGGCCAAAGTTTTAATGTTCTTCTCTATCCACAGGAAAGGGAATAAATAACATGCAGACTAGTTAGGGTCTTACCTCATCCTGTGCGTCCAGGATCCCACAGTACAATAAGGCGTAAAGTTATATATGACAGAGTGGACCCAAAGAAGGACATTGTAACACTTTTATATTTTAACTTCTCATGAGTGGAGTTTTCTCCTTTAACACCCTCTTACAGAAATCCAGGAATCTCTCTTACTCCCTCTACTTACTTAGTTTCCCTATTCACTACCTGGATTCTTGTACACCATATATTAATTCAATAGGTTCCTGTCCCAAAACTTCCCATGTCGAATACATTAAGTGGGATAGCTGCACATAGGTAAATATTAAGGCTACATATAAAGTTGTGTTGAAGTCCTGGCAGCACGGTGGCTCAGTGGTTAGCACTGCAGCCTTGCAGCGCTGGAGTCCTGGGTGCAAGGAGTTTGTATGCTCTCCCCATGTTTGCGTGGGTTTCCTCCGGTTTCCTCCCACACATCAAAGACATACTGATAGGGAATTTAGATTGTGAGCCCTATATGGGACAGTGACTGTCAATGTCTGTAAAGCGCTGCGGAATATGATGGCGCTATATAAGTAAGCATAATAAATTAATAAGTCCTGCAAAATTGATATTTTCTTCTGGCGACGTCTTTAAGATTCCATTATAAGCAATGGGGTCCTTCAGTATCTGTTGCTGTCAGTCATTAGATGGATCACTTTTCCCTTCTGGTCCATCCAATCCCAATAGGGCTGTCTGCAGTGTCAGAGCATGAAAACAACAATGCAGAACGCCAGGAGAAAATAAAGTGAATCTTGTATTATTCACCCAACATATTGCAGTATTTCACCCCATAAGCGGCTTTATCAGGATGAAGACTTTTTTTTTTTTTTTCTTCTGTATGCCTGTGTTATGTGAGGTTCTATGGAGTGGACCTTGGATTGCCTGCACCCGTCATATCATAGGAGCCGAATTTAAAGGTTGTGCTGTTTTTCTCTTGCAATGACTAAGCTGCAGAAAAAAAAATCATCACAAAATGAACAGATCTGTGTGTGATTTGTGTGTAAGGCTTCTGTAAGGGTATGTTCAGACGGCGGAAAACGAAGAGGAATTTCCTCTTCATTTTTCACTGCTAGCATTTTTGCTGCGGCCTAGCTGTGATGGGATGCTGATGCATCATTGTTCCATCGTGGTATTCCTCTCCTGAGTAGACCCTGATGAATGGAGTCTAGAGCTGCGGACCCCACGGCTGAATCTGCGGCAAGATCGATCAGATGTTTCTTTTTTCCGTATCGTGCTGCGATCTCTGCCTCCCTTTGTAAACGATGGGAGGCGGATTCCGAGAGGCATCTGCTTCTAATTTGGGGGGTGAAATCCACCCTCGAATCCGTGGCAAATTCCTCCCTAAAAATGGACGCTGGCTTTTTAAAAATGCCGTCAGATCTGCCATCAGCATTATATAGAGTGGGGGGAGCTTTGCAGATTGATAAATCGTCTTCATGTAACTTATAGGAGAGTCCATTGGGTCGTCCTACTAAGTGACAGAGCTTTTTTTTCCCTACATATGCTCATACAAGGAGGACTGTAAAATGGACTAAGGCCACCCCCTGGTCTCCTAAGCGGAGCATGAGTTTCAGTTTATAAGCTGCAAGCTATACTGAATCTTCACATAAAACCATATACCTGGACCACTCCTGTTGCTTGTACATTGGACTGCATTTTCTTGGTGTCCGTGTCACATTCAATTGTCAGATGCTGGTGTGACTGTCCATAGCCCTATTGTAAGATGAGCATTAACATTCAGCCATTCATTGGTGCTTCCATATTATCTGTTTGGTCTCGCGTTCTGTTCTTTGGTAAAGGTTAAGTCATTCAACGTGTCGTTTTGCTGTTTAATTGTCTCCTAAAGCCATTTTATTACATTGACCTTTTTGGTAATTTCAGCAATGGCCACAATCAGAAGGTGCACATGCATATGGTGGATTTGATGAGCTCCATTATATGTGAAGGGGACACCGTTTCTCAGGAGTTGCTGGATACAGTCCTGGTCAATCTGGTGCCAGCACACAAGGTACTTTTTATTGCAACATTTTTTTTTTTTTTTTTTTTTTTTTTTATTATTATACATATATGGTTTTCTTACTATGGTATTATTCAAGGGGGATTGATATATTTTATGGCAATCTGCCAGACTGTTACACTGAATTTGTGCTGATAGTCTATCGAAGGGCCGGGGTCCCATGGCCTCTATGCCATGAATGTATTCAGTGGTAATGGTACAGCGTAAAGTAACAAGACAAACATAAAAATGTTTTCAGTGTAATATGCAGCTGTCTTCATGGTGTCTGTATGTGATCATTTGTGGTAAAGGGGAAGGAAGTATTAGATTATTCAGCATCCAATACGAGGCTGCGCAGGTGTCCATGGGCAGAGCTTCTCTAACCCACATGTCTGCACCTGCGAGATTTACTGCCTACATCTGGCTATGGTTTTATCCTTGAGGACTTGTTATTAAAGTGGTTTAGCCTTGAACATAAACCATACATTTTCTGCAAATTTTACACTTTTGCAGCCATGAATAAAGATTTTCTCTAACCATCTTAGTACTGACAGTCTGTTGTCCAGATTAGTTGAAACCGAAGCAAAATCTTGAAAAAAAAATAGGAAATTTAAAGGAAGCTCTTCTACTTTTCCCTCCTTCTAAGCCCACTTCTGGCTTTGGTTCCTAAAAGCAAAGCAAAATCTGCAACAAAAAGCAGCTTTTCTGCAACGTGTAGCCTCCGCCTCAAGCCCTGTTCACATCTGCATTGTAGATTGAGAGGTAGCTAATGGATCCTGCACCACAGATGTGAATATATCCTTATGGTTACCCTTTAGATTTTTAATATAATAATAAATATAGATTTAATAATACATTTTTATTTTATATTTTTTATTATTATTATTATTATTATTATTATTATTATTATTATTATTATTTTATTATAAATTTTTTATGTTTCAGAATTTGAACAAGCAAGCTTATGACCTGGCTAAAGCTCTCCTGAAGAGAACTGCTCAAGCTATAGAGCCGTACATTACTAATGTAAGTTTGGTATCCTTCTATATTTTCCGTCTCTTTTTAAAGAATGAGCAATGATTGCAAATTACAAGTGGAAATCTTATTCTTATTCTTATGGTAGAGTTGGAAGGGACCTCAAGGGCCATCGGGTCCAACCCCCTGCGAGTGCAGGTCTTCCTAAATCATCCCAGCTATATGTTTATCCAGATTCCGCTTGAAGATTTCCATTGATGGAGCGCCCACCACCTCCCGTGGCAGCCTATTCCACTCTCTCACTACCCTCACTGTCAGAAAGTTTTTCCTAATGTCTAATCTGTATCTCTTTCCCTTTAGTTTCATCCCATTGCTTCTTGTACTTCCTTGTGCTAATGAGAATAGGGTAGATCCCTCTGCACTGTGACTACCTTTCAGAGATTTGTAGACTGCTATTAAATCTCCCCTCAGCCTTCTCTTCTGCAAACTAAACAATCCCAGTTCTTTTAGCCGCTCCTCATAGGACATGGTTTGCAGACCTTCCACCATTTTGGTTGCTCTTCTCTGGACTTGCTCCAATATATCGATGTCTTTCTTGAATTGAGGCGCCCAGAACTGTACACAGTATTCCAGGTGTGGTCTGACCAGGGAAGAGTACAGCGGAATAATGACCTCTCTTGATCTAGATTCAATGCTTGTCTTAATACATCCCAGAATTTTATTAGCCTTTTTTGCAGCAGCACCGCACTGTTGGCTCATGTTGAATTTGTGATCTACTATTATGCCCAAGTCCTTTTCCCCTATGCTATCACTTAGTTCTATTCCTCCCATACTATATATGTTTTTTACATTTCTGTTACCCAGATGTAGAACTTTGCATTTGTCCCTGTTAAATACCATTTTGTTCGCCTCAGCCCATTGTTCCAGTGTGTCTAAGTCCTTTTGAATACACTCTCTCTCCTCTCTAGTGTTGGCTATTCCTCCTATCTTCGTATCATCTGCAAATTTTATGAGTTCCCCAATAATTCTTTGAGTCCTTTGTGCAGTGCCTAAAATGTGATTGAATTGTTGATACTGTAGACTACATATAGTGTTTCCTTAAGGCCCCTTGCAGATGACCATGTACTTTTTCAGTGTGAGATCAGTGTTTTCCCCAGATAGCATACTGACCTATTCATTTCCTATGGGTCCGAGCACACTATCGTGTATGCCACGGATCCGTGTGCTGCAATACTCTGCGAAGGTCCTATTCTTAATAGCATAGCCGTCCACATACCAGGGCTAGCTTATATGAAGCCGATCAATGAGGTGATAGCAGACAGTATAGGTCCCAAGGCATTGCTGATCTAACGCATCTGTAGTCCGTCAGGTACAGATCCAGTGCCCTGAGGACTGAGATAGAAGCCGTTTCTATTCACTTATCTCGTCTTTTTCAGCCCACATAGTGCTTATTGATGTCGGAGTACCCCTTAAGGAGACGCAGTGTGAAACAATTTTAACTGCCAAACGATGGATAACTTTGTAACGGGTTCACACAAGCGTACAGTATTTCAGAAAGTTTTCCTGTGTTTGTTTTTTTTTTTTTCTCCTGCTGGCTTCCAGTCCTTGCTTAGTACTAATGATGTGTAAGTGAATGGCGGCATAAAATATGCATATCCAGTCATAGCTTGTATTCCCATAGTGCTGCTTTCCAGACCTTTAATGTGGCTGTTAAGGTTTATTTTATTGGTTTCATAGAAATGTTTTGGCCCAGTTCTGTATGACGTTGGTTTAGCTGCTGTGATGTAATAAACTTTTATCTGTACATTTATAGGAAGCTTATTAAAGTGTGTTTATAGTTTTTAATTTCTCTGACTTGTTTTGCAGTTTTTTAACCAAGTCCTCATGCTTGGCAAAACCTCCATCAGCGACCTGTCTGAACACGTGTTTGATTTGATTCTGGAGCTATATAATATTGATAGCCATTTGCTCCTTTCGGTCTTACCGCAGTTGGAATTTAAGCTCAAGGTGAGTTTGTCTAGTCCGGATCAGTTCTTTATGGGGAAAGTTTGTTTGGTGTACAAGGATGCTCATGCATGTAGGGTCTAATAAGTCACTACACTATAAGTGGCCTTGTAAGGACATATATATATAATAATTATATATTATGCGTGTGTTTATATATACCTAGTCAGCCTATGTCATCCTTCGTACTGATGACAAGCAGGTTAGAGGGGTTATTCTCAGACTATGCCACTAGGTTTCAGGGAAAACCATGCATTGATGTTTAGGGAGCAACCATCCAAAAGGTGGTGCTAGAGGCAGTTTACCTTTTCTAATGTGGAGGACTTATTAGCATAAAACTGTTCAAGTAAATATTTGCATTCCCATAAACCTCAGTTTATTTATAATAACTCTGGGTTGTGCAGTTTGTTGGCCTTCTTACACTAGGTTTACACTAGTGTTGGTTTATCAGTTGTTCTGGTCCTGACTGATAGGCGGATCACTACAATCGCAGTCATACGTAGCCAGATGGAACCCTCTAACACATATGGGGTGCATTGGATGACTGTTCTTTTGAACTGAAACTACTGATTGAAAAAGTCTTGGCTGGCAATTTTGGACGCACACCGCAACAGGGTCTCCAAACGGACGCTCCAATACAGATGTGAATGTAACCTGACAAATATATGAATTGACAATCCAGTGTTACTGTTTCCTTGCTATTATCTAGCACATGGATAGGCAACCTTCGGCACTTCAGCTGTTGTACAACTCCCAACATGCATACTTGCTCTGCTGTTCTTAGACCGCCCATGGAATAGAATAGAGCATATTGGGAGTTGTAGTTTCACTGCAGCTGGAGTACCGAAGGTTGCTGACTAGAGATGAGCGAACACTGTTCGGATCAGCCGTTCCGAACAGCACGCTCCCATAGAAATGAAAGGAAGCACCTGGCATGGCGACCGGCCGCCGGCAGAGTGTACGTGCCAGGTGTTTCCATTCATTTCTATGGGAGCGTGCTGTTCGGAACGGCTGATCCGAACAATGTTCGCTCATCTCTATTGCTGACCCCTGAAGTAGCACAACTAGGCCCCAAACACATGACCATAGGGGTCTGTGAAAAGCAAAACTGGCTGCACAGATGGCATCTGTGTGCAGTTAATGGTTTTTTCGCCTGGGTCCCATCAATCGTGCAGATGATTTGCATTGTACAAAATTTAGAAATAAAACGTGTTTCCAGGTATAACCCTGCCTTACATGTCCACTTGTATGTAGTGTTGTAGCCTAGCCTTAAATTAAATAGATTTGTAAATTTGGTAGAATAAATATCTAATAAAGAACAATTTCATTCTCTCGGTTACTTCTGTGCCTTATCTTCTGAAATCTATTTGACACAGAGCAATGATAATGAAGAGCGACTGCAAGTGGTGAAGCTTCTCGCCAAAATGTTTGGAGCCAAGGATTCTGAATTGGCAGCTCAGAATAAACCTCTTTGGCAGTGTTACCTGGGCAGGTACGTATTGCTGATGCAGTATATTAACAGAAACACAAAGAAATAACTTTTTTTTTTTTTTTTTTTTGTCAGTGCTTGTCCATAGACGAGTATTATCAGGAGGGGAGGGGGCGTTCCTCCCCACTCTCACAGTACGGCGCTATTGGCGCTGTTGTGGAGAAGGGCGTACCTGACAGACTGTCAGGAACGCCCTTTTGACTGTAAAGAGCTACGGTACCGGGGCCGATAGCTCTTTACCCGTGGTACAGATCAGGAAAGCCGATAGTGCGATGAATTCAGCGCACTGTCGGCTTTCCAGCAGTATATAGACCTGCCTGTGCCCCAAACCATGAAAGATCCTCTTTAAATGCTGTAAAGTTTGTGGTTAATAACGTGGTTGTTGTTCTGTTTCAAGAATATGAAACCTTTTTCTTTTCCAGATTTAATGACATACATGTACCGATCCGCTTGGAGTGTGTGAAGTTTGCCAGCCATTGCTTGATGAACCATCCAGATTTAGCCAAGGATTTAACAGGTACTGAAATCCATCTTGTTTGATTTGTAGCACAAAATTTCTGCGACTTGCTGACATCTGAGCACATACTACAGAATCTGCCTATTTCAGGTGCATGAAATTAATTTTTGCAGACGTGTGCCGTGAACGTGCCTTTTCTTTTACTTGTTACACAATGCTTATTTTATGTCTTCAGTCTGGCCCAAGAAATGCTATAACAGAGTTAATTTGTGTTTCAGAATATCTTAAAGTGAGGTCCCATGACCCCGAGGAGGCCATTAGACATGATGTCATTGTGTCTATAGTTACTGCTGCAAAGAAAGATCTTCTTCTTGTCAATGACCATCTTCTTAATTTTGTCCGGGAAAGAACTCTAGATAAGCGAGTAAGTTTTATACTTCAGTCATAGTAAATGCTATACTATACTTTTTCCTTTTTATGTTATCAAAGTAGTAATAAAGTTTAAAGTAAATTTTAATGTATTTTTATATATGATCATGTAGTTTAAGTCTACTTTGCTGACACTGTGATGTGACAAGTAAGTTAGCCCTCCAACCTGTCATTGGACTGCACCAGTCACTTGTGTTACACATAGATATTGCCACTGTAGCTGGTGATTGGCTGGAACGCTAATGTGGCGACTTCCGCAACATAAACACAGACTTAATGGCTCAGGGTTTACGCTTCCTTAGGCTGGGACTCCATGTAGCATAAACGCTGCGATTTTGCAGCAGTGGCAACTCCATGGCAAAAACTACAGCATTTTCCAGTACCTTAAAAGTGGAAGGGATTCTGACTGATCCTATCCACACAGAAGAAAAATCTCCTCAGCAGACATGCTGCGATTTCAAAAACCGTCACAATTTTTTAAATCGCTGCATAAGTATTATACCTACGGAAACGTAAAAGGTATAATAGGGACAGGAAGTACGCAAAGGAAAAGTCTGCTGACTTGTGTGAAAAGACTTCCCTCCTTGAACAGGTTTTTTTGTTTTGTTTTGTTTTTTTTCTTCCCCAGGTCCTGAAAAACCCATTTAACGCTGAGGCCACACGTTGCAGATTTTGGTGCGTTTTTTTTTGAGCCAAAGCGAAGAATGTCTACAAAACGAATGGGAATTATATAAAAGTTCTTACATTTCTACATTTTGCTTCATCCACTCCTGGCTTTGGCTCAAAAAATTGCTACAAAATCTGCAAAAAAAAAAAAATGTGTTTCTGCAACGTGGGGCCTCAGGCTAAGGCCCCATGTGGCAAAAAGCAACATGGGGAAAAAAAACCAATGTGTTTTGCCCGCACTGATTTTTGGCTGGGGCTCGTTACATGGGGCCTTAGCCTTAAAGGGGTATTCCCATGAACATAACCATTTTTAAATTTGTAGATAATTTAAAAGTTAAACATTTTTGCAAATATAAGTAATTTAAAATTCTGCAAAACTTTAAAGATTTTCTCTAAATATCTTGTGGTCACAGTCTGTCTTGGTTGGTTGCCAGTGGATACGACCATGAATCCAGGACCTTTCTGAGATCAGAAAATCAGCCATGATGTCCTTATTGTGGCTGCGATCTGTTCTCGTACGTATTAGAGTCCCTGCCTGATAACCCAGATGCAATAAGGACCTCATGGCTGGGTTTTTGACAAGTTACAGATCATAGAACGTTTCCGCATTTGTGGTCTTATCATTGGTATCCGATCAAGACAACAGACTGTCACCACTAAGACGGTTAGGGAAAATCATTAAAATTCTGCAGAATATTTAATGACTTAGATTTTAAAAAATGTTTAACTTTTAATTATCTACAAATATAGATAAGGTTATGTTCTTGGCAATACCCCATCAGGAGCAAAATAATTGACACAGTATTCCCCTGCTAAATCATCCCTCAGGTCTATTGTCGCTGCTGCTATGCTGGCTGATTTGGCAATAAAGATGGCGTATTGTCTACAACTAGTGACCACTGCAGTTAGTCTCTGCCCTTGCTTGTGTGCTGTATAGACAGTGGAGGGACCACCATTGCTCGGTGCTGGGAGCATTTTATCAGGTTTTGCCCCCTCCTTAGACCAGATTTTGGAAAGCACCTCTAGATTATGCCATATGCATGATTTGTTTTTGGTTTTTTTTATTTTTGAAGGGGGGATATTGGTGATTGATTTTGTAACCAGCCACATAATTAAACTATTGTTACCTTCATTTTACTTTTGGGTATCAGTGGAGAGTCAGAAAAGAAGCCATGATGGGACTGGCTCAGATCTATAAGAAGTATGCTTTACAGGCGGAAGCTGGGAAAGAGGCTGCAAAGCAAATCTCTTGGATTAAAGATAAGCTGCTTCATATTTATTACCAGAACAGCATAGATGATCGGTAAGTTGTGTTTTTTTTTTTTGTTTGTTTGTTTTTTAATATATATAATATGACTCGGCTTTCTTAGTAACAATTTTAGATTCCTAGAAATTGTTGTATAAAATAAGTAAAATCGACTGAAGGGGGATTTTCCCATCTTCTTCTTATTCCGCTCAGGTGCCTCCTATCCACCTCCTGGTTAAGATTTAGAGATCTCCATTCTTCAGAAAGATGCGTCACCCACACCTCTGACATTTGCTATATGCTATACATTACTTAGATGGGGAAGCCCCTTAAAGTCATTTAAAGAAACTGCAGATGGCCCATGATTTTCCCCATGGGACCTGCTGCAGAGGAAATGTGATTTTACATACATCCATTCCAGCAGAGGTATAGTTAAAGGGGATGTAGAGGTAACAGGCACCCGAAGAACACCTAAGGTCCCTGTGACTCTAATACAGGACACTATTAATATAAATAGCACATGGTAGATGTGAGGCCTTGGTACAGATATTGCATCAGCCAACAGGAGCTTTCAGTCATGCTTCTGTATTTGTGTAACATATTTGGGCTCTTGTCTTCCTGGCAATGAAGAAGGGTCTGTATCGTGTCATGGCATCTGAAATACTTGTCAGTATCTTGTTTCTCATCTGTAGAGCTGCGTAAAAGCTATAATCATGTGCATGACCCAAGTTCTGTAATTTTTCTCTTTCTTCAGGTTGTTGGTAGAACGGATTTTCGCACAGTTCATGGTTCCTCACAACTTAGAAACTACCGAAAGAATGAAGTGTTTATATTACCTGTATGCAACATTGGACTTAAATGCTGTTAAGTAGGTATCATCGGTTACCAGAGCGACTCTTTATTATTAAGTAAATTAGGAACCCATAGATCTGACACGCTGTAACATTGGTTCTGTTTCTTTTGCTTAAAAAGCAATTCACAATATATTTCTAGCTTGCCTCACCCTAAGGGCTAGTTTACATGGGGTATATTGCGCCAGATTTTGACGCGGAATCCGGCTCAAAAAACCGCCTCCCATTGATTTCAGTTTGTTCCCGCTCGTGGAAAAAGGAAGCGACATGCTCTTTCTTCAGGCACCTAGCAATACCTCCCTCCATCAAAACTATTCATTTGGGCCTAATCCAGAGTGGAATTCACTGCATCGGCATCCAGTTGCGGCTAGCCGTTTTTTGGACCGGAATCTTAGGCTGCCTTCGCGTCCAAAAAACTCACATGTGAACTAGCTCTAAAGCTTTCTATTTACAGAACATAACAGAGTAGACGTTGTCAAACCCATGGGTATTTTTTCTGTAAATATTTCCATTTAACTTTTCCATGTTGGCAAAATCATACTGATAGAGCCCCGCACATGCGTGAATAGCCTTTAATAAGGCTATTCAGGCACTGGTAAAGTTATATTTAACTTACCCCCCCCCCCCACGTTTTAAAATAAAACCCTAAAACAGAATATGTTCATCTTACCGAACGTGCACGGGAGGGCGGGCATTCAGGCTCCAACGTCATCTTCAGCCACCCCTCCTCTTCCAGCGATGTCCTTGGGTCCTGTCTAACTGGCGAAGTGACATTGATATAAAATGGTGCGGGCACAGTAGCAGTAGTAGAAGCAGCATGCTTACCCCCAAATTACTATTTGATAGAGTATTTACAAAAAATGTTGTCAGTGGAGGTGCGGGTACCCATCCATAACCATCCCCTAACACTGAGAAACCACATACATATTGCATATATGTTCACATATACTGATTTTGTCATTCAGTAGTCACTTAGGGGACTGCTTTTGATCAGAGCCACGGCTGGGTCATGCAGAGGTGATTTGGAGCCCCATTTTCTAAAGTCAGTGGTGTAGTTTGCGTTTCTGTGATCACCTTATTATTTTCACCTGTTGCTTATTTATTTTCTTTTTGTCTTCCTCCCGTGACAGAGCATTGAATGAAATGTGGAAATGTCAAAATATGCTCAGACATCATGTAAAGGATTTGTTGGATTTGATCAGACAGCCCAAAGTAAGTATATCTGTCCTTGTGTGTGCACATTATATGCCTATAGCTATCTATCTATCTATCATGTATAACACACTCTGGCTCACTGTGGCTAAATGCTGATGCCGACCATCCTCGTCCGGTCGTGACTTTCCACCGCTGATTACACCCAGATGAATGAGCCTGATCGGATTGAGTCTTGTGCTGCGGACTCTGTGGCCGAATCAATCACCATAGAATCTGCCGCAAGATCAAGCAGTATGCTTAATTATTAGTATTATTTTATTTATATTTAAATATTTTTATTTTTTTAATATATTTATTAGCATCCTGCTGTGATTTCTGCCTCATTTTTGAGCACAATAGGAGGCAGAACCTGGGTGGAATCATTGTGTGAACAAGCACTTAGGTCAACTAAAGATATCTTATTTAAGTAAATGTATCTTTTAAAATTGAATTATTATTTTTTTGTTTTTCAGTCAGAATCTGGGAGTAAAGCAATCTTTTCCAAAGTGATGGTCATTACCCGTAAGTCCATCTATGAAATGGTCTTCTGTCATTTGATGTTCTAGATGTGTAACTTCTCATCCTGCACGTTGTGAAGTCTTTGCTTCTACTAATAGGTGATGGATGAGGTAACAGGTAGACGCTGCTTTTCCCATTTTACTATGGTAGGAATGCAGCAAATTATGAGGAATGGTAATACTTTTTTCCATGTTACATATATACAGAAAAAATGATTATAAAGTATAAGTGATATATAATATTATACTTAAAAAAAAAAAAAAATCTTCATATCAGTAGTGTCTGGCTAGTTTTCTTATCCTTGAGCCAGACACCACTGATGACCTCTTTGAGCATGTTGTGCACCAGTCATCCATCCATGTGTCGCACAACACTAGCCGCGCTTGGGTCCTGATTTTGAATCTGACCAATGACCCCATCTGCATGATGTTGGAGTTTGCATACTCTACTTGTGTATTTGTGTGTGTGGGTTTCCTCCCACATG
The DNA here is from genome assembly GCF_031893055.1 of Leptodactylus fuscus. Lineage (NCBI taxonomy): Eukaryota > Metazoa > Chordata > Amphibia > Anura > Leptodactylidae > Leptodactylus > Leptodactylus fuscus. The sequence continues at coordinate 248,491,879 of NC_134266.1, forward strand.
TCAAAAATATACTGATGGATAAATTGGCTCCCCATCCGACTGACCCTTGTGTGTGTTGGAGATGAGCGCTTGTATGGGAGCCACTTAACCCCCTGCTCCACAAATGTTTGTCATTGTAATTTTCTGCCCCACATCGACACTGATATGCCTGATCCCATAAATAATCCTATAGAAAACTGTGGTGTCAGGTCTGACATTTCTGTACCATACTGGAAGGGGGGCATCATGGGACATATGACTGCAGCCTTGCTTAAATTGTAGATTGTGTCTCCTAATAGACTGGACCCATCTTTATCCCTTGCTTCGGGCTGCTCATCTATCTATGCATAGAAGACAGAGCAGACTGCAGCGCCAATTTAGCAACTCCATCTGCAATGCGGATTACTCGGCTATTTAGGCCTTTGTGACACATCTGCATTATAGAGATTATTGTGTCATTTGATATTTGATATTTGATATTTCTTCCTGCTGATGGCAATGAATTTCTATATCTATTGCGCATAATGACAAGGATCTCTTATTTGTCTCTTCCTTCTCTTAGGAAACTTACCAGACCCTGGTAAAGGTCAAGACTTTTTAAAGAAATTTACACAAGTATTAGAAGAAGATGAAAAAATTAGAGGCCAGCTAGAGAAGCTTGTCAGTCCAACCTGTTCATGCAAGCAGGCGGAAGTTTGTGTGGTAAGAGAACCCACATGGGACGATACATCAGTGCTGTATATTGACCACGGGTTTGCTGTGAAGTTGGACGTTTATGTCACATGCAGTATTGATGCTGACCCCACTGTTGCTCTTCATGTTTGGCTTTCTGCAGCATGAACGACATTGGGAGTAGATCAGTTACATTGCAACATGTTACAGCCCAATATTCCAAATTTTCCAAATAGTTTGAGTATAAGATTATTCAGATAAGATTTCTAACCTGTTATAGCGCACAAAATTGTAAATTTGGTCCCATATCGCATGCCACTTTTGTCAGCATCGCCCTCATTTTAAGTTGTGTGTTACTGATACTCTGCAGTGTAAAATAAAATAAAAAGATTGCAAAAAAAATCATATTGTTATTTTAAGATCTTGCAGACAAATGAGTTTTCGGTCAAAAAAGTTGATGTTGCTGTGTAGTCCTGGTCTTAGCCTTTTTGAAAAAGAGTCTGAATTTGGTATTGTCATCAAGGGGATCAGCACCGATACGTTACTAAACCAGCCCCAGTACCTTGTAGTGCGCAAAGTGCTTTTTATTCCTACGCCAGTGAGCTAAGAGTACAGCTGGGGTGGCCGAGCATCATGGCATAATCTTCCTATTGCTCAATATCCCTCTCCTATCTTTCTTCAAGATCATGCCGAGGTTCAGTAGCTCTACAACACTCCCCTGATGCAATCTTAACTCATTTGCACAGGAATAAGAGCAGTGTTCTGTCCAAATGAAGCGGCTATTCTACAAACTATATCTCTATGCTCGCAGCTCCGAGCGCTAGAAGTTACTGGCATTTGTTTATCAATGTTTTCAGTGCTGACAAAGGGTGAAGAGCAAGACTACGACAGAGCAAGGCACACGAGCTGGTGTCTGTATGAGTAGAAGTAAATTCACCTATGCCAGATTTTGTTGCAAAAATTTCTGCTACTGCCTTGTTCATTGGAATGGAATTTCTTCCAAAATGACTCCATTCAGAACAGATTTTTTTTTTTTTCTCGGAGAAATTTCTCCTACGAAATTTGGCATGTGTGAATTCATGCTAAACGCAATTCTTTCTGGCACGTCTCAATGGCAGGAGCACAATACAGTCCAGCAATATGTTTTGGCTGGTGGTAAAAGCTTCTTTGTTACTTCGTTCTGAGAGTAACCGGTTGTAGTGGTGATGTAGATAGTGGGGGTTAATATATACTACTGTGACTCCCAAAAAACAATAGGTGACTGTGAACAGGAGCCTAAAGTATTAGTATAGTCATCCACTGTGTCGGCGCCCGTGTCCAGCCAATAACCCAGTGCTTACTAGTTCAGTGTGTGTTTCAGTATTTTTGCAGCACTCTTCTAGCAATGGTTTAGACCAGTGTTGAATGATTTTTTTTTTTTAATTTTTTTTTTTTTTTGGCCAAATTTATTGCTACCAGAATGTAAGTCCTGTACCCTATATCTTGGTAATGTAAGCATTATGGAAAATAATAAGTTCATTTAACCCTTGTCTTTCCTCCCTCAACTTCTCTTGAAAAATAAAAGCGTGATATTACAAAGAAACTGGGAAATCCGAAGCAGCCAACAAATCCTTTTCTGGAAATGATGAAGTTTCTGCTTGAACGGATTGCCCCTGTGCACATAGACACTGAGTCAATAAGGTAAGAAGCTGGGTCTTCTAACATGTGTAATGGCTAATGGTTTTTGCACTGGGCCACTCCAATGCAGAAATTGATCGACCTGTCGTTTTGGTGTGAAGAGGTATGTTTAATCGTTACTGGTATCACTGTCCGTTCCGTGGATAGTACAGGGAGTCGGCTGTGTCGGGGTTAAGCAGCTTTGGAAACCTGCAAGCTAGAATGTTTCATAGGAGAAATTTTCTGAAATACTCTTCAGCACTGTATCCTCTCTATAGTGTTATTAAGGATTTGAAAAATACATCTTATTCTTTTACAAAGGTGACGTTATTATTACCCCCCCCCCCCTTTACTTTACTGAAATCCATCTTTGGGTATGCAGGGTATTGGTGATATCCAATAATGCAGCTCATTCTGCAGTGCATATCTCTGAAAAAAACTGAAATCATGATGCAACGTTTGAACCGAACCTTTAAATGTAGTTCTCTTATGAGTAAGATTAACACTTTCTTCAGTTTTGAATCTGTTCCCACTTCTATACAGGGTTTTTTTCAGACTTTGTATATTGATGACGTATCTTTAGCATATAGCCTGAATGTCAGATATGTTGGTGCCCAAGTCCTGTCATCCCCACCAAACCATTATGTTAGGTCGTTGCGACCATTAATCTGAAACAGAATGGAGCTGCAGTTCTCACACACGGCCAGTACAATGTGCTGTGCTGGTTCTGTACACTGTTAGGTTGGCTGCTGCTTTTGCTGTGAACTTTTTGGTTTTCAGCTTTCTGAACCCTCTTTTGTTGATGACATAGGAGAAGGTCATCTGTATCCCAAGTTCTGGAAATCTCATTATCGAAAGTTGGTTCCTGTCAGCAGGATCTTTAAAACTTGCAGCAATGGACTGAACATTAGGTTTTTCTGCCATAAACTTCTTCCATGTGAACATGCCTTCAGATTTTAAACTAGCTCCTATGCTGACTGGGGATAAGACGTACATGTGTGTTTTGTAGAGTAGTCCTAGATATCGCACTTGGGAAGTACATTACCTTCCGATAGGCCTCTTACGTTTACTATGTACTCATTTCTTTTTTATACTTTCTTTAAAAGTTCCCTCATTAAGCTGGTGAACAAATCAATAGACGGCACAGCGGATGATGAAGATGAAGGCGTGTCGACAGATCAAGCCATCAGGGCAGGCCTAGAACTACTTAAGGTAAGTAACTAATGATCTACACTGTCTTTAAGGCCCCGTTCACACGGAGCACGGGATCGCGTATTTTGGTCCTGATTTTTAGGCGGGAAGCATCAGAATAGGACCAAAATGCGGCTTCTGATAGTCGTGGCTTCCCGCTCTGGAGCACCATTTGGGCCTAGTCCGGAGGGTGCTGCCACGAGGCGGACACTGCGTCTGAATCAGCTGCGGAATCCTCCTGAAGAAAGGGCAGCTCGCTTCTTTGTTCCCACTAGCAGAGAAAAGAATGCTAGCGGTCTGCATAGACCTCTATTATGAGGGGGCGGATTTTGAAGAGGATTCAGTGCCAAAATCCACCCCCTCTTGCCCTGCATGAACCAGCCCTTATAGTTGAACTTTTTTTTGCCCTTCAGGGATGCATGTGAAGTCCCTGCATTCATGTGTTCTCTGACTTGGCTCAAATGCAGTTTTTGCAGCAGGGTAAAGTCACAGGGTACTTGCGTGGAAAAATATTAAAGGCGATCATTTCTAGGTCTTGAATATTCATATAAATTGGTGGGGGTCTGACACCTGAGATCCCATAGATTGAGCGGATTATAGGGTAGGTTTTCAATTATGTAAGTCCAGGAAATGACTACCGTTTATTATGTTCTGAGTTTAGGGGGGGATTTAGTAACTTTTGGAGGTCTTTCAATGGCTGCTGGTAGCCTGTGACTTGACCCTGCAAAAACTACATTTGATATACACTCACCGGCCACTTTATTAGGTACACCTGTCCAACTGCTCGTTAACACTTAATTTCTAATCAGCCAATCACATGGCGGCAACCCAGTGCATTTAGGCATGTAGACATGGTCAAGACAATCTCCTGCAGTTCAAACCGAGCATTAGAATGGGGAAGAAAGGTGATTTGAGTGCCTTTGAACGTGGCATGCTTGTTGGTGCCAGAAGGGCTGGTCTGAGTATTTCAGAAACTGCTGATCTACTGGGATTTTCACGCACAACCATCTCTAGGGTTTACAGAGAATGGTCCGAAAAAGAAAAAACATCCAGTGAGCGGCAGTTCTGTGGGCGGAAATGCGTTGTTGATGCCAGAGGAGAATGGCCAGACTGGTTCCAGCTGATAGAAAGGCAACAGTGACTCAAATAGCCACCCGTTACAACCAAGGTAGCCAGAAGAGCATCTCTGAACGCCGCACAGTACGTCGAACTTTGAGGCAGATGGGCTACAGCAGCAGAAGACCACACCGGGTGCCACTCCTTTCAGCTAAGAACAGGAAACTGAGGCTACAATTTGCACAAGCTCATCGAAATTGGACAATTGAAGATTGGAAAAACGTTGCCTGGTCTGATGAGTCTCGATTTCTGCTGCGACATTCGGATGGTAGGGTCAGAATTTGGCGTCAACAACATGAAAGCATGGATCCATCCTGCCTTGTATCAACGGTTCAGGCTGGTGGTGGTGGTGGTGTCATGGTGTGGGGAATATTTTCTTGGCACTCTTTGGGCCCCTTGGTACCAATTGAGCATTGTTGCAACGCCAAAGCCTACCTGAGTATTGTTGCTGACCATGTCCATCCCTTTATGACCACAATGTACCCAACATCTGATGGCTACTTTCAGCAGGATAATGCAATGCCATGTCATAAAGCTGGAATCATCTCAGACTGGTTTCTTGAACATGACAATGAGTTCACTGTACTCCAATGGCCTCCACAGTCACCAGATCTCAATCCAATAGAGGAGCATCTTTGGGATGTGGTGGAACGGGAGATTCGCATCATGGATGTGCAGCCGACAAATCTGCGGCAACTGTGTGATGCCATCATGTCAATATGGACCAAAATCTCTGAGGAATGCTTCCAGCACCTTGTTGTATCTATGCCACGAAGAATTGAGGCAGTTCTGAAGGCAAAAGGGGGTCCAACCCGTTACTAGCATGGTGTACCTAATAAAGTGGCCGGTAAGTGTAAGTCTCTATGTAGCCATAGCCTAAGTCTCATGTAGTGGGTGGTTTTTTTTTTTGTTTTTTTTTCTTTTGTTGTTTTTTTTTTTTCAATAACCCCCCTTCTTTATCTTACTACTTTGCTTTCAGGTACACTGAATGTATGAAGCTCAGTATAAACTAATTCACTGCAATGTAAAATCTGGTGTTACAGCTTTGCCACAGCAACAACTGCTGCAGAGTAATTCTGATAACACTATGAATAAACCCAATTTTCCCGAGTTCTTTTCCTTTGGTGTGTCAGTCAGCAGTGCACATTATTATATTGCTGTTCTCACAGACATTGATCTTGTTTTCCTAGGTGCTGTCTTTTACACATCCCATCTCATTTCATTCAGCGGAAACCTTTGAATCACTCTTGGCTTGTCTCAAGATGGATGATGAAAAGGTAGCGGAGGCAGCTCTGCAGATATTCAAGAACACCGGGCACAAAATTGAAGATGACTTCCCACACATTAGATCGTAAGTTACGTTCTTTTCTCGGTCTGCTGTCTCTGTATGTATTATTATAATAAATTGTGTCTACTATTTGACTTTTTTATTTTTTATTTTCAGTAACTTTTTGGAGTTCTGTTTTTGTGCCATCTTATACGAATGTATTTATTTGCATGTTCTTTGTTCTAGCGCTTTGCTTCCAGTTTTACAGCAGAAGGCTAAGAAGGGACCTTCTCGCCAAGCCAAGTACTCTATCCACTGTATACATGCCATATTTTCCAGCAAAGAGACACAGTTCGCCCAAATATTTGAGGTAAGGATTAGGAACACCACCTAAAGTTAGAGACAAAGTGGTCCCTCTGAGGAAATAGGCTTGCATTTTTAGGATATATACATTGTGCCATTCTTCTGTCATGCTTATTTGGAATGAATGACTACCAGTCCTTACCATTACCATTGGAGAAAAGACATGTCCACAAGAGCTGACTGTGTCCCATTCAGTAATAACCATGTCAGACACTGTACAGCCACTCTTCATGAGGAGAGAAATAATATTGTCATGGACTGGCATAATGTAGAGTTCTAAGAAAAAATTCTGCAGAATTATTTTCTGAGAAGTTAAGTCCAGTAAAATGGATACCTCCAGATACTGGGCGTAGGAGTCCAATGAGTTGTCACCCACAATCACTGACAGCTCTGTATATAAAAGCTGGCACTCACTTATTAGGACTGCCTACTGGACTCGTAAGACCAAGGCCTCCTGCACCCGACCTTGTGTTTGTGTACAGTTCTTTTAAAACTGCACAGATGGCACATAGATTGGTATCCGGATGTAATTGCTGTGGTTTTCGCTGATCGATATATTGTAAATTGACAGAACTGTGAATACTACAGGTATAGGACCTGCCCCAAATTTTGCGTCTCTTCAATTCGGCATGGACACACAGCAGCAAAAAGTCCGGCTGTGTGTATGGGCCTATTGAAATGTTTGGGTCTGTACTTTTATCTGCAGTTGTGGATGAAATACACAGCCGTGTGCATATGATTAGAGATGAACGAGTACTATTCGAAACTCCTGTTTTGAATAGCACGCACCCATAGGAATGAATGGACGCAGCCAGCACGCAGGGGGTTAAGCAGCCGGCAAAGTCTGCGTGCCAGCTGCTTCCATTCATTCCTATGGGTGCATGCTATTCGAAATGGTAGTTTCGAATACTAATCGCTCATCTCTACATATGATGCCTTACTGTAACTTAAGTAATTTCAGTCTTCTGAATTTTTATGCCATTAACCCCTTCCCGACATCCGCCGTACTAGTACAACGGACATTGGGTGTTTAGCTATGGTGGCTGCCTGGGAGCCGGGTGGCCGCCATAGCTGCTGGGTGTCTGTTTTATACAGTAGACACCCAGTGCTAATGCCCCCACCGATAGGGGCATTAACCCATCTGGTGCCTCGATCAAAGCCGAATTTTTGGCACAGTTTTGGAGTTTTAGTAAGGGGTTAAAATATAAATAAAACCATATAAATTTGGTATCCCCAGAATCGTACTGAAATATAGAATACAGGGGACATGTCTGCACGGTAAAGGCGAAACGTAAAAACGAAGCCCATAAGAAAGTCACACAAATGCGCTTTTTCTTCAAATCAGTTTTGAATACCTCTGTTCCCATAGTAATGCATGTAAGCGGCTGAACACAAAGGGGCTAAGTGCCGGCCGCTAACACGCTTTCCTTTGGCAGTGAAGTATTCGAATCTACTATTCGCTCAACACTAGTGGCTATGCTTAATATCACCGTCCATTCACGTGATTGGGCCATATCACGGAAGAACTAGATGTCACATGGCTAGAAAAGACCGCAAGTGACACTTCTGTTTGCAATTCCCTATTGCCTTACAGCGAACATCTGGTCGCTGTCTTTTTTTTGGTCACTTTTCTCCCGACTCTCTTTTAGAATGAATTTAACCCATTGCCTGTTTCATGCCGCTAGATGAGGATTTTAGTGCATTATTTTCTGCCCCCACACACATACACTGTTAATTATATTTTTATATTTTATCCAGAGTTTTCATTTTTCTAAACCGTTCAATCTAGTATTTTCTCTGCCTGCTGTCTGCACACATTCCTACTCCATAAATATGCATTTGCTTGGACCTTTTAATGGCTTTTAAATGGTTTTAGTGAAGGAAGCCGGCTATATCGCCACATGAAGCATGTCTATTAAGAGATCTGGTTTGGGGTGTAATGGCTTTCCTTGTTACTCATTTTGTTTTGTTTTATTTTGATGTTTGGTGTTTCTTGTAACATCTGGGCAACAAACATATGTGCTTGAATTACATTAGTAGTATGTTATCTTTTTCACTAGGCTGTATGGTTAAAATTTTATAGATAGATTGATAGATTAATATTAATGTGACAGCTGCCCTATGCTTGTGGCTCTGACTCAGAAGGGGTCAGGGCTTATGGTCATTTTATAGAGGAACAGTTAGCATAAGGCTAGATGCCCAGCTAGTAATGCAATCATATACCTTGCTGTCTTTATGTACATCCATACTTGCTTGGTGTACAGACAGTAGCCTGTAAGAGCATCTATGCAACGTGCACATTTGCCTCTTGTGGTCCTGGGACTGATCAGAACAATGGATACTTGGACAGCTGAAATAGTGGACCCCAACGGTGGCCAATGGAACCCATTGTCTTAAATGGGGGTTTGTCTGGTTCCTGTTTTTAAACTGAGACCAGTGAACAAAAAAGTTAGACCTGTAGCACTTTCAGACTACGAATCTCCATGTTGGCTTTGTAACAGATGTGGCCCCAGCCTGTGATTGGTTTCACTGGCATTAGAAACACTGCCGCTGTAATGGTCATGCTTTTTTGATGCTTTTATTAGGCGTTATTTTAATAATAGGGGGCAGTATTCACTTTTACAGGGAGCGTGGTATAGCAGAAACACACGCGTGTGTAGCGATGAGGAAGTAGGCTCTCCCAATTTGATTATGTGGTGTGTATGCAGGTAGTTTTTGCTCACCTAGTTCAATGAGAAACCGCAATTGGTGATGGAGCCTACAGACTGCAAGTCATATAATGGACAGATGTAGTGTTACTCCTAATGCCTGACATCCTATTGACAAGTCACTTGAAATAATAGGTACACATTTGACAACATGTTATATCGTAGCTTTCAGCTATGCATCGTTACTTTTGCCATCGTGTACTAATGATTTTGTGTAATTGAAATTCCTCAATTCTTACCAGGGCTCTTTTCACATAGTATAAAATATATTACACAATTATCAATGCAACATTACTATATTTTTTGCTGTTATTTAGCTTGTGTTTTGTTTTTGTTTTTTTTTGTTTTAAATTTTTGTTTTATTTTTATTTCCCCCTCCCCCTCTTCTTCTTTTAGCCATTACACAAAAGCCTTGATCCCACTAATCCGGAGCAGCTGATCATATCCCTGATAACCATCGGCCACATAGCTCAACTGGCACCTGATCAGTTTGCTGGCCCACTCAAGTCCATGGTGGCAAACTTTGTGGTGAAAGACTTACTGATGACTGACAGAGTAAGTTTCATCTTCTTTATAGTAGTCACTAAGGCTAGGTTCATAGCAGTGCTAGAACTACATTTTTATTTCTGCAGTTTGTGTCTTATGGATCTCTAGCATTGTGTATGATTGAATATAATTTTGGGAATTGCTTTCTGATCCAACTTTCGGCCAAAACAAGCTTTAATGACCATTTTGTTAGCGTCATATATCCACCAATTCAAAGAAGTCTTGGAAGCAGTCACAGGACTCTTCATTAAAAGGACGGACACTTCCTTTTCTGTAGAGATCACTACTCAGCAGTCGTCTAGTTTATATTGTCGACAGGATTGCGCTGGGTTCACACCAGCGTTCGGCATTCCGTATTAGGTTTCCGTCTTCTGCCGGCAGAAGACGGAAACCTGTCATGCCGTGAGCTTCGGTGAGCATTTTGAGCGCTCTGCGGCAAAACTTTTTTTTTTTTTTTTTTTTAAACCGGGCACAGAGTACTGCATGTCCGACTCTGGTGAAAAAAAAAAAACGTTTCGCGGCGGAGAGCATAAAACGCTCACCGGCGCTCACGGCCGGACACTTTTCAAATCCAATCAAATAAATGGGTATGAAAGAGTCCTGCAACTTTCCGTCTCCTGTTCTGTTTTGTACAGGAAACGGAAACCTGCGGAACGGAGATCGGGCGCAGATGTGAACGAGCTCTTCCAGAGAACGTTACAGGAGTTGTGCCTCAAAAACTATTTGTGCCTTCCTCCATAGGATAGTGGATAAATACCTGACCGCCGAGACCCCAGAACCCTAAAAATTTGTGTTTTGACTCTCTCTCCCCCCCCCCCTTTTGCTGTCAATTCAGCCTGAGTGCAGTCATATGGACTGTGCTCCGGTTCACTTCAATGGGAGATAGCCAGAGTAATGCCGGTTGACACCAGATGGCATAGTTACATTTGGCCTGCCTGAATTCATGCTCATTGCACAATGGGGAAGCGATGCCCGTTCTCTGAATCAGTGGGGGTTTCAGCAGTCATACCCCCCTCCTGAATAGCGACTTATCCTCTATTAGGATAAATACTGTAATGTAGCCTAACCCATCAACATTTAATACAAATAACACAGGAGCACACCATTCACAATGGATGACATCCACAGTAGAAATGAGCGAGTACTGTTCGGATCAGCCGATCCGAACAGCACGCTCGCATAGAAATGAATGAACATAGCTGGCACGCGGGGGGTTAAGCAGCCGGCCAACGTCAAAGTGGAAGTACCAGGTGCATCCATTCATTTCTATGGAGCGTGCTGTTTGGATCGGCTGATCCGAACAGTACTCACTCATCTCTAATCCACAGCTCACTTTCATCTCCTCCTTACACAATAATCTGTATATGTCGCAGAGCTTGCTCACAACACTCCTATTGAATTGGGGAAAGTTTGACCAAAGTCGGTACACCAGTTTTCTGGCATAAAAGGTAGTTTATTTTGTGGTGCAAAGCAGTTTTGTGCCAGAAAATGCACCAATTTTGTGAAAAGCGGGCATGGTAGGACTGTCATGGCCTCTGTGATTCAGAAATTTGCCAAGAGCTAGACCTTAAATCTGCCCCATGTTTCTCTAGTCTACAGATTGTCAAGGTGACTGCTGTAAAGCTTATACCTGAATGCTCTTTACAGCAGCTCAGGCAAGATGGCTGCCACATAATCCTCAGGATATCAAATTAGGGGTGGTCTGCATTTTAACTGAAGGGGACAAAGCTATACTACCCTGTGAAACTGATACTATGTAGGCTATGTAACATGAAGAAGATTCAGTACCCACCTTAGTCTCTTGGTCCGCACCGGTCTGATAGTGATAGCCACCATTACTTGGTGTGCATAAGGAACAGATTTTCATTTTCACTTCTATTTTAGTGAAAATAATTAAAAATTTTTTTAAAAAAGCTGTCACGCTTCACAGGCAGTCAATATATCTCTCTTTTCATTAGTGTCCAGGTAGAAAGACCACTAAGCTCTGGGTTCCTGATGAAGAAGTGTCACAAGAAACGTTGGTTAAGGTAGGCAAACTGGTTATTTCTTAAAATTTAGTCCTTTTGAATTCATGTTATAATGATGTGAACGTCCATATTTCTTATTGTTACAAAACATCTAAAGTGAAAATCAGTAACTATAACAATTAATTGTTCCGGTTAAAATGTATTTGTGTATGCGTACCTGTATGTGAGCCTTGCCATGGGTCTCAGCCTACCATCGTGCGTGATATATTTTTTTTATTTTATCTAGCCTATTTTTTTCACCTTCTGTGTAGAACATCAATTGGAAGGATCTATGGCTGAAGATAAACTATTCATAAGCTACATTATATATTCAGCTTAAAATATCTGGCTTTTCTTTTTTTCTTGTAGATTCAAGCGATTAAGATGATGGTGCGCTGGTTATTGGGAATGAAAAATAACCACAGTAAATCTGGGACTTCTACATTACGGCTTTTGACAGCAATTCTACATGCTGATGGAGATTTAACAGAACATGGAAAGCTAAGGTAAATGTTCACAAGATACTGCTTTATGGAGAGTATGGCAGATCACAAATGGTAAGGTAACAGTTTGCAAAACAACTTGGGGCGGGGGGTTCTTCCAATCCTTTTTAGCTGAGTAGCTTCTAAATGAGATGGGTAGTTATTAGAGATGAGCAAGTACTATTCGAAACTCCTGTTTCAAATAGCATACACCCATAGGAATGAACGGACGCAGGGGGATAAGTGGCCGGCCGCCGGCAAAGTCAGCGTGCCGGCCACTTCCATTCATTCCTGTGGGTGCGTGCTATTTGAAACAGGAGTTTCGGATAGTACTCGCTCATCTCTAGTAGCTGTGAGCCACGTTCTTGTCTGTAGTAGAGCCGGGCAATTTTGCCTAGAAGTAAAATCTCAATTTTATTTCAAGCTTATTGGAGAACTTTTTTTTTTTTTTCCTTGGTTGGGTTATTTAATCAAATTAATTTCCTTAATTGCTAAACCCTGGTCTGTAATCTGCTTGTTATGTCTGCTCCTCACCACCCTTTTTGTGTCCTTTTTTTCCTCCATTAATTTGATATCTGTATTATATTGTATTTCATTTAGTAAACCAGATATGTCACGGCTCCGACTCGCAGCCGGTTGTGCAGTTGTGAAGCTTGCACAAGAGCCATGTTACCACGAAATCATTACCCTAGAGCAGTATCAGCTGTGCGCCCTCGTGGTCAATGTAAGTATTTCACAGAGCTGTAGTCATATGTAGCATATGTAGCAACTGGGCACTCCTTTTCCATTCTCAGTGACTGCTGCCATTATATAGTGGTTTGTTTTGGGGGGGGTTTTAATCCACATCCTGCTGCAATCTCTGCCTTCCATTGAAAACGATGGGAGGCGGATTCGGGAGGAATCTACTCTAGATTCAGGGACGAAATCCACCCCCAATTCTGTAGCAAATGTCTCTGTGAACTGACCCTAAAGGTGGCATACTTCTTACATTGTAGTTAGCTGAACTTCTCCATAGAAGGAAGCCGTAAACGCGATTTGTCTCTACAGAAGTATTCAAACAAGTCGCTTCAACCATTGCCATAACTCCTATACAAGAGAACTGAGACCTGTACAAGCCCCTCTCCAATCACTTGTGGGCCCTGTTCTCAGCACAGAATCAGGTGCCATAGGTGGGGACTTTCATCTCTCAGGTAGTCATGGCATAATCCTGTGGCCATAAATACTTAGATGATGATACTCTTAAAGAGCAGAGTCAGAACTTGCCAGTCACTTTAGACTGCTGTTCCTGACAGACTTGTAATATATGTGGGCATCTTTAGTGTAATAAAGCTCCCGGATGGACTTTCTAGTTCATAAACCTTTTTCATCCATTTTTGTTTTCTCCTCTATCATAGGATGAGTGTTACCAAGTCAGACAACTGTTTGCACAAAAGCTACATAAAGGACTGGCTAGGTTAAGACTTCCACTTGAGTATATGGCAATTTGCGCCCTTTGTGCAAAGGATCCTGTGAAGGAGAGGCGAGCACATGCCAGGCAGTGTCTTGTGAAAAATATCAATGTTAGAAGAGAGTATCTGAAGCAGCATGCAGCAGTAAGCGGTAAGTCGTAATGGTATATCATCCTACCTAACCCTCGTCATAGACCAGCCAGAATAGTAATATTACTATGACCGGCCTGGGAACCTTCATTAGGCTCCCGGCTGCCACAGACACAGATCTGCTCTTGCAATCTCACCGCGCAGGAGCTGGCCTGCAACAAGAAAGGTACGGGACCAGAGAGGACTCGCCCCAGGGGGCGATGCTGTGACCCCACTCCTCCGCCCCCCAGCACCAAAACACCCTCACATTTAGACTGTAAGACACAACCCCATTTCCCTCCCAAATATGGGAAAGGGGGAGAGGAAAGTGCGTCTTTATAGTCTGAAAAATAAGGTAAATTCCTTCAAATCAAATGAACAAAAGTTGCTCAACCAGTCCATTGACAGACTGATTCGTAAAACTGGACATAGCCCATGGACAAGAGATCCGTAAGTGCGGATAGTTATAGAAGACAAAATGCAGTTTGTTGACTTAGTCATTTCTTTCCTCATTCAGAAAAGTTGCTGTCCCTCCTTCCTGAATATGTTGTACCGTACACAATTCATCTTCTTGCCCATGATCCGGACTATGTGAAAATTCAAGATATAGAACAATTGAAAGATATTAAAGAGTAAGTATGCCGCTATTTTTCTTTTGCCCTCTTATGTCTGTAGCATTTACAGCTGACAAAGTGCATCTAGCACAAATGGATCTACTGTGTTTGTGATCCTCGATATTTGTGTGCACAGCGATTGCCTGACAATAACCCTGAAGACTGGCTAAACTTGTGCCGACTATATCTTGGCACTGTCTGCTGGCTACTTGACTACTTGGTGTAGCCTTGAAGGTTTATGGAAAGTCACATTTTAAGGTTCCAGAATCAGCTGGTCGGCTTTCTTCATCTGGGGCTGATCAGCGATGAAGACTGTGGCGGAAAACTGAAGGCTTGAAAAATGAAGAGGAACCAGAGGCGGAAGTCACCTCAATTTCTCTTCATATTCTGCTGTCTAAACAGGCCCCAGGGGGTTCACTTGCTAAAGTTATGTATGTAGAGCTGCTATTCCTGTCAAAAAAAAAAAGCACGGCGTGCTTGAATGTCTGCACTGTAAGTCAGGGCAGTCTGTCATGGGAGCTTTTTGCGTCCAATTTATCATTTTTGCGTTTTTAAAATGGAATATCCTAATTTATTAGATATGAAATCTCTGCAACTGTGGATTCTTTTATTTTTTTTATATATCTTGTGGAGTTTACATTCTGACGTATGTGGATATCTTAATATATCTATATGTCTCTCACATTTCTTAAAAGGTGTCTTTGGTTTATCCTGGAGATTTTGATGTCCAAGAATGAAAACAACAGCCATGCTTTCATCAGAAAAATGGTGGAAAACATAAAACAGACAAAAGATGCTCAAGCTCCGGATGACCCCAAAATGAACGAGGTACGGAGAGGCTTCATGACGGCCTAAAGGAGTCATTCGGGTGTTTGTTACTGGTGATCTTAAGTTCATAAGTGGTAACAAGTCTATTTTTCCTTTCTTGTAGAAACTCTATACAGTTTGTGATGTAGCAATGAATATAATTATCTCCAAGAGTACAACTTATAGTTTAGAATCTCCTAAGGATCCAGTATTACCAGCGCGATATTTCACGCAGCCAGACAAGGTATGTTCTGACAGATTCAAATTAACATTTAATAACTTGGTTAAAACTTATCCACTGAATGAAGCTGCTAGTAATAGGAGCACCTCCTGGTCAGCTATTGTCAATGTCTTGAAGATCTAAGGATTTCAGTGAAATTTTGTATTGCTTCAGCATTGGTTAAATACATTTTTCTTTCTGTTCTGATTCTGCAAATTGCGATTACTTTATCTAATGCCCCTACAATAAAAAATGACTCCAATTTGCACAGTCTTGATAAGGGATCTTCTTTCCCATCCACTTCCTAGCTTTAGTGTCAGGTTGGCAGGTGGGCTTAGCCTGTGTGATGTACAAGTAAGACCAGCAGTGAGCGCCTGAGACTACACTGTTATCTCTGGGTTTTACATAGATGCATTGCTCAGCAGTTAAAGGGAACAAGCTAGATAATGCAATGTATTGGGCAAAACATTTCATTTTACACAAGTTTAGATATACCTGAGGAGCTGAGAATACCCTGCAAAAAATAAAATAAAATCATGTTTATTAATTATTATAATAATAATAAATATATGTGTGTGTATATGTGTATATTTATTTATTTTATTTTCACAGAATTTTAGCAACACCAAAAATTATCTTCCTGCCGATATGAAAGCATTTTTCACTCCTGGAAAGGTGAGTTGGTAATTTTGTATGTATTGGGCAAACTTATAAACCCAGCACACCTTCGCCATACCCTCCTTTTCGGAAAGTGGTGAAGGCAGCAATGAAATGTGTCACTTTGTAAGCCAAAATTTACCACTTTGTGCCTTGTAAGGGCGGGTTCACACCAGCGCCCGGTCATCGCTTTGCGGGTTTCCGTCTTCTGCCTGAGAAACTGGACAGGAGACGGAAACCCGGCGGTCAGTTTTCAAACCCATTCACTTGAATGGGTTTTCAAAGTGACCATTCGTGAGCGTCTTCTGCCTGTCTGCAGCTTTACTAAAGCGGAGACCGGGCGCAGGTGTGAACCCGCCCTTAGTTGAATAAGTGTTGAACAAGGAATAATAGATCAGTCCCACTCTCTGTATTTGGGCCACTTAGTTAAACTAAGTGAATTTTACTAACACACTTTTTGTGAGACTGTAAAACTTCTTGGCAGCGTTACTATGGATTAGAAACATTAAAGGGATTGTCCACTTTCTCATTATTTTTACAAATGTAATATCAGAAATCAGTTCAGTGATATTAACAACCAGCACCAGTCTTGTCATTTGTGAAGTGCTGCCCCCTACTTGAGTGTAGTTGAATTCTCTGTCCGCATGTCACTATGCCACTGGTATTGGACATTGTTGTACTTTAACATTTTGTATGGTATAAAAGCTCGTCCTGTGACTAGTAACTGATATGTGCAAGTAAAATTGCTTAACTTTTGTTTGTAGTTGTAGTGTAGAATAAATCATAGTGTAAATTCTGGCAATTTCTTATTTTAATGTTTTGGGATATTTATTTATTTTTGTAGCCCAAGTCCACAAATGTTCTCGGAGCTGTGAACAAACCGCTGTCAACAGCAGGGAAGCAAACGCAGTCAAAGTCCTCCAGAATGGAGACTGTAAGCAATGCAAGTAGTGGTTCTAATCCAGGCTCTCCAGGAAGGATTAAGGGAAGGTATGAAACACAATATTCTTTCTTTTACTTCTGTACCTGTTTTATTCCTTCACCAATGTAGACAAATTAATAACTATTATAAAATAGCTTGGAGCACTTGTTGATTCACTGTAACGTGTCATTACGTGACCCATAGAACAGCAATTGCTATAACGGCACTGATATCTCCAGACCTAGGGCACATAATGGGAAAGCGCACTGTCCGCTTTCTAGCGCTATATAAAACCGCATGTGCCTGAGGACATGAAAGGTCCTGTTTAAGGCTTATTCACACATCCATGTTTTGGGTAATGATTTACATCAGTGAGTGTGTTTGAAAACCAGGAAATGATCGAAAAACAAAAAAGATGCAAATGTAGCCGTCTCTTACCTCTGTGTAGTCCACATCAATGATCTAAATCACTTTGAGCTAAAGGCTTCATTCAAGTAATATTTCGAGATGTGCTCTGAAATAGTGGAAGAAACGGTCCCCTACTATTTCAGAGCACATGTCCTCTCTTTGATGCCACGGGGATGGTGATAATGTGAACAGAATTCCTTCTAGAGTCAGTGGAGTCTATATGGTAGTAAGAGTTCAGACTCTGATCTTCCTTCCTGCTCTTGTTTGCAACCCTTCACATACTGCATTATATATGTCATTGGTAGTGAACCGGGTCATGCCTAAGCAAAATACTCAGTTCATAAAAAATCATTGCTCAATGTATCACAGTGACATAATCTGTTGTTTTCTGTTTTTATGAGAAGACTTGACAGCACTGAACTTGATCAGAGTGAAAATGAAGACTATTCCATGATGTCTTCTCCGTTGTCTGGGAAGAAGGGTGATAAGAGAGAGGACTCTGACATAGACAAGCCAAGAGGGCGGAAAAAACAATCTCTCTTAGACCAAGATGATAGTTTAAGTATGGATGAGCTCTCCAAATCTGTTCAGGAATCCAAACCCAGGGGCGGCCAGCGAGGTAGGAAGAGAGCTGCGGTTCCTTCCGAGTCAGACGAACAACAGTGGCCCGATAAAAGGTTAAAGGAAGATTTGCTTGAGTTCGAAGATGAACAAAATAGCCCACCTAAAAAAGCAAGACGTGGAAGACCTCCAAAGTCTGCTAAAGGAGGGCCGCCAAAAGAAGAGCCAGCACCAAAGACTCCTAGGAGGGGAAGAAAAAAGGCTGTTCCAGTAGAAAGCGCCCAGGAGGACGAAGAGGAAGCAATTGATATCAATGAAGAACAAGACTCTGAGAACGTAGAACAGAAACGAAGAGGCAGGGGTGCAGCGAGAGGTTCTCGAAAAACTGCACAGAAGTGAGTGGAAAATGTTTTGAACTTTAGTAAAAAAAAATGTAGTTGTCTTTCTACACACAAATTTAGATCTGCAACTGGGATATTAAAGGGGGTTTCTGGGCTAAAAGTATCGACTTGTACTAAGGTATAGGTGATCCATTTCAGAGTGGTGGGGGTCCTACACCCAGCAACCCCATTACACAGAGAATGGAGCGGGGAAGCTCTTTACTGATCTATCCTGGTCTGACCACTATATTAGCTCACCTTAATTATAATTCTTCTTGCTCCATTCACTGGGTGTCAGACCCTCACCGGTCTCATATTGGTTATTAGGATAGGTCGTGAATATTTTTAGCCCAGAAAACCTTATTAAAGGAATAGCCATTCAATGGGAACCATTCTCCGTATGGCCAATTTGTTCATATGGATATGCATCACAGGAGGGAATGCTTTTTGGTTTCCCTCTCTGTGAGCAGTAAACAGAGCCGAGGGCGGGCTCACACCTGCGCCCGGTCTCTGCTTTCAGGTTTCCATCTTCTGCCCAAGAAACTGGACAGGAGACGCAAACACGACAGTCACTTTTCAAACCTATTCATTTGAATGGGTTTGCAAAGTGTCCGCCAGTGAGCGTCTTCTGGTCTCCACAGAGAAAGTTTTTTTTTTTTTTTTTTTTTTTTTTTTTTTAAACGGATACAAAGCGCAGGACATACAGGACTTTAGTGTCCGGTTAAAAAAAACAACCCAAAAACAAACTGTTTTTCCGCTGAGACCACAAAATGCTCACGAGTGGACACTAACTGCCGGGTTTCCGTCTCCTGTCGGCAGAAGACGGAAACCTGAAAGTCGAGACCGGGCGCAGATATGTACCCGCCCTGCTTTGTATGAGCAGTTCTCATTCTGCTGGTCTTCAACTGTCTATTACAAGGCTGGACATTTATCTAAAGCCATGTAACATTACTGACTGGCTATGGCTTTCCCTTGCATAATAGAGCAGCTTATTGACCCTGGGGCCAAAAAAAAAAGTCACGTTAAAATGGTCCCCCAAAGGTCTATTATATCCTTATGGTGGGCAAAAAGTAAAAAAAATAAAATAGCCATTTATAAGAAAGGCATTAGACCATAATAGTGTTTTTATGCTTTAGTCTTCTTTTCACCTTGTTATCCCAGTTGTTGTATTTTACGCTGTATGAAAACCAAAGACTAATAAGCCATTTTCTTTTAGAGCTGAGCCATCAGAATCCACTTTGGAGCCACCTCAAGTTACACCGCAGAAAAGACGAGGCAGACCACCAAAAAACCCACCCGTACAGGAAAAGAAAAGGTGATCTACTACACTTCACGCTCAGATTGACGCAAACATTCGTTTCAGCTGAAAACTGTATAGAAGCCTCATCCTTATAATGTCCCTTAGTTTTTACACTTCCACTTGATCTGACATCTGGTGAGGAGAGATGACATTGTATGCTGAGCAGTACAATTGCCAAGGTGGCCATGTAGCATCCAGTATTGTACATGGGTCCTATTACTCATAGTGCCTGATACACACAGGGCGTTGTAAGGTTGCCTCAGTAAGGGCTAGTTCACACGGGGCAAGTCGGCAGCGGATTTTGAAGCGGAATCGGCCTCAAAATCCACTGCTCCTATTGACTTCCGTGGGAGCCGCTCGCTTCTTTTTTCTGCTAGCTAGTAGCGGAAAAACCAAGCGCCATGACCTGCTGCAGATTCCACGGCTGAATCAGCTGTGGAGTCCGCAGTGCGATCCTCCGGCCCATTCATTTGGGCCTAATCCATCGCGGAATGCCGCAACAGGTTGTCGGTGCACACATGGAACCCGGTGTGAACTAGCCCTAACTATACCTCCAGCTGGCGGTTGTCTCTCCACACCCATTGTCAGGTTACTGAGAGACTTAACATTGGTGGTCTGAATTTTTTCTGATTTGATTTTTCCTAATGAGTTTTTATAGTGATTTCTCAGTTTCCTAATCTAGACTTCTGAACCTCTTGTATACTTATAGTTGAATAATCTGATTGCCTGCAGTCGCTGCTGGAGGAATTGCAGGAGCGTGCTGCATACAATTTATACCTTTAAACTCAGTAGTAAAATGATACGATATGATAAGATTGTTGTGATATGTAATGATGCAGCATCTATTATTTTTCATGTGAAAATAATTTGTTTAGTAATGTAGGTCGGCCGAGAAAAGTAGTGAGTAAAGAACCGGATTCTGATGAAGAAATGGATGTATCGCAGGGTAGTCCGGCTCTTAGTGAGGCCTCCAGGGAAGAGGAGGAAACAGAAGAGGAAGAAGTAACGCCTGCGCCTGTAAGTTCACCGGTATTAGGAGCTTTTTTGGTTAGATAGTGATAGGCTATGATAGCATTTTATGATTGGTGGGGGTTCAACATCTGGGTCATTGGTGGGGGTTCAACATCTGGGTCAAACACCCACTGAATGTGATAGCAAATCCTAGAAATACACAATTTAAGAAAGTTTTACATAAAAAAAAAGTAATCATGACACTGATCATCAATATAAAGAGCGGAATTGGTAACCTTGGTACTTTACCTAATTGTTGAAGGCTCATTTGGGTAACGCTCGCACCTACTTTATCTTGCATTTTGCATTATTCCTGCATCAACAATATATATAAAGTACATCAAAGAACCTCTTTATGCTTTTCTTCTAAAAAGCACAAAATCAGCACAGTGTAAGTACCCAGAAAAAAAACATGGCCTGTACCTCCTGGGGTATATTTACCACAGTCTGAGAACCTAGGGTGTATGCAATCCCATATAATGCCAACTTGCAATGAGGTGTAGAAATGCAGAGCTTCCCTCATATGGTGCAGCCCAACTGGTCAAATCTTCTTAAGCCATTTGTGAATGACCCGATACTCTGAAAACTAAGCCTTGTAATAGCCTGACACTTAAGAGATAACAAATGTAAGGAGAGGGATAAATATAGATCTATATCTATTAGGGCAGGTCAATTAATTGAAAAACAATCAAATCCAAACATCACTCATGATAATTTTGTTCACATTGGTTACTTTGATTCAGTTATTACAATATTTACAGTTCCATTTTGACCAAATGAATCCAAATCAGAACTGCTTTTATATTTTGGGGTCTCTTAAGACCCCAAAGTATAATAAGCAGAGGCTTGAGAGAGTTGAGCAAACACAAAATAACTGTTACTCACGTCTTCTGAGCTCCAGCGCAGCTCCATGTTCTCTTTGGCACTTCTGTCTGATGTCAGAGAGGTCACGTGGTGTTGCAATGCTTGTTTCTATGCGTCAGGATGCCACGAAACCCAATCACAGACTCAATCTGAAGAGACCCCACACTTATAATAGCTGTTTCGGTTTTGCCATATTTAGTCTGAACAAAACTGGCAGGCGACCCTCTCGAGATAAATCTTGTAAGGTTTGTCAACAAGCAATCTGTAAAAGGGGCGTCTCCTTGAGTTCTCCCCAATTTAGTCACAATTTTGATTTAGGTCATCGATTGTCCCTAAATATGGTTCTATATAGGTCTCCTAGACATGTACAGAGTACACAATAGATGATGGTCACCAATCACCTTATATAACCACTGTATATCAGTTCTAAATGTCAGTAATCTGGATCCCCCATCATTGTGGAGAAAAAAAAATCGCTAAACGTCAGAAATCGGTATTTGGGTTTTAGGTCAGAAAATATCAGTTGATGGTACACTCCCTTTAACCCCTTCCCGATATGCGCCGTACTATTACTATTATGTCGGGTCTGTAACTATGCTTTAAGCAGTAGACAACCGGCTCTAATGCCTCCGATTGGTCCCCGGACCGATCGGAGGCATTAACCCCATTTTCCCGGCGGCGCATGGGCGCCGCCATTTTGTCCAGGATCGCCGGCTCCTGGAGCATGCTCCAGGGCCGACGTCATGTTGCCATGACAGCCGGGAGCCTGTACAAGGCTCCCAGGCTTGTCTGCAAATTGTCTCTTTTGCAGGCTGGTCTATGCAGCCTGCAAAAGAGAGGATGATTTTTTGCAATGCATTGCAATGCATTAGCATTGTAATGCATTGCATTAGTGATCAGACCCCTAGGGGGTCTAATAAATGCAAAAAAATAAATAAATAAAAAAAAGTAAAAAATAAATATAAAAAGTATTAAAAGTTCAAATCACCCCCCTTTCCCTAGAACACATATAAAAGTAGTTAAAAACTGTTAAACATATACGTTAGGTATCCTCGTGTCCGAAATCGCCCGCTCTACAAATCTATAAAAATATTTTTCCTGTTCGGTAAACGCTGTAGCGGGAAAAATAGTCAAAAGTGCCAAACCGCCGTTTTTTCACTGTTTTGATTCTGATAAAAAGTGATCAAAGCAATAACATTTCCCGAAAATGGTAGAACTAAAAAGTACACCCGGCCCCGCAAAAAAAGACGCCCTATGCATCCCCGTACACTGACGTATAAAAAAGTTACGGTCGTCGGAATATGGCGACTTTTAGAAAAAAATTTTTTTAACACAGTTTTGAATTTGTTTTTAAGGGGTCAAAATGTAAATAAAACCATATAAATTTGGTATCCCTGGAACCGTACCGAAACACAGAATATAGGGGACATGTCATTTTGGCTGCACAGTGAACGCCGTAAAGCCAAAGCCCGTAAGAAAGTCGCAGAAATGCATTTTTTTCTTCAAATCCACCCCATTCTGAATTTTTTTCCTGCTTCCCAGTACATTATATAGAATAATTAATGGTGGCATCATGAAGAAAAATTTGTCCCGCAAAAAATAAGACCTCATATGGCTCTGGGAGCGGAGAAATAAAAAAGTTATGGGGTTTAGAAGGAGGGGAGTCAAAAACGAAAATCAAAAAATGCCATCAGCGGGAAGGGGTTAATTTGTGAAGATTGCAAATGATCAAATCTTAAACCTCCTCACAGGTACGACGTCGGTCGGCTAAAAAACGATGAAGGAACGTGAACGACTTTCCTGGAAGAGGAGGAGATGAAAAGTCTTGTACAATGAAATAGGACTGAGGCTGTTCAAGTCCACAATGGGGCGATGCACTGACAACGAGAACGGACTCCACCCCCCTGCAGCTGCGGCCACAATTGTGTCTCATTCGCTCTGGATATGTGTGTGGTTTGTACCGTGTGCTGGACATGTAAGACCTGAAACTGTACATAGCTCCTTTTTTTAACGCGTCATAAAGTGCTTGTATAGCTTTTATTTTGCAGCTTTAACTGACAAAAAAAAAAAAAAAAATATGGTCGGCCATCAGATTTTCCAATATGACGGATGAAAACGAAGCAATATTTGCCATTTGTGTGTGTAGTAATTTTCTTGGCCTTTTTACTGTGAATGAAATCATTTTGGAAAGTGTCCTATTTTGTTCTAGCCATGGTTTTGTTGTAAGTCACACAGTCTTTCCGTTTTCAATTATTTAATGCTCTGTGAACTTTTTGACCGCCTTTTTTTGGTCTTTCATGGTGCTCCCCTTGATGTTTTGTTTTTTTTCATTCTTTTTATTTTTTTATTTTTATTCAGAAACCTGATGTCCGGTAGGATGACACAACCTGACCTGGTCAGATTGCGGTCACATTTCACCTCAGTATTGTTGCCAGACATGGCTGGCTGTATTGTGGCATTGCAAAATTGTATGAAAAACAATTTTAAACTATTATAATTTTAAAGTGTTTGTGCTATGAAAATAATGTATTAAAGACGCTACCTATTTTATTTCCTCCTCGCTCTAGTTTGATGTATTTTGCCCTAAGAATAGATCCCCTCCCCGTTTACACAACTTTGTGTATTATTTAGGTAGGTGACTAATTTTGTTTAGGGTTAGGTTTACCTAAGGGTATGTTCAGACGGAGGAAAAGGTTGCGGAAATCTTTTCTGCCGTGTGAACATTCGGCGCCACTCACCGCGACTGAATGCTGACGCAACATCGGCATTGTCACAGCATCCCGCTCCTGTGTGGGCCCAAGTGAATGGGCCTACACTGGAGCGTGTCTCGAGCCGCAAATGCCGCAGCTGAATCAGCCACGGACTCCGCGGCAAGATAGGGCATGCCGCTTCTTTTTTCCACTACTAGCTATAGTCTTGAAGTCAATGAGAGCCGATTTTGGCAGCGGATTTTGAGGCAGATCCCACATCAAAATCCGCTGCTAAAAAAACTCTGTTTGAGCTAAGCCTTTAGACTACATTTGTGTCACATTTCTCATGTTGAAAGATTATAAGTGTGGCAAAGCTACCAATGGGCAGCACTGGAGTCCGGGGTTCAAATCCTGCGCATGCCCACGCCACAAGCAAATGGATGTTTACACAGTAAGCTGGTGTGAGCGGCCATTTTCTTGTGGCGTTGGCATGCGCAGTGGGCTCGGCCCGATGGCAGAGCCGACTGCGCATGCCTAGAGGATTGAAACCCAGGACGGAAGACACGGAGAGTGCGTTCCAGAAGAAGATGGAGGCAGTGCTGGAGATTTCTCTCGCAGCATTGGGGGTCGCCCCTAGTGCTGCGAGAGAACTCATTTGCATGCCGAAGAAAATCTGGATTTCTATCGAACAGCGGCACGGAGAAGACATCTAAAGGTAGGAGAAAAATAGCCTTTCTTAAAGCTATTCCTATGTGTTAGAAAAAAAGGTTATCCAATAATAGGATCTCTTTAAGTGGCTCACAAGTAGCCATGTGGGTAGAGGAGAGTTGAACTGACCAGCCACCTTCTGGCTGTAGTGACATCCCACACGACGGGCGCATCATCACAAACATGCTCTAGTGGCTTCTGGCACATGCGCATTGCAAACATGAAGCTGAGGCGGATGCGCTGGATGTCTCTGGAGGTGACTTCATGACGACTTAGCTGGTGTATGGGATGTCAGTCAAACCAAGAGATGGTCTGTGGTCAATTCACCATTGTGAACCGGTCCAGGATAACAGGTAGGTGGCTGTATAAGGGGACTGAATGCTGATGAACAGGTATCTTTAAAAATTATACATGAAAAATTAATGGCAATGGAGACCTTTGAAAAGTCGAAGAAAGAAACTCACTGTAGAGAGATTTTGTTTCTTCTGAAAGTGCAAAAAGGTATAAAACACAGTCAGATTTCTCTCCAGGTCTACTGCTTCTTCTATGCTACAGTATATAGCACCAGAAACTGCAGCAGAGGCTTAGGGCCGGTTCACACATGCTGATGTGTTCCGTCCGGAAGGAGACATGAGGACCCTCCCGGATGGATTACAAGCGCAACTGCAAGCACTGTGCAGTTCAAGCACACGGACCCCATAGACTATAGTGGGGTCCGTGTGCTTGCCATGCACTGCCCGCATGAATCATTCGTGGACCCCAGTGCAAAATATGTAACCCGTGCCCATGTAATAGATGCAGTCTATAATAGTGTGTGTACTAAGGAGGCATTTTATTTTTTGTGCACTGGAGCGAGCATGCAGTTAAAGAGAGTCTGTCAGGAAGAAAATCTGTATGTAGGGAACATTATTATCTTGTAGTGTGGCATCCATACTTGCCACTGATGTACTTTTTACTCTTCATTGCAGGTCCATCTTCATAAAAAAAACAGCGTTTTATTACCAGAAGAGGGCTTTAAGCACCTGTCTTCTCCTTGGACTTCACTCTCTGCTCTAGATAACCGTCCCTTACTGCTGCTCAGCCCCAAACTGCTTGAGTAACATCTGCAATTAGGGGCCTTTATCTAGAGCAGAGAGGTAAACCCTTGCAGAAGACGACATGCCCTCTAAAGCCCTTTTAAACTAATTTGCGTGCAAATAAAACATGGAGCTGCAATGGAAAGTAAAAGATACATTTTTGGAAAGTTTCGAAGCTGTTCTACAAGGTACTGTCATTGCTTTGATATGGATTTTCTGGCTGACCGACTCCCTTTAAACAAATCTACAGTCTGATCAAAAGAATATATAGAAAATGTCCAACGCCCATACGTCCTATTGATTTACTTAGAGAAATGTCAGATAAATGTAAGGTACACATTACATTTAATAGTAACTTCCATGTTTCATGTAATGTTTCAGCCTTCGTACAAAGAGAAGAGAAACAGATGAGCAAAGTGTTTTAATGAAAGCAAATGTTTAAAGAGTAACCTATAAATGGCTCAGCTAACCGTACCGAGGACCGCGCTGCAGGTTAGTCACGGCTGCTCTGGAATACGCTCTTCTGCCTTTCACATACTATAGTTGCCTAGCTGTGCTGAAATGTGTACGGAAATATTTCTTTCCTTAGTGCTGGATACACAATATATAGTGTGTGTGCTAAGTGACCTGTAACTAAAACTATAAAACCAGCAGCAAACCAACCCAGAACACACTGTCCCCTGGTCTTTACCTATAAGCAGGTGATGTGACCACATCAGCAAGTTAGTGGCACCATTGGTTACATGTGGCGCTATTAGCATCGTGGCTCCATGGTCCCTGATCATATGTCAGGCGTTTGTAGAGAAACCCTGGAAAACATTGGTGTGTCCTCGCTGGATTGGCAAAAAATCTGAGCATATTCTGGTCTCCGAGCAGGCAGAGATGGTATTGTCTCTACCTGCCCATAGGATGATGTGCAGATACTTTATGGTATTCAAAGCGGAATACAGAAATAAATACATCTAAAAACCAAGATGGTGCCTGATCCAGGAGCAGAGGAGAAACTGGACTGCAGGGATGTGTGTATAAAAGTACAGTGGACCTTCAGGTAATGGGTGCACGAAATGAAAGTTGTTGTTTTTTTCTGGGGTGCTTCTTTAACAATATCCTACCCTTATATTACAACATATAAATACGCGAAGGAGTTCATTAGGCATGTGTTATGTTTTGGGTGAGACAAACTGGTTATAAACCTTTCCATCTAAAGGTCAGCACTTTAGGTGTCAGAAGTGGGAATCAATAAAGCTGAGAAATGTATAAAGAAAATCCCACATTACTGTCCTATGGATTCAGCCGGCTGGGTGTATTGTACCCTGTGGCAATGGGGGCGCCATGCACTTCATTGTGAATTAGATATGCATAGACCAGGAGGCAAAATTCTATACTAGCTCCTTGGCTTCAGTAAGTACCAAGCCCTGAAGGATAAGGGTAAGTTCACACGGGGTTTTTTGGTCAGGATTTTGAGTCCGTATCTGCCTCAAAATCCTGACCAAAAAGACAGCTCCCATTGAAATCAATGGGAGCCGGTCAGTTCCTTTTTCCCAGAAGCAGTTTGTTCTGGCTTCTGGAAAAAGAAGCGAGGTGCTGGTTCTTCAGGTCAAGTCGCCTCGCAATTCAGCCTGAAGACACACCCTCTTTCGGACGAGGCCCATTCATTTGGGGGTCATTCCATATCAAGTGCTCCAAATATGAATATTTGTTTTTTACCTGACGTCTTTAGAATTTTTTTATTTTTATGAAGTACAACTTAAGTTAATTACAAATGAAAAGTTTTGAATTTTTTTTCTACATCAGTTAATTTTTTTACAGACTGCTGAAGTTTTAAACACGCAAATTTTGGCCTGGTATGGGTTTACATTTTTTATCACATCTCAGGCTACAATTAAGATAAAGAGGTGGGAGAGGCATCATTTTTCTCAGAACGGTACCGGCTTTCGTTTGATAGATCACAAGATGATTTTTTTATATTTTGTTTTGGAGAAATCAAATTCAAAATTTCAATGCGCAATTGTGAAAAAAAAACGTATGTTTTAAAATTGTGTAAAATTGCATGTGTGTTACTTGTGTTCTTGGTTATACTTGTACAGGCTTTCAACTTGGGACTAAATTGGGATCAATTTTTTTTTTTTTTTTAAATATAAGCCTTGACTCATCTGATTTTATGTTTTTGTGGCTTCTTCCTTTTTTTCTTTTCAAATTACAATTTGCTGAATTCAACATTTACATGCAACAATAAAGAAACATAAAAAAACAAATGCCATAAGTGCCAGAATAAATAATCTTATCATCAGAACACAACTTTTTTTTTTTTGTTTAAATGTAGATTGTGAGCCTCACATAGAGCTCACAATGTACATTTTTCCCCTATCAGTGTGTCTTTTTTGGAATATGGGATGGAAATCCATGCAAACACGGGGAGAACATACAAACTCATTGCGGATGGTTTTTTTGCCCTTGGTGGGATTTGAACACCAGGACTCCAGCGCTGCAAGGCTGCAATACTAACCACTGAGCCACCATGTGGCCCCATCATCAGAACACAACTTGTTCAGCATTTTCAACCTGAATGCATTGAATAAACCGAAAGAAAAAAGCTGATCAGATCTTCAAGTAGGATTTTCTAAATACTGTTTCATCCTAATTATATGATAAGACTAAAAGAACCAATATCTGTAACACCTATTTCTACATGTAACAATTGTTATTACTGTATATCACTAAACATGCAAATCTATTCTCCAGGATGGAATTAGGAGAACAGTGCACTCTGTACACCACCCTCTAGAGGGCAGCATCCTTAACATCATGCATGACTCAGTTATAAAGCCTAATTAATCATGATGTGGATTTAGTTGCCAAATTAGTATTTCTATTCCAAAAGGAACAGATTCCCAGCTATGGACAGCGCTGTTTCGGCCTATTGGGCCATTCTCAGCATAGCGTAGGGATACTGATTTGGCAGAGGGAGAGACTGTAGACCAGGGTCAGGGGATAATCGTACACATCAGGGAGAGTGTTTGCCTACATAGGTGTACAGAGACTTACAAGTCATTCCTGCTCCGCTAGGGATTCTGGGTAAAAAAAATATGCAAATTATTCTCCAGGATGTAATTAGGAGAACAGCGCCTCTGTATGCTGCCCTCTAGAGGGCAGCATTCTTAACATCATGCATGACTCAGTTATAAAGCCTAATTAATCATGATGTTAAGGATGCTGCCCTCTAGAGGGCGGCGTACAGAGTGCACTGTTCTCCTAATTCCATCCTGGAGAATAGATTTGCATATTTTTTTTACCCAGAATCCTGAGTGGAGCAGGAATGACTTGTAAGTCTCCATGCTGCCTATGTAGGCAAACACTCTCCCTGATGTGTATGATTAGCCCCTATCACTAAACACGTCATTTATTAAGAAGAATAGTCCAGTAGTTACATCCTCATTCTATAAAAATTTGAACCAATCAAACAATTAATAGGACGTTTATAAACTATTGGCCTTTTATCATCAATTTGTCCCTTCTTGTGAGTGAAATGTAATCTTGTCCATAAGCGCTTACTAGCAATATGTCACAGAGTATGTCCAGCCTGTCATGGTGTTTGGCTCCACCTGAGTTAAAGGGATTCTATCATTAAAATTACATATTTTTTTTTCTCCCTAACACGTAGGAATAGCCTTAAGAAAGGTGATTCTTCTCCTATCTTTAGATGTCTTTCTGCACCGCCATTCGGTAGAATTCCCGGTTTTCTTCTGTATGCAAATGAGTTATCTCGCAGCACTGGGGGCGGGCTCCAATGCTGCAAGAGAAATCTCCAGCGCTGCCTCTATCTCTTGTGACATATCTGGTGAAAGCCCGTACAGTTCTGAGTAAAATGGCGTTTGTTTTGTTTCCATTTTTTTTTTTCTAGCTGGAGTTATGAGGAGAAATGTAAAGGCAGGCAACACAGAAACTTCCACTTTTTCTGAACTTTGAAAATCAATTTAAAAAATTTTAAAAAATTTCTAGAATTTTTATTTTCTTCACATTTTGCATTCTCTGGCACACTACTACCAAATAATAATAATAAAAAAAAAAAAAAATCTCAAAAGAATTAAAAATATAGAGGTAAAAATCATTGGTTCACTTGACATGATATGACCCTTGGGCCTAATCCGGAGCGGAGCAGTGCATCTGTTTTTTTGGTCTGGAACCTAAGGCAGCCTCTGCCTCAGGTTCCGGACCAAAAAACCCTGTGTGAACTTACATAAGACTTCCTTATGGTCTGCATGATCCTTCTAGCACTGGTTTTATTATTAGACTTTACCCCCTTCATTTGGAATCTGGGTTAAGAACTGGCCTTTGTTCCCCCCTAGTCTAAGTGAGACTCTTTCCTTAAAGGGGTTTTCGGCAAGTTATATACTAATGACCTTTTCCTTAGGAACAGGTCATAGATATCTGAATGGTGGGGTTCTCATACCCAGGACCCCCACAGATAAGCTACTCCCTCCCATCTCACTGACCAGTGATGTCACTTTAATTTGTGCTGTTTCCTTTATGTGTCGCTCAGTTCCATTCAGAGAATTGGGACTGAGCTACAATACCAAGCACTACCCCTACGCAATGTATAATGTCATGCTTTGTATTTAGTGAAGGAGCCACCATGCTCACCAAACCCAGCGGATCAGTGGTGTGTCCTAACAGGTCATCAATGTTACAATCCCGGAGAACCGCTTTGATATCTTTATCCTACTGCAATATGCAGGGTTGGCTTACTAAAATGATGGAAGCTGAAATGTGGTCTGGTAAGTAAGTGTGTTGGTTCTAGTATATGTGACATACACTGCATTGTGAAAAGACGTTGGCCCAACACTAATGGCTAGATATATGCTATCAGGCAGGGACACATTATTATTATTTATTATTAACTTTAATTATACAGTGCCAATATATATCACACCACTTTACAAATCCATAACTGGCACATTGAGGGCCCGGGGATGTTGCACAATCATCCTACACTTTACACAATATTTGAGAATTCATGTGGCTAAAACTTTGCTTCCTACATGTCGTAGATTGGAGCTAGATGCTTGAGTTTTGCAGTTCTTAGTCACATTGGCCACTTCTTGCAATTTCAATGTTGAGTGCATCTGCCTCATTGTATTGCAGTACAATACCAGAAACCTATAACTGCCTCAAGAATGGAAGGTACGAACTACAAAGGTATCCATAACAACCGATCACATACAAAATGCAATTCTTATGGGGCCACTACACAAACAACAAATGAAATATACCCGTGCGAAGCCGAGTGCTCCTGTTAGTCTCTTATATACACTGCTAAAAAAAAAAATAAAGGGAATACTTAACAACAAAATGTAATTCCAAGCAACACTGATTGACAATCAATTTCTCCTGCTGTTGTGCAAATGGAATAGACAACAGATGGAAATTATTGGCAATTATCGAGACACACTCAATAAAAGTGGGGACTAGAGATGAGCGAGTAGTATTCGATCGAATACCTCGCCGCCATAGGAATGCGTGTAAGCGGCCGAACACCAAGGGGTTAAGCGCATCGAGACCATAGATCACATCTCAGTACCAATGCTTTCTGGCTCAAGTTTGGGTCACTTGAATGTTGGTTGTGTTTTCACACTCGTGGTAGCATGAGATGGACTCTACAACCCACACAAGTGGCTCAGGTAGTGCAGCTCATCCAGGATGGCACATCAATGCGAGCTGTGGCAAGAAGGTTTGATGTGTCTGTCAGTGTAGTGCCAAGAGGCTGGAGGCGCTACCAGGAGACAGGCCAGTACATTAGGAGATGTGGAGGGGGCCGTAGGAGGGCAACAACCCAGCAGCAAGACCGATACCTCCACCTTTGTGCAAGGAGGAGCATTGCCAGAGCCCTGCAAAATGACCTCCAGCAGGCCACAAATGTGCATATGTCTGCACAAATGGTTAAAATCCAACTCCATGGGGGGGTTGTGCTCACAGTCCAACACCATGCAGAACACTTGGCATTTGTCACAGAACACCAGGATTGACAACTTTGCCACTGTAGCCTTGAGCTTTTCACAAATGAAAGCAGGTTCACACTGAGCACGTGACAGAGTGTGGAGAGCGATCTGCTGCCTGCAACACCCTTCAGCATGACCAGTTTAGCAGTGGGTCAGTAATGGTGTGGGGTGGCATTTCTTTGGAGGGCTGCACAGCCCTACATGTGCTCACCAGAGATAGCCTGACTGCCATTAGCTACCGAGATGAGATCCTCAGACCCCTTGTGAGACCATATGCTGGTTCGGTTGGCCCTGGGTTCCTCTTAATGCAGGACAATGCCAGACCTCATGTGGCTGGAGTGTGTCAACAGTTCCTGCAAGATGAAGGCATTGAAGCTATGGACTGGCCCCCGGTTCCCCAGACCTGAATCCGATTGAGCACATCTAGGACATCGGAACTCGCTCCATCCACCAACGTCACGTTGCACCACAGACTGTCCAGGAGTTGGCAGATGCTTTAGTCCAGGTCTGGGAGGAGATCCCTCAGGAGACCTTCCGCAACCTCATCAGGAAGATGCCCAGGCATTGTAGGGAGGTCATACAGGCACGTGCAGGCCACACACACTACTGAGCCTCATTTTGACATGTTTTAAGGACATTACTTCAAAGTTGGATCAGCCTGTAGTGTGTCCATTTGGGTATCCATAACAACTCAGCCATTTGTCTTCACTGCTATAGGGCAGCTTTAAAGGCGCAGGGCGCTGTGGATGACACTGTTACACAAGGTCACATACACACAGTTTTAGTCCAGGTTTCCAGGTGCATTCTGAGGCTTGAGAAAGCGCACATAGTTGCGCGAAACGGCTGTTGCCTACTTGCCTATATATGCTTTATTCCCTCCCTGCACTACTTGTTTTTAAAGAAATATGTTACCTCAATAAAAGAAGTATTTTATGAAGACGAGCGTGGATGTGGGTGAGTGCCCTTCCTCATTTTTCTACATTTGCTCTTTTGCCTATTGCCTTTTTTTGGTTGTTGAGCACCCCCACAGCTCTCCATACATAAAGTTACAATCCTCATATTTACCTCCAATTCATTGGGACTTTCATTTTGTGCATTTAGCAGTGCCATCCTACATCTTTTTTCCTGTTTTTTTCAAGTACAGGAATAATGCACAAAGCGATGTCACAGTACAGGGATAATACACACAGTGATGTCACAGTACAGGAATAATACACACAGTGATGTCACAGTACAGAGATAATACACACAGTGATGTCACAGTACAGGGATAATACACACAGTGATGTCATAGTACAGGGATAATACACAGTGATGTCACAGTACAGGAATAATGCACACAGCAATGTCACAGTACAGGGATAATACACACAGTGATGTCACAGTACAGGGATAATACACACAGTGATGTCATAGTACAGGGATAATACACAGTGATGTCACAGTACAGGAATAATGCACACAGCAATGTCACAGTACAGGGATAATACACACAGTGATATCACAGTACAGGAATAATGCACACAGTGATGTCACAGTACAGGGATAATACACACAGTGATGTCACAGTACAGGAATAATACACACAGTGATGTCACAGTACAGAGATAATACACACAGTGATGTCACAGTACAGGGATAATACACACAGTGATGTCACAGTACAGGAATAATGCACACAGCAATGTCACAGTACAGGGATAATACACACAGTGATGTCACAGTACAGAGATAATACACACAGTGATGTCACAGTACAGGAATAATGCACACAGTGATGTCACAGTACAGGGATAATACACACAGTGATGTCACAATACAGAGATAATACACACAGTGATGTCACAGTACAGGGATAATACACACAGTGATGCCACAGTACAGGAATAATGCACACAGCGATGTCACAGTACAGGAATAATATACACAGCGATGTCACAGTACAGGGATAATACACACAGTGATGTCACAGTACAGGGATAATATACACAATGATGTCACAGTACAGGGATAATACACACAGTGATGTCACAATACCAAGTTAATTCATACAGTGATGTCACATTACAGAGATAATACACACTATGACATAATAGCATAGGGTTAATACACACAAAAAAAGATATACCGCCTTTGTGGAATTAGAGACAGGACAAATAATAGGGTGTGTGGCATATTCTGGCTTGCATGCTTTAAGAAGGGATAAGCGACAAAATTCTACTTTGGTAAAGTGTCCCTCCATCACTGTATGATAAACAGAATTATCCTGTCCTGATGTCATAATTGTTCCAAGGCCCGAAGGGTATGTATGTAATGGAAATTAGAGAGAACCATTACTGGAAACGACAGGAGGAGATGTATCGTCTTATTAATTGTTCTAATAATAGTTTGCAATAAGATTCAGGTTAGGGAGAGATAAGATCAGGGCTAGATTTGATCTGATTTAGTCTGCCACATTGACAAGTGGAGGAGCGTGTAATTATACTGTGGTGTGAACTGGCTTTTCCTGCAGATAATTACATTTCACAGAGCTACAGCCTCACAAGGAAGCTCACCAGGATGGAGATCCAGAGCCGGCTTTATCTATATATTGTGCTCCGTTACACTCCTCCTTCCATCAGATTTACTATAGTAGAGAGCAAAGAAATCAGGCTGAATACAATGAGATTATCACCCAAGGATCGGGTAATATTCTACAGTCTATTGGATATTTAGTAACTTTTCATCAAAGCTTATGTATGAATTGGATTTGTCAGAATTTCTCTAATGTATTTTCTGCATTAGTCTCTTAAGCCACTACCATAAGAGGATAGGAAAGGCAGAGACGGAGCTACAACTACAGGAGGAACCTCATATATGGATGAGCTTTGAAGGGGCTGTGTTCTGAATAGTAGGGTTACTCTTGCTATTTAGTCATCAAATACCACCTATTACTCTGCTACTCCAGTCCCTTTGTGCCAGAATACAGTATAATACCCCCTTTGTGACCTCATAGAGTATAATACCCACTGTGGCCCTCAGACAGTATAATGCACCTTTACTGCAGCCTTTACGCCAGGGTCGGGAACCTATGGCTCGTGAGCCAGATGTGGCTCTTTTGATGGCTGAATTTGGCTTGCACACCGTGGGCCCCACAAGCACTATTATACTTGGGGGTCTTTTCGGACCCCTGAGTATAATGATCGGAGGCCCAGGAGAGGTAAGGGAACATAAAAAACAGTGTTACTTACATCTCCGAGGAGTCTTCGGGCCTACTTGTGTGACGTCCTATGAACGGGGCCTGCATCCATATGCGTTGCGATACAAGTCCCCCGGTCACATGACATCCCGGATGTCACTGAAGATGGCCGACAGTGGCGGAGAGTGCAGCGGAGCCAGGAGAGGTAAGTAGCAGTGATTTGTATGTTTTATCCCCCCCCCGGGTCTCCGATTATTACACTCTGGGGTCTGAAAAGGAGGAGGGGAGTGGTATTATCATGGAATTACATTTTAAAAGCCAAAAAGGTTACCGACCCCTGCTTTACACTATAATCCCCTTTATTGTGGCCTTCATTCTATAATCTCCCTTATTGTGGCCCACATACACTATAATATTCAGGACTTTGGAGCTGGAAAAAAGCCACCAACTTTTATTATTATTACTATTATTATTGTACTATTTTAGATTATACAATTATTAATATAGTATAATTAAGTATATATATATATATATATATATATATATATATATATATATATATAAAGTCCCCTATAGCTTTTCAATTTTTGATTTTCCTTTTTTCACTCCCCATCTTCCAAAAGTTCTCACTTTTTTATTTCTCTGTTCACAGGTCTGTATTAAGCCTTAATTTTTGTGGGACAAAGTGTACTTCTAAATGGAGATATTTAACATTCCGGGCGTGTACTGGAAGGTTGGTAGAAAATTCAGAATGGGGTGGAATTTCTTATGGGTTTTGCTTTTGCATGGTGTGCACTGTAAAACAGGAGAAAATACACATGCAACTGGGCAGAAAATATAAAGGTATGTTCAATGCAAAATGAAATAATACGGAGTCAAAAGACAGAACTATCTTTTAGTAAAAAAATACAATGTTTATTAATAAATTCATGATAAAAATAGCACAAAACATGAACAAATCAACAACAAAGGAGGGAACCAATGCTTCCTATAACATCCTACTAATCCTACTAATATTATAAATGTGAAATGTTGTGTGTTTGTTACTCAATCACGCAAAAATGGCTGAACGGATTTGAATAAAATTTGGCACATAAATAGTTTGTAACCTCGATTAACACATAGGCTCGGGCAGAGCCGACTGTGCATGCCCGCGATAATTTTCCTGTGGCCGCTTACACAGTAAACTGGTGTAAGCGGCCATTTTCTTGTGGCTGCTTTCACAGTAAGCTGGGGTAAGGGGCCACAAGAAGGTGAAAATAACACATTAGATATATTCTGCAGGTCATTGCCACCACAGCATTACCAAAATTATATAAATAAATAACTTTAAAAAAAAAAAATCTAAAATTGTTTTGCATTGTTTTATTGTGGTACCTGTAGCTTATAATAATGTGTATGTTGTATTTTATTGCTAGGCGAGATGTAGCTGGGGGTATGTTTTTCAAATGAATAGAAGCTGCTCTGCAGTAACCTAGTCTGACCATTATATATACTCGAGTATAAGCCGACCCGAATATAAGCCGAGGCCCCTAATTTTACCACAAAAAAACTGGAGTATAAGCCTGGGGGGGGGGGGAATGCATCTGGAAAGTTTCAAAAATTAAAATAAATACCAATAAAATTACGTGAACTGAGACATCATGGTCATGTGCATTGCAGCTTAGTAACTCCATGTGCCTCATAGTAATAGCAGTTAACCCCATCATGTCCCTCACATTAACCCCCTGTGTGCCTCACATAAGAGTTACTGATATGTGGGACATATAGAGGTAATAATTAGGTATCTTCATAATTAAGGTCCTTCATTAGTCCCCTCATGTGTCTCACATATTAGTAACCCTTATATGGGGCACACAGGGGTTAATATGAGGGACATGATGGGGTTAACTGCTATTAATGTGAGGCACATGGAGTTACTGAAACTAAATTAATAACCCCAAATGCCTGACATTACTAGGAATAGTAACCCCAGCAGGTACCTGTGTGTTACTGTCACATTACTGTAGCTTCCTCTCCTCGATGCAGGGCAGCAGCAGGGGCCTCCTTGGCTTTCATCTCTCTTGCTAGAGAAGGGGGAGTGTCCTATATCATTACTGTAGCACTAAAGGACCTCCCCCTTTGTTTAATTGGGGCAGGTCCTTCAGTTCTCTCTGCTCTGTGGACCCTGACTCGAGTATAAGCCGAGGGGGCCTTTTTCAGCATAAAAACTGTGCTGAAAAAGTCGGCTTATACTCGAGTATATACGGTACATAGAGAATGCAGCTGTCTGCCTCCTGCTCTATTTTCTATTTATTAGCTCCTTGGAACAGCTAGCACATAGGGATTGCCAGGACCCCTCCAATCTGATATTTATGTCTATAATAGGCCATCAATATTATTATTGAAGAACACCCCATTATATTGGTTTTTGAGGAAGAGGTGAGCAAGCCAACAAATATATCTCTCAGCAGCTTACTCATCACTCCACTGGGAGAGGGGTCTTACCTTCGCTGAGAACAAAAAGATTGGGCATGTTGAACTTCAACTGCATGATTCTTCTCTCGCTTGATATCTACCATCTGAGAAGACTCAAAAGACCTCTAGACACATTATATGGTTGGCCAATCTTGAAGAAATGAGTGAGTTTGGCAGACTTAGGGCTAGGTCACACTGAGTTCTGCGTGAACACATTCCGTCGCGGCTTTCCACTCCAGATTAGGCCCAAATGAATGGGCCTAGTCTGGAGAGTGCTGTCGTGAGGCGGACGCCGTGGCTCAATCAGCCACGGAATCTGCCTGAGGAGAGGGCAGCTCGCTTCTTTTTTCTGCTAACGGAAAAAAGAACTGTAGTGGTCTACACAGGCCTTTATCGTGAGGGGGCGGATTTTGAGGCGGATTCTGCGTCAAAATACGCCCCCTCTTGCCCCGTGTGAACTATCCCTTACAACTAATGGGTAAGACATTGCAGCATTTCTAAGAGTAAATTCTAGAAATTCACAAACAAATTGATACGGTTGGATGCCTGGGGATGTTGGGAGCTATGATTAAAGGCTTGTATGTAAATAGCTATCATGATACTATAAAGACATGATGTGAAACCCCACACAATCGGCATTCTTGGGAATTTTAGAAAACTCTTCAAGCAATAATGAAGTTTAAGATGAATGAAACTTTCTTAGATAAACTGAAGTCTTGTAAATCTCATGAGTACAGAATTGTTAGGTTTTGAGTTCAGTCTGACAGCTTAATGCGTACACATAGCCAAGATTACTGTGTAAAGAGCCGCAACGCAAGAGCTTGGAATAATGTTTCTAATTAAAATATACTTACAAGTGATATCCTATGGGCACAATCAAAAGCTTCTTTAGTCACCAAAGATTAACTTGTGCGCAGCAACAACTGTTCAAAGCTAGAAAACAAAGTCCTGTAATTCCATTTCTAAGTTTATTAAGCCACTTTTAGGATGCATTCACACTGAGTAAACGCTAGCTTATTCTGAACGTAAAACACGTTCAGAATAAGCGGCGTCTAAAGCAGCTCCATTCATTTCTATGGGAGCGGGGATACGAGCGCTCCCCATAGAAATGAATGGGCTGCTTCTTTCACTCCGTGCAGTCCCATTGAAGTGAATGGGGAGTGCCGGCGTATACGGCAAGCTCTGCTCATGCCGGAGCGTACACGCCGGCACTCCCCATTCACTTCAATGGGACTGCACGGAGTGAAAGAAGCAGCCCATTCATTTCTATGGGGAGCGCTCGTATCCCCGCTCCCATAGAAATGAATGGAGCTGCTTTAGACGCCGCTTATTCTGAACGTGTTTTACGTTCAGAATAAGCTAGCGTTTACTCAGTGTGAATGCACCCTTAGACTGACATGTTCTTTGACTTTCTACTGTTATTTGTTATTAAGGTTTCTTATTTAGTAATAAACCTCCATTATCTAATATTGCGCAACGCCACGTAGAGGTATGGTCACAAAGAGTTTTTTTGTAACAGATTTGTGTGGTGTGGTATCAGGTTTATGCCGATCGTATGCGTGAGGAATAGCCTCATTGTAACACAGAGAGAAGAATGTGATGGGTCGTTGAATATGACAACACAAAAATCTTTTTGCCAAAGTATGATGTACTTTTCTCACAAAGAGAGTCAAAGCACAGGGAGCATTGTGGAGTCCGGGAGTTACTGTACAGGCGCTCATCCCCAAACACCCACAATTGTTTTTATAGGAAGCCAATTCTACCTACAAGGGCTCAAAAAAGAAAAAGAGAGGACACTGAGCGCCCCATTGCATAATACAGTGAATAAAATAAGGAAAGGTGAAAAATAGATAGGGGTCTCACCTGGTGGGGTTGTGGAGAACCACAGCACCTTTGGATGCGTCGGAACCAGTTTATCAGAGGGTTCCTCTCTGAGTGGAGTGCAGCTGATTCCTAACACCCGGAGGTGTATATATAGGCAGAGCAGGGACCATTCCCAAACCTTTACTTGGAAGGTGGGGAGAATAAGATTCGCGCTTCCACAGTGGGATGAAGAAATGAAAACTTTATTGGCAATATTCACACAACACGTTTCGGGCTTACTGTCGCCCTTTTTCAAGTGTAAATTGCTGTTCTGTTGCATCTGGCTCAACGGAACAGCAATTTACACTTGAAAAAGGGCGTGAGTAAGCCCGAAACGTGTTGTGTGAATATTGCCAATAAAGTTTTCATTTCTTCATCCCACTGTGGAAGCGCCATTCTTATTCTCCCCACCTCCCAAGTAAAGGTTCGGGATTGGTCCTTGTTCTGCCAATTTACCTACAAAGACAGGGAGAACATACAATCTTCATGCAATTGTTGATCTGGTCACAACTGAACACAGGACCCCATCACTTCAAGGCAACCACTGAGCCCCCAGGACAACCTTGCAATAGCTTAAAATGGATTCTATCATTAGAATCTGTTTTTGAACTAAGCCCACGTTGGAATAACCTTAAGAAGGGCTATTCTTCTCTTACCTTTATTATTCTGATCCGCGCTGCTGTTCTGGTGTTTTTTCGTTTCTTTTCCTTATGCAAATGAGTCTTTAGGAAGCATAGAAAAAAGCTCAAAAAGCACAGGGGGCGTCTCCTATGCTGTCCGAAGACTCTCCAGCATTGCCTCCATCTTCTTCTCCCGACCTCCTCTTCGCTGCATCATCGGCCATGCCTTTAGCCTAAAGAGCTGACTGCACATGTCTGTTGGCCATTTTCCTGTGGCCTCTTACACGAGCGTCCTTTGGCCACAGAAAAATGGCCGATGGACAAGCACAGTTGGCTCTTTCGACTGAAGACGCGCTGATGAGGTGGTCAAGAGAAGTAGATGGAGGCGTCACTGGAGAGTCTTTGTACAGCACAGAGGATGCTCCTGTGCTTTTTGAGCAAAGCGGAACGACCCCTGTGCTTTCTGAAGACTCATTTGCATTTGGCAAAGAAACGGAAAAACGGCGGCGTGGATCAGAATAATAAAGGAAGGAGAAGAATAGCCTTTCTTAAGGCTATTCTGACGTGGGCTTAGTGCAAAAAGGAATTCTAATGATAGACTCTATAACTTGTCATTTATACCACATTGTCAACTCTGAAAACAAACCTAAACAAAAAGCAAAAACAAGCCCTCACACGGCACTGACGGAAAAATTTAAAAATGAAAGATATCAGTGTATGACAACACAAAAGCTAAATATCGTCCCCTTAGCGACCCATGACGTACTATTACTGCATGGGTGGCATGGGGATGTATGGAGCGAGCTCAGGAGCTGAGCTCTCTCCATACACAGCAGATGCCGGCTGTATAATACAGCCAGGACCTGCCACTAACAGCAACGGTTGGTGCCCGAGCTGATTGCTGCTGTTAACCCTTTACAAACTGCGGTCAAACATGACCGCAGCGTGTAAACGGTGCAGGCGGCACGGGTGCCGCCATTTTCCGCCAATTGCAGCCCTTCTGAATGTCACTAGAGGGCGGCGATCGGTTGCTATGACAGCCGGAAGCCTATTGAAGGCTTCCAGGCTTGTCATAGCATTGGTTCTATTACACAATGCCAGAGGCAGCCTCTAATAGAACTGCTGTAATTTTGCTATTCACTGCAATCAGTGCCGCACCTCCCATGAGGCGACCTGAAGCGAGCGCTTCAGGCGGCGCTATGCCAGGGCCTCAGGGAGGGCGGCATTTTTGCTTCCCTAAGCCAATCCAGGACAAGCTGTCCTGGACTGGCTTAGTACCGAGTGGTGGTTTGGGGAGGCCACTGGAGCAGCGCTGCCCCAGTAGCCTCCCCGCACGCTCAGGCAGAGAGCAGGTCAGCTGCTCTCTGCCTGCGAACGGCGCTAAGCCCCGCCCCCTCCGCTCGGCTCTGCCCCTCCGCTTGGCCACGCCCCCTCCTCGGGGGGGGGGGCTTTCTGTAGTTCGCCTCGGGCGGCGAAAGGAGAAGGTTCACCCCTGACTGCAATACTGTAGTATTGCAGTGAATAGTATGAGCGATCAGACCCCCTAGGTTTCAAGGTACCTAAGGAGTCTGATCATAAATGTAAAAGAAGAAAAAAAAGTTTTTAAAAGTATTTAAAAAATTTAAAAAATATAAAAGTTCAAATCACCCCCCTTTCCCTAGATCAGATATAAAAGTAAATAAACAACATTAAACATAAACATATTAGGTATCCCCGCACTCCAAAATGCCTGAACTATTAAATATTAAAACATTTATCCCATACTGCGAACGGCGTAGCGGCAAAAAAATAAAAATAGCCAAATAGCGGTTTTTTCAACACTTTGCTTCCTATAAAAAATGTAATAAAAAGTGATCAAACCATCAGATCTTTCCCCAAATGGTATCAATAGAAACGTCATCTTGTCCCGCATAAAAAGACACAGCAAAGTTTTTCATTTTTTGAAAAGTATCAAAACATTTCAATTATTATATAAATTTGGTATCACCGTGTTCGTACTGACACATAGAACACAGGTAACATGTCATTTGTACCAAACAGTGAATGCTGTAAAAATTTAACCCATATGAAAATGGCGCAAATGCATTTTTTCTCCAATTGCACCTCATTTTGAATTTTTTTCCAGCTTCCCAGTACATTGCACAGCATATTGAATGGTGCCATTACAAAGTACGATTTGTCCCGCAAACAATAAGCCATCATGCAACTTTGTGAACTGAAAAATGAAAAAGTTATGGCTCTTGAAATGTGAGGAGGGAAAAACGAAAATGCGAAACCAAAAAATGGCCTGGTCCTTAAGGGGTTAATAAGTTTGTGTTTATTGTGTAAAAATAGTAAAATATAAACTGCCATTTATACTGCACAGTGAACGCAGAAGGAAAATTATTGCAGAATTGATGTTTATATTTTCTTTCCCTCCCAGAAAGACCTATTAAATGTTTCCCAATACATTATATGTATCCCAAAATGATGTCATTGAAGCCTGCAGCTCATCCCGTGAAAAACAAGGTCTGACATTGCTATATTGACAGAAATATAAAGAAAGAAGAAGAAATGCTACAGCTGTTTGAAGGAAGAGGATAAAATAGCTGTAACTGGTTATGGCAGCAAAGGATTAATAAAGACCTTTTA
Organism: Leptodactylus fuscus; assembly: GCF_031893055.1. Classification (NCBI taxonomy): domain Eukaryota; kingdom Metazoa; phylum Chordata; class Amphibia; order Anura; family Leptodactylidae; genus Leptodactylus; species Leptodactylus fuscus. The sequence continues at coordinate 248,534,405 of NC_134266.1, forward strand.
TGTACTTGCTAGGTAAGGATACAATAGCACAGTAGCTTTACCCAGGGATAGTAAGGCTCACACATTGCAATAATACTTCAAAGGACGATTTACCGAAAGTTTGTGTGGGGGCGTTTGATGTTGATATTAAACATTCCATCACAAATACTGTAATTGAAAATCCAAAAGCAATACAGTCGTAGATATTCTCATCCGAATTCTCTTGACGTCATTAGAGCTCACCGATCCATTAGGCTCATTGAATAATTTCATTGTGAATGACAGGCTCTGTTCTGTTTCTCCCCTAATCAAAGCATTCAGAGAAATCGGAACATGTCGAAATTATAGCTGCAGGATATGCCAGTACTCACCGGCGTCCATTCTCTGTCACTGATCTCATTCAAGCTCATTTGTGGTAAACTCTACTTTTTGATGAAGCCACATATTGGCGTTAAGCTAAAGTACACTCAGAATCTAAACACATATAATATTTTTAGTGCAAGTGTCCTGTACACAATTTGTTATTTTGTCTTAATTTTTAAGAAGTTCCCATCCTTTCAGCAAACTTTACATAAATTCGTAATACACTGTGTACATGAGAAACAATAAAATTTTTGCCCGTTGTCTGATTTTTGCATTTTTAGCAGTTTGTCTCTGCAGGTGCTATCTGTAATGGTGGCTAAAAATTAGTTGCCAGGGTTGGTCTGACTCATCAGAGTACCAGAGGATCCTCTAGTCTAGTGGATCCAGGGTTACAGTATATGCCACAGTGATTTAGCAGAAGACAACTCAATTGGAGGCCACTAGGGATTATTCCCTAGTGGTTTAACGTTGGCATCCACATCCAGCCAACCTAGACAGGTGTAGGGCCCTAGATCTCCTGGAGGAGGGTTCACAGATGGAAGTTCTCAGTGCCTTGGTAACAACTCAGGGGGCGAGGAGTGCTAAAAGATTTCATCACCACTTGGAACTCCCCAGACTCCCTGCCTGAGTTTGTACCAGTAGTGGAACTCAGAGTTGGGGCAGGGAGTCTAGCGGGAGGCTTTACAAGCAGTAAACAATGATGAAATTTGTAACTCCCCAGGACCTTGCCAACAAAGTTATTGTCATTACACTGTGTGGGTGCAAAAGGAGGCCATTATACTCAAATCCAAGAGCTCAACACCTGTCTCCACCAACTCCAGAACAGTCATCAAATCTGCTTCCCCCTCACCCTGGAAACTACAAAATACTAGTTCACACCCTCAGTATTTTCTGCTTTGACTACTGTAATACTCTTCACCATGGACTCCCAGCCAATGCTCTTACTCCGTGTCCACCCACTTGCTTAATACACCTCTTCCCCTGATCGCAGATGTGGAGCGCGCATGCGCACACCACATCTTAGCTGCGAGTGACGTGCACTAGCACTTTCGCGGGCTTTTTGCATGTTTATATGGCGGTGGGACAAACAAGACGCCATGGGCAAGAAATGGCAAATAGAGGAATAGAGGTAAGTCCATAACCAAGCATATAACTGGATGAATATGACAGACAGGGGCAACCTTAATATATACAGTCCTTGAATCTAAGCATACTTTCTAGGTATATACCTGTGTGTATATAATTGTATAGCACTTGGACAGAAAATTATATGATATAGCACCTTTTATATATTACAAATGCAATTGAAGTAATACATTTACAAAAACCAAGGGAAGAATATGTAACGTTTGATAATGGAAATAAGGGTGTGTTGTGCAAAAATACATAGAGAAAAATAATGGTGTATATATACTATATTGACCTTTATATTGTTCCAACAGAGGTCCAACTGTACACTAGCACCATAAGTCTAGGTGGAATGTATATTTATATTTGTTATTATTTGTTACTATTTGTTCTCTTTCCTGATTGTTTTTTTTCCTGTGTATGTTCTTATTTTTAAAATAGATCTGATGAAGGGGTGGTACACGTGAAGTACTAGAAAACCCCGAAACGCGTTATCTTTAATAAATTAGTGTTTAATAATACCAAAAACGATCCTTCATTTCACCGTAAAGAGCGCGGAGTAGGTCATCCAACCTGAGGACCTTCAGTGATTCCACCGGTATGCCACACCTAATTTCAGGTGCACCACAAGGGAGCCCACACAAACCTGCGACCAGCCCTGTAGGGGTTTGATAGAGGGTGGACCCTCGGAATTATTTTATCTGCTTGGTCCTAGGAACTCCACTGTGTTTTTCTGCACTGTTTTTCATGGCCTCTATTTTACCTTTACAGGAAAAGCCATAATTTCTGCAGGTATAATTGACACGGAGCAATTGTCCAAAATGTTGCAGATTTATTTTTTTCTGGAATGTGTAGATGGGATTAGCCAGATTCCCATCCACTTTGCAGGTAAAGTAAAATGCAGCATTTTCAAAATGTAGGGCATCAGCCAGGGGCAACACGGTGGCTCAGTGGTTAGCAGTACAGCCTTGCATCGCTGGGGTCCTGGGTTTGAATCCTGCCAGGAACAACATCTACAAGGAGTTTGCATGTTCTCCCCGTGTTTGCATGGATTTCCTCCCTCTCTACAAAAAAAGACATACTGATAGGAAAAAAAAAAGTACATTGTGATCCCTATATGGGGCTCACAATCTACATAAAAAATAAATAAATAAATGTAGGGCTTCAGCCTAATTCTCAGTATGCGGCAGTTGTAGTTTTCCAACATCTGGAGAACCATAGGCTGGAAGCCATTACTTGTTAACATGAAACCTTTTAAAAGACATGTCCCAATGATTCAGGGTGCTGGGGAAATTACTTAAATTAGTAGATTTGGGACCACCCAACATTGCACGTGAACATTCACAATAAAATACAATTTTGTTAAAAAGAACTTGTCACCGGGTTTGAAAAGCCCAATGACATACCTCATCTTAGGGCTAGTTCACACTGAATTTTTTGCAGGCAGATTTTGAGGTGGAATCCCATTCAAAATGTTCAGGGTGACAGCGCCAGATAATATATGTCATTGCTCTTTTCAGAGACATATCATCTTTAAGTGTAATGAAAAAAATGTTCATCTCCTCTACAGATGACGGAAATGGCCTGATATGGCTCCAATGTTTACTGGGAGTTCAAGAAGAAAAAAGTGAGCTATAAAGACATAAACTATAAATGGCAGCCATAAAACAAGATGCAATAAGTGATATTGTTTCCTAATGTCTAACGTGAATATTACATCGTTCCACAACACATGTTAGACCTGTACTAATTCTGAGCACTAAAGGCTGCCATATTGTCTCATTCAGTAACTTATTATATCACTAACCTTTAGGTCAAGAATGCTATAGTGTTTATAAAAGTATTTAACACTTTCTGCCCCATATATACAGGAGATCCCTTGGGTCATCACCCAAGGCTAAAATACTTCTCATCTGTGAAGCGGTGATACTTAGACAGTCCTCTCTTCAAGGATAGGACTGATTTATTTGGATGCCACACTTTTTGTGCCTCTCACGATGCCTGTATGTGTCTGCATGACTGTGTCCCCCTTTTTCAGGTTCTGTTACAGTGAAATATGGCAACAGTAGCGTAACTACCGCCATAGCAGCAGAGGCAGCTGCCACAGGGCCCGGGACATTAGGGGCCTGGTGATAGCCGCTACCGCTGCTATCATTATACTCAGGGGTCTTTTGAAAAGACCCCAGAGTATAATAATTTATGGGTGTCCACAGTGGGACATAATACTGTGTGCAGGGGACACTATGGGGGATAATACTGTGTGAAGGGGCCACTATGGGGTACAATACTGTTTGCAGGGGCCACTATGGGGGATAATACTGTGTGCAGGGGCCACTATGGGGGATAATACTGTGTGCAGGGGCCATTATGGGCATAATACTGTGTGCAGGGGCCACTATGGGTGTATAATACTGTGTGAAGGGGCTACTATGGGGTACAATACTGTTTGCAGGGGCCACTATGGGGGATAATACTGTGTGCAGGGGCCACTATGGGGGATAATACTGTTTGAAGGGGCCACTATGGGACATAATAGAGTGCACAGGAATGCGTAGGAGGGGGTCGGTCGAGGTCTTCGGCGTCGGTGTCGGTCGGGGTGGGGAGCCCATGTCAAAAGTTCGCCATGGGCCCCGCCATTCCTAGTTACGCCACTGCTTACAGCAGAGATGCCGAAGCTCGCTATTACATACCCGGCATCCGGACCCTCCGATGCAGCATACAGATACCGGGGCAGGTCATGCTCGTCACGCTCCTGGCAGAGTACTGGAAAGCGAACACCCCACAAAGACGGTCTTACAGGCTGTACCGTGGTGAATAGGTCATTAGCCTTTGCGGGGTGTTCGCTTTCCAGTACTCTGACTCGGAGGGTCCGGATGCCGGGTATGTAATAGCGAGCTTCGGCATCTCCGCTGTAAGAGTTAAGAGCGGAGATGCCCTGGCCTCAGGAGATATCCTCTCGCGCCTCCCCCCCCCCCTCCCCCGGGGCCGGTCCCATTCTTGCAGAAGTTAATAAAAAAAAATTTCAAATTGACACGTCGGGGGCCCCCTGACGTGTCGGGCCCTGTGGCAGCTGCCTCTACTGCCTCAGCGGTAGTTACGCCACTGGTCAACATATTCTCCCAGCTATGGAGTTATGGGCTTGATGTCCCTGCAAACTTTTTTTTGCCTTTGGGCCTGCATTGGTGGGTTAGTGTTGGTGGTTACCCATTGCCATAGTATATACTCCACATACCTCCCCAAGGGTGCCCCTGTCTCAAACTCTTTTTCCCTAATTGGGTGCATCTTGGCTACCTTACAGGTCTCCTATTGCGCCCCTCTATTTAGACTGGCAGACTTTGCTAACTACTTAACCTCCTTGGGTTCCCTCTGCAACGATCACTTTCCACTAGATGATTAGGCTGTCTAGCAATTAGATAGAGCTCTCTCTCTCTCTCTCTCTCTCTCTCTCTCTCTCTCTCTCTCTCTCTCTCTCTGTCCTTCTTCACGGCTAGGGGGCTCTCCAGCTCCCTTCCCCTTCTCCAAAGTTGGGTGATATGGAACCTTAGCAGCTTGATGACAATAGATAATCACTTGGTACATCGAGTCTTCTTTTATTTTTGGCTTTTCTTTAGGATCTACTCAACTTGATCTTTTCGGCAGCATGCTTAAATTTGCTCACTTTTCGCTTCCTTCTCCTTCCTTCCCTTTTCTTGGGCAGTATCTGCTGCAGGCAGTTTAGTTTTGCTGGGTTGCAGCTCAATCCTCTCACTGTTCCAGCATTTTGTTCCTCTCTTGAAGGTCCATGCAAGGATTCAACTACCTTTGGGGCATCCATCTCCTGAGGGCCCTGACTAACTATGAACGCTGAATCGGTGGTGAAACTCACAAAATTCATCGTCACCCACAATTACTTTTCTTTTGGTGACTGCATCTATTTACAGCAGACTGGCACCACAATGGGGAGTAAAATGGCACCACAGTACGCTAATCTCTTCATGGCCAAGCTTGAGAGTGACTTCCTATCCACCTACACCACCAGGCCTCTGGCCTACTATTGCTTCATTGACAATATCCTAATCATTTGGACTGGGTCTGAACAACAGCTGAAAACCTTCCATGAACAATTCAACCAGTTCCATCCCACCATCAACCTGACGCTCAATTACTCTTTCTCTGACATAAACTTCCTGGACGCAGTCATCAAGATACAGGACAACAAAATTGAGACATCGCTGTATCGGAAGCCGATTGACCGACCAACCTACCTAAGATGGGACAGCTTTCATCCGAAACACATAAAGAAATCCATTGTCTACAGCCAGGCTATCAGATACCATCGCATATGTTCTAACCCTGCAGATAGAGACGAACACCTTGGAGGCCTCAGAGACACATTCTTGAGACAGGGTTACTATCCAAGAACAATTGATAACCAAATCACCAGGGCCACCAGGATACCAAGATCGGATTTATTAAAATACAATACCAAACAGGAAAACAATCGGGTGCCCCTGGTTGTCACTTATAACCCCCACCTGGAGACGCTGAGAGGAATCACACGCAAATTACATCCACTAATGCAAAAAGACCACCGTCTAAAATCCATATTTCCAGACCCCCCCTCTCCTGTGCTACAGACAGCCACCAAACCTCAGGAATATGGTTGTTAGCAGCTCACTGTCACCTCCAACTAACACAGGAACATTTCCATGCGGACAGAAAAGGTGCAAAACCTGCCCTCACATACTGACCACTGACAGGATAGAGATACCAAACTCTAACAGGGAATATAAAATCCCAGGTACGTTCACCTGTAACACACCTAATGTAGTGTATTTAATAATGTGCACCAAATGTCCCACTGAAAATCTGTATGTTGGAGAGACTGGTCAGAAGCTTAGAATGCGTATGAATTCACATCGCCATACAATTAGAGAACGAAGAATGGACCTTCCCGTGTCAAAACATTTCTGCAATAAAGATCATAATATCACCGATCACATGAAAATTTTGTTTTAAGAGGGAGTTTTAAATCAAGGAAAGAGCGACGGATTTATGAGTATAAACTTATGACCCTGCTTCAAACACTGGAGAAGGGGTTGAATCTGTCACATGAGTTTATGACATCTTACAGAAATCACTGACCTGAGACCCTGAGAACTGATAAGAACCTGTAAGTGTTTACATTGTTTCTACCAATTACTAACAACCCCTACCCCCCTTCCTCCTACAATTCTATCCCTATGTGTCCTTTTGTACATAAATATGCATCCTTCAGAAATGTTTTTTAAATTTACTTGAGAAAGGAGCCTAGAGTTCCGAAACGTTGTAATCTGTCATCATTATTAGTTAGCCATTAAAAAGGTATCAACTACTGAAGACTATCAAGGTTTGTTTTTTTTTTTTTTTTTATATATTTCCTACCCACTGGCTAACACAGTACGAGAACAAACATTTTCCTTTACCTATTTTAGGACAATTTGCAGGTCCTAGCTGGTTTTCCTTTTTATTCTGTGAATACTAGGGTCCGAGTTGGGCCCCTCATTCTTCAGGCAATCATGATTGCCGCTGATGGCTATCTAACAGTACTGTTCTCTGGGCTGGCATTGGTATCCTCGTCAGGCCCTTCTGCTCCAGAACACGCTTCCTCCTCCTTGTTTAGGCGACTCCACCTCTGGTGATGTTGTTCAGCTACAGGGTGTTTTCTCTTTCCACTCTCTAGGATTTCTTTAGGACATCCCATGGTGCTGTGTTCTCCAGTGTTATAATTGAGAAAAGCAGATGTGGGTACTTACCGTAAAATCCCTTTCTCATTGTATTTGATATATAGCACAGAATAAAAAGGTATATATTGTGGTATATATTCCATAACGCATTGTCACCATTCACTGTCCCAAGTGGGGCTCGCAATCTAAATTCAATCTCACCGTTCCTAAGGTGTATGGAAGGAAACCGGCATATATAACAACTCCATGCAAATGTTTCTCACCACCGAGCCATCCTTCATGTTGCTTGTTATACGTAGAAATATATAGTCTCCCCTGTTATGGGCTTACACGTATTCCTGAGCGATTTCTGTATTCTTTGTTGTAGAGCAAATTACGGGCTGCTGCTTTTTTCACCTTCTGCTGTAGCAACAAAATTCAATTTACACCTAAGCTGAACTTTCTTATTACGCCGCTTAATAACTATGCACCGAGAATCTGGGTTAAATTCCACAGTCATAAATCTGTCCATTGTAGTCCTATTAGCAGCACTCTATGTGCTTGTAATGGAACAATGTATCAAGGTGAGAGCTGTGTAAAATTCTTACCTTATCGGGATAATATCTTACTCAAACACAATTGCTTGTAGACTGCATTTATCAGGAACACAGCATTATATAGAGCTGTCCATAATATGAATGTTACCAGCCTAGAGCAGGGATGTGCCAAATTTACAACTTCTACCCTATCTCTGGGGTACATGATATGTGTTTCATTGGCAGGGAAATGTCTACCCATTGTGTTCCCTCCAGTCATAAAAATAGAAGTCTCTTAAACTCCTATATGAATGGAGCAGAGATGGCCCAAGATACAAGTCAAATCAAATCAAAAAAGCTTTATTGGCACGTCCGAATAGATATTTGGCATTGCCAAAGCTAGTAAAGTGGGGGGGGGGGGGGGGGAGTTGGACTCGGGTGGGTGAGTGGTGGGGGTGGGGTGGGTGGTTTGGGGTATAACAGTCCATGGAGTCTCATCTTCCTCTTCGTTGGTGACCGTTATATGGGGAGGTGGGGTGGGGCAGTTGGTTTGGGGTATAACAGTCCATGGAGTCTCATCTTCCTCTTCGTTGGTGACTGCTATATGGGGAGGTGGGGTGGGGTGGGGCGGGTGTTTTGGGATAAATATAACAGTACGTGGAGTCTCATCTTCCTCTTATTTGGTGACAGCTGGACACGTATTGGGCAGCGATCTCCACAGTGGCCTCTTCTTCTCCCAGTAGGATGTAGAGTTTCCTCTTCTCGTCTGCAGATATGAAGTCTGGGATGTGGGCAGAGAGTCTTTGGTAGTAGACGGCCCTCACAGCTGAGTATTTGGTGCAGTGTAGCAGGAAGTGGGTCTCGTCTTCTAGGGCCCCCAGGTCACAGTGCTGGCACAGTCTGTTCTCCCGTGGCTTGTACGTCTGCCTGTATCGCCCCGTCTCTATCTCTAGGTTGTGGGCGCTCAGTCTGTAGCGGCTCAGGGTCTGTCTGTGCTTGGGGTGGCGTATTCTCTCCAGGTAGGTGGCCATGGTGTAGTCCCTTTGTAGGGATTGGTACACGGTGAGTTTCTTGGAGTTATTTATTTAGTTTCTCCATTCTTCAATGTACCGCTCTCTGTTTGCCTCTGTGGTCGCCTTTATTTCGGCCTTGGTTATCGTCTGTTGGTGTTTTTGGTTTGGTGATTGGCTGTTGTTTGGTTGGTGAGTGTCTGGTTTGCTCAGGTGGCTTAGCCATACTTGGTGGTGGTAGGAGTCGGGCTTGCTCCCCTGGATGTGTGCCTGGAAAGCTATCGCCCTCTTCTGTATGGTGAGCCATAGGGGGAGTCTGCCTAGCTCTGCCCTGCAGGCCATGTTGGAGGTGTTGCGATGGACATGGAGCAGGTATTTGCAGAACTCCAGGTGGAAGTTCTCTGTTGGGCTGGAATCCCACTTTGACTGGTCTGGGTAGGTGGCTGGGCCCCAAACCTCACTGCCATAGAGAAGGATCGGGGAGATGACGGCGTCAAATATCTTCATCCAGACCCTCACCGGTGGTTTGAGGTGGTACAGTTGTCTTCTGATGGCGTAGAAGGTTCTGCAGGCTTTTGCTTTCAGGGTTTCTATTGCTGCTTTGAAGCTTCCTGATTGGCTGAGCTCCAGCCCCAGGTAGGTGTAGCTGTTGGTTTTCTCCAGTGTGGAGCCGTTCAGTGTGAATTGTGGGGTGGAGGCTTTATTGTGGCCCTTCTTCTGAAATACCATGACTTTGGTCTTCTTCTGGTTGATGGGTAGGGCCCATGTGGTGCTGAATTTTTCCAGCACTGACAGGCTTTCTTGGAGGTCTTTCTCGGTGGGGGCCAGGAGTAGGAGGTCGTCGGCGTATAGCAGGAACTTCACCTCTCGATTGTTCAGGGTGAGGCCTAGGGTTGGTGAGGCCTCCAGGGCTGTAGCCAGTTCATTGATATAGATGTTGAAGAGCGTTGGGCTCAGGCTACAGCCTTGTCTGACCCCTCGGGCCTGTTGGAAGTATGCTGTCCTTTTCCCATTCACCTTCACACTGCATTGGTTTCCGGTGTAGGAGCTCTTGATGACGTTGTACGTTCTTCCTTCTATTCCACTCTCTAAGAGTTTCAGGAGCAGGCCTGGGTGCCATACTGAATCAAACACCTTCTTAAAGTCTACGAAGCAGGTGAATATCTTGCCTCTTCTGGTGTTGTGGACATGCATCTTGATGAGGCTGTGCAGGGTGTAGATATGGTCTGTGGTGCGGTGGTTTGGCATGAACCCTGCTTGGCTCTTGCTGAGGACCCCGTGTTGTGTGAGGAAGGTGAGGATTCTGTTATTGATGATGCTGTTGAACAGTTTCCCCAGCGTGCTGCTGACGCAGATCCCTCTGTAGTTGTTGGGGTCATATTGGTCCCCATTCTTGTAGATGGGGGTTATGAGGCCTTTGTTCCAGTCTTCGGGGAAGTGTCCAGCATTGAGCACGAGGGTGAATAGCTTTGCCAGTGCCGCGTGTATTGCTGGAGGGCTGTATTTGATCATCTCTGGTAGGATGCCGTCAGGGCCACTGGCCTTTTTGCCTTTCAGCAGGACAATTCTTTCCTGTATATCTTTTATGGTGATTGGTGAGTCCAGAGGGTTCTGGAAGTCTTTGATGACTTTCTCCATGTCCCTCAGTTTGGTGATTATTAGAGATGAGCGAACACTAAAATGTTCGAGGTTCGAAATTCGATTCGAACAGCCGCTCACTGTTCGAGTGTTCGAATGGGTTTCGAACCCCATTATAGTCTATGGGGAACATAAACTCGTTAAGGGGGAAACCCAAATTCGTGTCTGGAGGGTCACCAAGTCCACTATGACACCCCAGGAAATGATACCAACACCCTGGAATGACACTGGGACAGCAGGGGAAGCATGTCTGGGGGCATAAAAGTCACTTTATTTCATGGAAATCCCTGTCAGTTTGCGATTTTCGCAAGCTAACTTTTCCCCATAGAAATGCATTGGCCAGTGCTGATTGGCCAGAGTACGGAACTCGACCAATCAGCGCTGGCTCTGCTGGAGGAGGCGGAGTCTAAGATAGCTCCACACCAGTCTCCATTCAGGTCCGACCTTAGACTCCGCCTCCTCCGGCAGAGCCAGCGCTGATTGGCCGAAGGCTGGCCAATGCATTCCTATGCGAATGCAGACTTAGCAGTGCTGAGTCAGTTTTGCTCAACTACACATCTGATGCACACTCGGCACTGCTACATCAGATGTAGCAATCTGATGTAGCAGAGCCGAGGGTGCACTAGAACCCCTGTGCAAACTCAGTTCACGCTAATAGAATGCATTGGCCAGCGCTGATTGGCCAATGCATTCTATTAGCCCGATGAAGTAGAGCTGAATGTGTGTGCTAAGCACACACATTCAGCACTGCTTCATCAAGCCAATACAATGCATTAGCCAGTGCTGATTGGCCAGAGTACGGAATTCGGCCAATCAGCGCTGGCTCTGCTGGAGGAGGCGGAGTCTAAGGTCGGACCTGAATGGAGACTGGTGTGGAGCGATCTTAGACTCCGCCTCCTCCAGCAGAGCCAGCGCTGATTGGCCGAATTCCGTACTCTGGCCAATCAGCACTGGCTAATGCATTGTATTGGCGTGATGAAGCAGTGCTGAATGTGTGTGCTTAGCACACACATTCAGCTCTACTTCATCGGGCTAATAGAATGCATTGGCCAGCGCTGATTGGCCGAATTCCGTACTCTGGCCAATCAGTGCTGGCCAATGCATTCTATTAGCTTGATGAAGCAGAGTGTGCACAAGGGTTCAAGCGCACCCTCGGCTCTGATGTAGCAGAGCCGAGGCTGCACAAGGGTTCAAGCGCACCCTCGGCTCTGATGTAGGAGAGCCGAGGGTGCACTTGAACCCTTGTGCAGCCTCGGCTCTGCTACATCAGAGCCGAGGGTGCGCTTGAACCCTTGTGCACACTCTGCTTCATCAAGCTAATAGAATGCATTGGCCAGCGCTGATTGGCCAATGTATTCTATTAGCCTGATGAAGTAGAGCTGAATGTGTGTGCTAAGCACACACATTCAGCTCTACTTCATCGGGCTAATAGAATGCATTGGCCAGCGCTGATTGGCCAGAGTACGGAACTCGACCAATCAGCGCTGGCTCTGCTGGAGGAGGCGGAGTCTAAGATCGCTCCACACCAGTCTCCATTCAGGTCCGACCTTAGACTCCGCCTCCTCCAGCAGAGCCAGCGCTGATTGGCCGAATTCCGTACTCTGGCCAATCAGCACTGGCTAATGCATTGTATTGGCGTGATGAAGCAGTGCTGAATGTGTGTGCTTAGCACACACATTCAGCTCTACTTCATCGGGCTAATAGAATGCATTGGCCAATCAGCGCTGGCCAATGCATTCTATTAGCGTGAACTGAGTTTGCACAGGGGTTCTAGTGCACCCTCGGCTCTGCTACATCAGATTGCTACATCTGATGTAGCAGTGCCGAGTGTGCATCAGATGTGTAGTTGAGCAAAACTGACTCAGCACTGCTAAGTCTCTGCATTCGCATAGGAATGCATTGGCCAGCCTTCGGCCAATCAGCGCTGGCTCTGCCGGAGGAGGCGGAGTCTAAGGTCGGACCTGAATGGAGACTGGTGTGGAGCGATCTTAGACTCCGCCTCCTCCAGCAGAGCCAGCGCTGATTGGTCGAGTTCCGTACTCTGGCCAATCAGCGCTGGCCAATGCATTCTATTAGCCCGATGAAGTAGAGCTGAATGTGTGTGCTTAGCACACACATTCAGCTCTACTTCATCAGGCTAATAGAATACATTGGCCAATCAGCGCTGGCCAATGCATTCTATTAGCTTGATGAAGCAGAGTGTGCACAAGGGTTCAAGCGCACCCTCGGCTCTGATGTAGCAGAGCTGAGGGTGCACAAGGGTTCAAGTGCACCCTCGGCTCTCCTACATCAGAGCCGAGGGTGCGCTTGAACCCTTGTGCAGCCTCGGCTCTGCTACATCAGAGCCGAGGGTGCGCTTGAACCCTTGTGCACACTCTGCTTCATCAAGCTAATAGAATGCATTGGCCAGCACTGATTGGCCAGAGTACGGAATTCGGCCAATCAGCGCTGGCCAATGCATCCCTATGGGAAAAAGTTTATCTCACAAAAATCACAATTACACACCCGATAGAGCCCCAAAAAGTTATTTTTAATAACATTCCCCCCTAAATAAAGGTTATCCCTAGCTATCCCTGCCTGTACAGCTATCCCTGTCTCATAGTCACAAAGTTCACATTCTCATATGACCCGGATTTGAAATCCACTATTCGTCTAAAATGGAGGTCACCTGATTTCGGCAGCCAATGACTTTTTCCAATTTTTTTCAATGCCCCCGGTGTCGTAGTTCCTGTCCCACCTCCCCTGCGCTGTTATTGGTGCAAAAAAGGCGCCAGGGAAGGTGGGAGGGGAATCGAATTTTGGCGCACTTTACCACGCGGTGTTCGATTCGATTCGAACATGGCGAACACCCTGATATCCGATCGAACATGTGTTCGATAGAACACTGTTCGCTCATCTCTAGTGATTATCTGTTGCTGTTCTGGAGTTAGTTCTTCTTCTGGGATGCTTTTGTAGAGACCTCTGAAGTAGTTGAGCTAGATATTGCCATTTTGGATGTGGAGAGAGTTTTTCTTGGGTTTTGTGCCCATGTGGTGCCAGGTCTCCCAGAATGAGCTGTCCTGGAGGGAGTCCTCTAGTTGCTCTATTTTGTGGGAGAGGTATCTCTGTTTCTTCTCTCTGAGGGTGCCCTTGTATTGCTTGCATAGATTGTTGTAGGCTTCCCTTGACTCTCTGTTGTTGGGGTCTCTGTGTTTCTGGTTGGAGGCTGCCCTTAGAGAACGGCGTAGAGCCTTGCAGTCGCTGTCACACCATTTGTGTCTGATCAGCCTGGATCCAACTCTGGGACCCCCACAGATTATGAAGAACGAAAGACTTTTGTATCAGTGTCCCATGGAGTGGTGGTCATGCAGGTGTGCTGACATTCATTTCAACTCTATGGGACTACTGGAGATAGCTGAACACTGTACTGGGCCTCTCTTCAGCAGTCCCATAGAAATTAAAGAGGACCTTTCCTGTCCTTGGGCACTTGCAGTTTTACAGTCCTATGAAAAAGTTTGGGCACCCCTATTAATCTTAATCATTTTTAGTTCTAAATATTTTGGTATTTGCAACAGCCATTTCAGTTTGATATATCTAATAACTGATGGACACAGTAATATTTCAGGATTGAAATGAGGTTTATTGTACTAACAGAAAATGCGCAATATGCATTAAACCAAAATTTGACCGGTGCAAAAGTATGGGCACCTCAACAGAAAAGTGACATTAATATTTAGTACATCCTCCTTTTGCAAAGATAACAGCCTCTAGTCGCTTCCTGTAGCTTTTAATCAGTTCCTGGATCCTGGATAAAGGTATTTTGGACAAACAATTCAAGTTCAGTTAAGTTAGATGGTCGCCGAGCATGGACAGCCCGCTTCAAATCATCCCACAGATGTTCAATGATATTCAGGTCTGGGGACTGGGATGGCCATTCCAGAACATTGTAATTGTTCCTCTGCATGAATGCCTGAGGATTTGGAGCGGTGTTTTGGATCATTGTCTTGCTGAAATATCCATCCCCGGCGTAACTTCAACTTCGTCACTGATTCTTGAACATTATTCTCAAGAATCTGCTGATACTGAGTGGAATCCATGCGACCCTCAACTTTAACAAGATTCCCGATGCCGGCATTGGCCACACAGCCCCAAAGCATGATGGAACCTCCACCAAATTTTACAGTGGGTAGCATGTGTTTTTCTTGGAATGCTGTTTCTTTTTGGACGCCATGCATAACGCCTTTTTTTTATAACCAAACAACTCAATTTTTGTTTCCAAAATGAAGCTGCCTTGTCCAAATGTGCTTTTTGATACCTCAGGCAACTCTATTTGTGGCGTACGTGCAGAAACGGCTTCTTTCTCATCACTCTCCCATACAGCTTCTATTTGTGCAAAGTGCGCTGTATAGTTGACCGATGCACAGTGACACCATCTGCAGCAAGATGATGCTGCAGCTCTTTGGAGGTGGTCTGTGGATTGTCCTTGACTGTTCTCACCATTCTTCTTCTCTGCCTTTCTGATATTTTTCTTGGCCTGCCACTTCTGGGCTTAACAAGAACTGTCCCTGTGGTCTTCCATTTCCTTACTATGTTCCTCACAGTGGAAACTGACAGGTTAAATCTCTGAGACAGCTTTTTGTATCCTTCCGCTGAACAACTATGTTGAACAATCTTTGTTTTCAGATCATTTGAGAGTTGTTTTGAGTAGCCCATGATGCCACTCTTCAGAGGAGATTCAAATAGTAGAACAACTTGCAATTGGCCACCTTAAATACCTTTTCTCATGATTGGATACACCTGGCTATGAAGTTCAAAGCTCACTGAGGTTACAAAACCAATTTTGTGCTTCAGTAAGTCAGTAAAAAGTAGTTAGGAGTATTCAAATCAATAAAATGATAAGGGTGCCCATACTTTTGCACCGGTCAAATTTTGGTTTAATGCATATTGCGCATTTTCTGTTAGTACAATAAACCTCATTTCAATCCTGAAATATTACTGTGTCCATCAGTTATTAGATATATCAAACTGAAATGGCTGTTGCAAACACCAAAATATTTAGAACTAAAAATGATTAAGATTAATAGGGGTGCCCAAACTTTTTCATAGGACTGTATATACTGCTAGAAAGCTGACAGTGTGCTGAATTCAGCACACTATCGTCTTTTCCACTATGTGCCCCGGGTGAAGAGCTATCTGTGCCATTATTGATAGCTTTTCACTGTCAGAAGGGAGTTCCTGACGCTCTAGCTGGGAACGCCACTCCTGAAAGTACTGTGAGGCGGCGTTCCTTACCGACCAGCGATGACGCTGAGCAGTGAGGAATGCCACCCCCCTTTGGCAGTACTTGTCTATAGACTAGTCCTGGGGGGTTGTTCCTCACCACTCAGAGTTTGCGCCCTCTGCTTACCATTTAATTTTCCATAGGCATACATGTCAGGGTGGGTTCACACCAGCGCCCCATCTCCGTTTTGCAGGTTTCTGTTTTCTGTCGGCAGAAGACGGAAACCCGCCATTCAGTGTCCACCGGTGAGCGTCTGTGAGCGTTTTCTGCTATCCGCGGCGAAACCGTTTTTTTTTACCGGACACAAAGTCCTGCATGTCTGAATTTGTGTCCAGTTAAAAAAAAAAAAAACGCTTTCGCCATGGAGAGCAGAAGACGCTCACGGGCGCCCAAGGGCGAACACTTTGCAAACTTATTCAAATGAATGGGTTTGAAAACTGCCTGCTGGTTTCCGTCTCCTGTCCAGTTTCTCAGGCAGGAAACGGGAACCTGCTAAACGGAGATCGGGCGCTGGTGTGAACCCGGCCTCACTTTCACTTTTACATACCTTTGGCTGTGTTCACCATAAAGAGCTAGAAATGGAGCCCCGAGAGTGTCCTACACTATGTTTTATAGATAGGTTCCTAGGAGCCCGGACAGTGTCCTACACTATGTTTTATAGATAGGTTCCTAGGAGCCCGGACAGTGTTCTACACTATGTTTTATAGATAGGTTCCTAGGAGCCCTGACAGTGTTCTACACTATGTCTTATAGATAGGTTCCTAGGAGCCCTGACAGTGTACTACACTATGTCTTATAGATAGGTTCCTAGGAGCCTGACAGTGTTATACACTATGTCTTATAGATAGGTTCCTAGGAGCCCTGAGAGTGTCCTACACTATGTCTTATAGATAGGTTCCTAGGAGCCCTGAGAGTGTCCTACACTATGTCTTATAGATAGGTTCCTAGGAGCCCTGAGAGTGTACTACACTATGTCTTATAGATAGGTTCCTAGGAGCCCTGACAGTGTTCTACACTATGTTTTATAGATAGGTTCCTAGGAGCCCTGAGAGTGTTCTACACTATGTCTTATAGATAGGTTCCTAGGAGCCCTGAGAGTGTCCTACACTATGTCTTATAGATAGGTTCCTAGGAGCCCTGACAGTATTCTACACTATGTCTTATAGATAGGTTCCTAGGAGCCCTGACAGTGTTCTACACTATGTCTTATAGATAGGTTCCTAGGAGCCCTGACAGTGTACTACACTATGTCTTATAGATAGGTTCCTAGGAGCCCTGAGAGTGTCCTACACTATGTCTTATAGATAGGTTCCTAGGAGCCCTGACAGTGTTCTACACTATGTCTTATAGATAGGTTCCTAGGAGCCCTGGCAGTGTCCTACACTATGTCTTATAGATAGGTTCCTAGGAGCCCTGACAGTGTTCTACACTATGTCTTATAGATAGGTTCCTAGGAGCCCTGACAGTGTTCTACACTATGTCTTATAGATAGGTTCCTAGGAGCCCTGACAGTGTTCTACACTATGTTTTATAGATAGGTTCCTAGGAGCCCTGAGAGTGTCCTACACTATGTTTTATAGATAGGTTCCTAGGAGCCCTGACAGTGTTCTACACTATGTTTTATAGATAGGTTCCTAGGAGCTCTGACAGTGTTCTACACTATGTTTAAGGCTATTTTAGGTTGTAGTACATACCAAACATGTTCAACCTGAAACAAATTTTGGACCCAAGTCACCTGAAATTAAATGAATCTTGAGAGGTTCGCCCATCTCTTCAAGTCACCACTTTTTCACTGTGGCCTAGTCACTGCACTTGTTAAGAATTAGTGAAAATTTTTGATGTGATTATTAACAACATACAGTATTTTGCAGGTCTACAAATTGCGCTATATATGTTTATAGATTTGTTTATAGGAGTGGGGGATCAAAGACCCATCAAAGACCTTTATGATATTTCCTACACCTCCAAGACCCATGCGAGCCCCGAGAGTGTTCTACACTATGTTTAAGGCCATAGACCATAGGAGCCATAGACGATGGCCATCACATCCATGCAGGAAACAAATAATAACCTTACCAAAGTCACAAAGTCATGAAAATTTTTTTCAATATTAATTTAACATTTTTGCAAAAAAAAAAGTTATATGATATTGTCACGGAGCAAAGGTATACGTCTTCCTCCGGATGGTCTTTTGAATCAACAGGGACACAAGAGGTCGGGAGACAACAGCAATTTATTGTAATCCACAAAGTTAGTAGCCGGCGGCGGTCACATCAACCGTAATAACAATAAGTCCACAGAAGTCACAATCCAATGATAACTTTGGTTCCTTGGTCCTGTAACTAAATTCTGGCTCTCTGCAGAGCTGTGCACAGGCCGGCTAACACATACTAACTGCTAGCTACAACTATATACTAAGACTGTTACTTCCTCTATCTGTGGGTGGGGAGGGCTGAGTCACAGATCCTTCCCCCCTCACCTATACCAAGGAGAGCAGACTCCCTGTCTCCTGTGGACAATGCACCGTCCAACATCTTCTTGGAGACACTGATCAGATTATCTCCACCCATTGTCCTCACTGGTCCTCACTAGTTAGAGGTATTTGCATACAATGTGCTAACACACTAGACCCTAATCAGCCAACTACACACTGATGTTTACAACAGGTTAGAGAATACATTCCACATGAAATATATATTACACATTGCCTATAGTATAGACTCTAACCATCCCGTGACAACCCCTCCCCCTCTCAAAACATGTGCATGACACAATTGGCCTACACAGGTAAATTGGGGAATGCACATCAGTCTCTATAGCTCATATTTCCTCCTGCCGGGATAACCCATCTGTGTTCTGGTGTTGGTTCCCTCGGCGGTACTGAATGGTAAAGTTGTAGGGTTGAAGGGCTGGCATCTGTCAGAAAATCCGGTGGATCCATGTTGGCTTCTCCCTGAGCTTGGCTTCGGGTCACTGCTCCCACAAAGTGGCACTGTAGATTTCCAACATCGTTGCCTAACAGAACATCGGCCGGCAGCCCGCTCATCACACCAATTGTGCATCGTTTTGGTCCATAACCATAGTCGAGTTCCACGGTAGCTTTAGGAATACGTCTTTGAGTACCCCCTGCCAACTTGATAGAAATGCCAGGGCCCTCCTCTAGGGCCTCGGGTCGCACAACTCGGGGGTCCGCTACCGTTAGGAAAGCTCCCGAGTCCCGGAATCCAACAACTGTTCGGCCATCCAGTAGGACCTCCTGCAAGTGCTTCCTCTGAAGGTTTGCGGGATGTGTGGCGGAAGGCTGAATCCCATAGACCCCTGGAGGTGGAACAGATGGGTCATTCATGGAGTCATCTGGAAATGGGGCCAAACTTTCAGTCCTAGGGGTGGTTCCCAGGTAGTGAATAGGCCGGGATGCCACGGTGGCCCGTGCCCCCATGTTAACAGGGCAACTAGCTTGCAAATGTCCAGGCCGCCCGCACCCAAAACATCTGCGCTCTAGCATTCTTCCAGTAGGTCGTTGTCTAGGGACAGGGTTGTTCATAGCTGGAGGCCGATGGGCTGGGGCAGGGGTAGAGGGGGAATTGTAATCCTGAGGCCGGGCACGAAAGGTGGGTGGCTGGATGAAGGGTGTCTGGCGGACTGTGGTAGTTTTCCGCTCCTCTGCAAACAACCTCTTCCACTGCGGCTTGATAGTCAGGCCCTCATCTGCAAGGGAAGCAGCTTGCTCCACTGTGGCTGGGTTCCGTTCCAGCACCCACTCACGGATCTCAGCGGGGCACTGGGAAAAGAACTGTTCCTTAAGTATGACTTGGAGGATCTTATCGACTGTGACAGCCTCCTCTCCTTCTAGCCAGCGCTTGCATGCTTGCTTCAACTTGTGGGCGAACATGTGGAAGGAGCTTCCCCCATTGTAAGACAAAGAGCGGAACTGAACTCGGTAGGTCTCTGGAGTGACTGCATAATACTTCTGCACCGCTCTTTTAATGGCCTCATAGTCCCGCTGATCACTAGGGTCCATGGCTCTGAGAGCTTCCGCAGCCCCATCTCGTAGGTGCCCCACCAGATACCGGACCCAATCCTTCTCTGGGACTTCCATCAGGTGGCACTGGTGTTCGAAGTCCTGAAAATATCCATCAACATCCCCAGCCGCTTCATCAAAGGTCTTGAAGTGTTTATGGGAGACATATGGTGGTTCTCTCACTGTTGGGCTGGGGGTCGACGTTTGATTATAATTCCGCGCAGTTATCTCAGCCATTCGCATTTCATGCGCCATTCTTTCCTTTTCATACGCCATTCTCTGTTCCTCCTTCTCCGTTTCCTGAGCCCTCTGTAACGCTCTACTCCTTTGCTCTCCAGTTGCTTCTAGCCCCAGCACTGCCAATTCCTCCTCATACAAAACAACCCATCTGCTCTTTTGGGTCTGTACCTGCCACTCCCGTATCTCTACTGTCTCCTGGGGGCAGCCCTCCTCATGGTCGCTTTGCAGGGTCATCTCCTCCAGTGCCTCGATCAGTTGCTCTTTCGTTCTTCCCTGGTAACTCAGGTTTTGTTCCCGGGCCCTTAATTTTAGACTTGCCATAGTCCAGTTCCTGTATTCTGAGGTTGTGGCTCCATTAATCGCTGGGCTGCTGTAGTCCATCTCGCTGTCCGCTGTTGATCCCACTGCTGCCACCAGTTGTCACGGAGCAAAGGTATACGTCTTCCTCCGGATGGTCTTTTGAATCAACAGGGACACAAGAGGTCGGGAGACAACAGCAATTTATTGTAATCCACAAAGTTAGTAGCCGGCGGCGGTCACATCAACCGTAATAACAATAAGTCCACAGAAGTCACAATCCAATGATAACTTTGGTTCCTTGGTCCTGTAACTAAATTCTGGCTCTCTGCAGAGCTGTGCACAGGCCGGCTAACACATACTAACTGCTAGCTACAACTATATACTAAGACTGTTACTTCCTCTATCTGTGGGTGGGGAGGGCTGAGTCACAGATCCTTCCCCCCTCACCTATACCAAGGAGAGCAGACTCCCTGTCTCCTGTGGACAATGCACCGTCCAACATCTTCTTGGAGACACTGATCAGATTATCTCCACCCATTGTCCTCACTGGTCCTCACTAGTTAGAGGTATTTGCATACAATGTGCTAACACACTAGACCCTAATCAGCCAACTACACACTGATGTTTACAACAGGTTAGAGAATACATTCCACATGAAATATATATTACACATTGCCTATAGTATAGACTCTAACCATCCCGTGACAGATATAGGTACAGCATGTATGCTATATAAGGTTTTACAGGTACATTTATCAGCATCAAACTTTGACAAATTGTTTTTCCTTGAAAAATAGATATCATATCTGGGTTTAGTAGATCAATAGTGTTATAACAGACATTAACTATTAGAATTAGACAAGGTCAATGTCAAATCTTGACACATTAGATAACTAAAGGACACCACTGCTCATTGGGTATCACTGAATATGCTGTGTAGGGCATTCATAAATGGCTGGAAATCCTAAGCATGTGGCTCAGTGGTTAGCACTCCTGCCCGGCAATGCTGGATCCTGGTTTACATCTGCATGGAGCACTGGTGACTTTTATGCACTATACTTCTCATCTCTGTAACTTTATGTGGTTTTCCTGTACCTCATGACTGAGTTGCTTCCAATTTTCAATTATACCGCACACAGCTATTGGAGGAATATTTAGGAGGGGAGACACATCATGGACTGTCTTGTCCCAGTACTTTTCTCCATACAGTATAGTTTGGAAGTAGTACATTGTAGAGTGTTAGCTCCACTGGGAACAAGCTCCAATGTGATGGCAATCTCTGTACAATCTTGTGATGAATTTGCTAGCATTATATAAATTAATTAAATGATAATTAATAACATGCTTTGACTCGCCCACCAGGGTACTGGTGAATCCCCCAGTGGGCTCTGTGCCTTTAATGGGCCCTACCTGACCCCCACTACTTTTTTTTTTAATAGTCAGTGGAAGTCTGGTAATGGGTGGCATAACAAATGTGGTCACAGGAGATGCGACTGGGCCCGGAGTGGGATGGGGCCCACGGGAGATGGCCGGGGCCCCGCAGCACCATGATATCGATGGGGGAAAGCCTGGTTCCCTGACCACTATACATGTTGTTAATGGAAAGGGGCCCAGCATTATATGATGTCTGTACATGCCGGGTCCCTTTCCAATGGTAGCCTGCCAAGGGAAGGTGATTAAATATAACAAATACATATACTCGCCTCCCCTGGATTCTGACTATGAGTTGGGCCCACTGTAGAACACAATATACTGTGTGGGGGTCACTGTCGAGCATATTATACTGTTTTTGGCCATTGTGGATCACATTATACTGTGTGGGGCCACTGTGGAGCATATTGTACTGTGTATGGGGGGGTCACTATGGAGCATATTATACTGTGTGGGGCCAATGTGGACCATTATACTGTGTGGGAGCCATGTGGAGCATAATTTACTGTGTGGGGCCCCGTCATTATTTATATCACACCCCAGCAGACGTGATTATATCACAGGCTGTAATTACATTGCACTGTCACTATAAAACTGTGTGAGTAAACAGAGAAGGGGTTAGGGCGCTCACAGAAGTACTACAGTCCCTTCAAACAGCTGATCAGCATGCTGTTAGACCCCAACAGATCTCTTAGATTGTTAGGATTCGGCAGATCAGATATTTACCAGAACACGCAGCTCCCAGTATTGTTTCCATGCGGGTACTGTACTGCTCACTCATCATATTCTTGATAACTGCAGTGGGTATTATAGCTGTATGGGCCATGCTAATGTTAACAATTCCAGGAGCCATGCTGCTTGCTTGCCATACATAGTGTAGAGGTGGGTTTAGGTAGGGCAGTGGTGCACGTGGTGGGTGAGCAGCATGTCATTTTTATTACCTGTAGCTGTGATCTGCAGGGGTCCTGGCAGTGGGCCTTTAGTAACAATTCCACTAGTAGGCCAGTAGACATCTCAGTCCAACGCTGAATAATAATATCTAAAGTTTCTAAGGATATATTTGAAGCTTATGTAGTATTGAAGCCTATAGACATTGAGTGCAGCTCCAACCTGTATACCCTATAGCTGGCTCCGTTAATAAGAGTACAATTTATCATAGTTGATAATGGTAATTTTCCAAATAATAAAGTTATTGGAAGGCGATGATTGATATAATTGATTAATGGGTAATCCAGACGTCTTGCTGTATTCATGTGCCCTTTACTGAGAGATTACTTATCAAATAATTGATGTAGTTTCTGCAGCTTGTCAAAATCATAATAAAGTATGGCAATTCCACCACCTATTATTGGCAGCCTTGTGATCATATAGTCATTAATCTCAAGGTCTTTTTCATGATTTGATTTTGCTAAATAAAAAATCCTTTTAAGTCTGCGTAAGCTTCAAACACGTCATCCTTGAGTCCTGACACTGGTCTTCTATCTTCAGGAATTTATGCTTTTCAGGCATGACAAAAGGTCACATAGTGGATTCAGGAATTGGGATATTATCATGTCTAGGCTTCATCCATCAACTTCAGTTTTTATCAAAAGTGGAACTATTTGTTCTCTGGATGCATAAGCCTTCACACATATCAGTTTTTCTTTAGCGAATAGTCCCATTATGGCTGCCGCACATTTTCCATTCCTCTCTGAGGCAGGGGGCACGTACAATATACAGCATCTTCCCCCCTCCCCAATCCATTATTACTACTGATTTCTTAAGATACAATACTGTCTGGATTAAATATAAAATAACAAACAAACAAGTAGGAAAAACCCAAGTGCATGTAATATGGGAGATCCAAATACACTGGACTCCATATCCAGGTTATGATGTAGCTAAAAATATTCCTGACACAGAAAGAGAAATCTGAACGCAATAAGGAAAACTACTTGCTGTCTGTAACTAACATCCTATCAGCAATAACACAAGAAGCTAGTCAGAAGTAGAAAGCCTGTCTTTACAGTCACTGTGAGCTTTCAGACTCCTCTCTGTGCAGAGTATAGCAGAGAAGGCTGACTGTGGACATTTAGAGGCTGTGGACAGAGATCATCCCCTCCTCCCTCCACTTTTCTCTTCTCTTTTCTCTTCTTGGTTTCTAAAGAAAAACTTGCCTTAGTAACAGGGAGTGAACAGCAAATAACACAGGTGGGAGATAGGAGTGGTAGGAAATTTAGAGAGGTTTTCCAGTCAGAAAATAGCAACTTCTATATGAAGTGCATTACATTTTGGTTCAAAAGCACATGCTCTATTAAATTACACCAAGACTTTTCTGAAGCTGCAATGTTCCATCCCAGACATTCAGATTAATATCCAACCATGATAACTTCAAGTATGTTCTGAAAACACATCTTTTTAGGCAGGCTTATCACACAACCAGATCACATTCTTCTACTTTTTCTAAAGCTAATGTTTCTTATCCTAAGCTATCCTTTTCAGGCTAGTTCTCTGAATCTGACCCCTCCATGCACTTAATAAGCTGTATATTCACAGATACCATCTGGTGACTGTCTCATATAGGTTCAGTTATATGACCTTATTAAAAGATGGCTGGAGCATTGTACCAAACAATCCCTCTTACCTCCTGTACCCCCTATTTCCTCATAGATTGTAAGCTTTTGAGAATAAGTTTCATGTTAAAAATTAACCAATTATTGGTTTTTAATCACATCTGCAGAATATCCATGTATGTCAATGTGTGTGACCTGGCCGGACCTTCAGGGGGTAAAGCAATTAATAATTGTACTGGAGTTATTGTTTGATAATCAGGTTAATCATCACTGGTTAGTAGAATCTGCGGATAAGAACTCAAGGTCCATTATAAGGTGCAGTTGTTTACAAGGTCCAACTTTCTTTGATATCACATGACTAATAGTTTAGGAAAATTAGATTCCATGTATTTGGCTTCATCTTTTAGCCATTTACAGATGTGTACCAGTGACCCTACCAGTAATAGTTGCTTCTAATAACCCCAATTTGGAATATAAGTGACATTGAGTTGACTCCTTCCATAAGCCAAGTCAGAAGAGGTCATTGGTTAATGGGTAAGACTTGATGGTGTTTTACTGTGATGGAATAAATGAAGTCTAAGCTGGCCATAAATAAATTGGATTTGTGTTGGCTGAATCCAACAAATATTGTTCAATATGTTCAATATGTCAGACCAGGGGTGGACACTTCACAAGAGCAGCCATTTACAGCTACACAGGGGCTCATGGGGGGGGAAGGGAGCCCATTTTATTTGTTTGATGAGCCTCGCAAGAATATAAATCATATAATGGTTTATGTAATGTGCTGTTGACTTACGGAATGTTTCTTAAAAATAGATATACTTTAAGGCCGGGGCCCCACTGGCCAGAAACGCTGCGAATTGGCCGCGGCTGAAACACCGCGGTGAAAATCACAGTGTTTTATAGTACTTGCAAAGTGGATGGGATTCTTACAAATCCCATGCCCGCTTTGAGTTAAAAATCACAGCGTGGACACGCTGCGATTTCCAAAACCGCTGTGGTTTTGAAAATCGCAGCATGTGAATTAGATCTACGCTGGCGGCTTTCCTCTAGATATAATTGTAAAAGAAAGTCTGTGGAGGAAAACTCCATGAACTTTCTGTTGAAAGCCCTGCGGGAAGAACAGCAATGCGTTCACGCTCCATGGGGCCTTAGCCTAAAGGCGTTTTCCCAGCTCCCACATTCAGCAGTTTGACTCCTATCTCTTCTTGCCCCTCTCTGTATTCTTGAACAAGCTGGTGGGCAGCTTTGACAAGCATGATCCCGAGAGCTCAGCTCCCTTCTCCTCAAAGAGCAGTGAATCACCTTACATGAGATGCTAGATAAGAACTGAGACCAGGCCTGGGACCTAGGTAACCTTGTGTAGGCAATGGGGAGAAATAATCTCACATAGCAGGTAACCGAAACAGCATTTCCAAAGCAATGTATTTAGGAAAACTATTGAGTTTACATTACCTAAGCTAGCAATTTAGATAGGATCCTTGGATGGGAATACTCCTGTCACATAAAAATGGCAATGTGGTGTGTTGCTCTGTTCCCCCATGCAAGTAAAGGACCAGTGAGCCATATTTAACCACAGGGGCAAATGTGAGACAGAGGCTTGTACAGGTATTTGGGTATAGGAATTTACTTTATAAAAGAAGTTTTCCCATTCTAACCAACTTTCCCCCATCCTGGGAATTATTGTTCAATTTCTAGATCTAATCACTAGGACCCTTACTGGGGCTCGTGATCAATGAGAGTCTCTGTATTCTGCCTTCCACTGATCTGCTACTTATTTCCTATTCTATGTTTAGAAAGGATAAGTTGGTTGAGATGGGAAAACCCTTTTCATTGCCTTTATTGTTATCAAAATGT
The DNA here is from genome assembly GCF_031893055.1 of Leptodactylus fuscus. Taxonomy (NCBI): domain Eukaryota; kingdom Metazoa; phylum Chordata; class Amphibia; order Anura; family Leptodactylidae; genus Leptodactylus; species Leptodactylus fuscus. The sequence continues at coordinate 248,560,404 of NC_134266.1, forward strand.
TGTTACATCTCAACTGATACTAGGCTATGAGTAGAGATGAGCGAGTAGTGTTCGATCTAGTAGGTGTTCGATCGAATACTACAGTATTCGAAATACTCGTACTCGATCGAACACTACTAGCTGTTCGAGGTTTAAGGTTCGATGCAGAACCAGCGTTGATTGGCAGAATGCTATACATTCTGCCAATTAACGCTGGTTCTTCTCTTACCTTTCCGAAGTCTTCTCTGCGCTGCGTCCCCGCGTTTTCTTCCGGGTGGAATTCACTCTGCCTAGGCATCCGGCCTAGGCAGAGCCGACTGCGCATGCGCGGGCATGCACGCGCGTACACAGTCAGCTCTGATCAGGCGTAGGGTCTGGGCAGAGCCGACTGTGCATGCGCGTGCATGCCCGCGCATGCGCAGTCGGCTCTGCCTAGGCCGGATGCCTAGGCAGAGTGAATTCAGCCCGGAAGAAGACGCGGGAACCCTGCGCCGGGAGAAGACTTCAAGCAGAATCCAGCCCGACCGTCATTCGTGGACTTGGTAAGTATGATTTTATCGGTTTTTGCGTACCGCTGAAATGAGCATTTCCCCCCATAGACTATAATGGGGTTCGAAATCCGTTAGAACAGTCGAACAGTGTGCGGCTGTTCGAATCGGACTTCGAACCTCGGACATTTTAGTGTTCGCTCATCTCTAGCTATGAGCAGTCAGATGATCATTGTACATATCATTTTAGAAGTTCATAGACATGGAAACAATGAGATGGCCACAGTCATTAGTTTATTCTGTGCTTCATATATTAATAAAAAAAACAAACAAAGAACTTCTTGGAAAAAAATAGACTTTGCTCTGCATAAAAAAAAAGTGTTCTCAATTAGTTGGAATATTTTGTATAGATCCATAGAAGTCCAAAGTCTCTACAAGTCAATTACATAGCAGTTAGAGGCTGTAATTGTTTTTTTTTATATTACACAAACTATAAAACCTTGAATGGAAAAAAGTCATAAACATTATATATTAACTGAAAAGTTTTCACTTTATATGTAAATATATAATACATTTAGGAAGGAACACTGTAATAATGGCGAGCCTCCACTAACAGATGATTATATAGAAAAATTATTATGGCTTGTGGTATCTAATGCTGTTTACAGCTGAGACACTAGAATTATTACAATGTATTCTGCATGTTAATTAATTACACTGATTAAATGTTAACCAGTGTTTAGTGTCTATGAGATCCATTTGACTTTTACCACTGCAAACTGTGCTGAGACTGTGCAGAGCTACAGTACACTCAGTGACTGCATGTAGCCCTCTTCTATCCACATGATTCGTGCGGAAACCGAGCGGAAACCACACGGACCTCATTATAGTCTATATGGTCTGTGTGGTTTCTTAGGGTTGGTTCACACTAGCGCTTGTATTCCGTCTGCAAGGAGTCCGCATGGAGACCCCCCGAATGGAATACCAACACTAATGCAAGCGCTGTGCAGTTAAGCACACGGAGCCCATAGACTATAATGGGCTCTGTGTGCTTGCCGCGCACTGCTCGCACAATTCATTTGTGCGGGCAGTGCCCAACAAGCACACGGAGCCCATTATAGTCTATGGGCTCCATGTGCTTTGCAAGCACATCACTTGCAATTGTGATTGCATTACGTCCGGGGGGGTCTCAATGCGGACTCCTTACAGACGGAACACAAGCGCTAGTGTGAACCAACCCTTAGCTAACCACTTTTTAATGCCTATAGGTTTCCATTTGTAGGGTCCCCAATCGGACTCCCCAAACAGAATACTGAATGCGGATGTGAACCACGCCTTACTGCTTTATGTATGAAGCTTCTATGCAGGCTTATGGATCTTCATGATTACAGACTTCAAATCAAGCCTGTGTAGTCTGATCCTACATTATGTCCTTATTGGTAAACTAAAGAGCACTGCCGCACCTGCCATGATGTGACCTGAGGTAACAGCCTCGGGCGGTGTTCCCTGGTGAAAACACACTCTTCCACACACTCTGGAGGCAGAAAGAGAGGCCAGACGTGAAAAGAGTGTCTGTAATAATTGTAATAATACAATAGTTAGTGGCCGAACTTTTGTGGCACTGGGGAAGGTGAATAAAAATAACAAACAATTATACTCGCACCTCCTTGGTGTCCGCTGGTCACTAACGTCCACTTCAGGGATCTTCCAGCCTCCATCTGATGTCATGTTCCCTTGGGGTTACCACTAAGCCCTGAAGAGGATGGCAGGGACTGCTGGAAGCTGCAAAGATGCCCACGAGAGATGAGACAAGGTGAGCATAAGTGTTTGCTATTTTTACGTACCTTGAGGCTCTCCTTATCACGCTCTAGGTTTTAAGGAGATCTCAGAGCATGTTAGTGCTTTGTGGGTGACGAACCCCAAAAGTCTTACATGAAGCCTGAAATTGACCAAACCTTGAGTTTTCATGCTGGTTCCTGGGACCTGTATTTATTTGCCTCCACTCCTGTTTTCACATGTATTTGTTACCTGTATAATGCATGCTGTCTGAACAGATTGTTGTAATGGTAAAGTAGCTGCTACAGTACAGTTATACATAACCACATGTGAACATGGGAGAGGAGGGAGGAGGGGGATCAACCCTGGTGTTGGATGCTGGACTGATCAACAGCTAGAAACCTTAGGTCAAACCTAAATAAAACCATCTTTAAACCCTTGCTGATATACGCCGTAATAGTATGGCAGATGTTGGATGTATAAACATGGCGGCTGTTCAAGAGTTGAGTGGTCACCATGGCTGCTGGAATTCTGCAGTTTCACATAGCAGAAACCCGGTGCTAATGCCCGCGATCAGGGCCTGCACTGATCGCAGGTATTAATCGCTCTGGCATCTGGAAAAAAATTTAAGAAAAAGTGATAAAAGCATTAGACATTCCCCAAAATTGTATAAGTAAAAAGTACACCTGACCCCGCAAAGAAAGACACCCTATGCATCCCCTTGCATGGAAGTATAAGAAAGTTACAGGTGTCACAATATGGCGACTTTTAGAAAAATACATTTTTTATCACAGTTTTGGATTTTTGTTAAGCGGTTAAAATATAAATAAAATCATATAAATTAGGTATCCCTGGAATCACACCACAACATTGAATACAGATGACATGTCAATTTGGCTGCATAGTGAGCGCCGTAAAAACAAAGCCCATAAGAGAGTCACACAAATGCATTTTTTCTTCAAATCCACCCCATTCTGAGTTTTTTTCCACCTTCCCAGTACATTGTTCAGAATAATAAATGGTAGCATCATGAAGAAAAATTTGTCTCACAAACATTAAAACATCATATGGCTCTGGGAATGGAAAAATGTAAACGTTATGAGGTTTGGAAGGCGGGGGGAGTCAAAAACAAAAATGTAAAAATTCCTCTGACGGGAAGGGATTAAACAGTCCCTGTATAAACCTTTTAAGATACCAAAACTGCGTAATTCCTAATACATGATCAATATTGATGAAGGAGAGACTTAATTGTCAAGAAATCAAAGCACAATAATGGCAGCCCCCACTTTGCGTATGTCATAGACATTGTTTGCTATTGTGGAGGAAGTCAGAAAAACCACAGTGAGCATCTGTTATAAAGTATATAATACACACCTACCCATTATTTCCATATTGTTACACAACACAATAGACGGATGGGAATTTGTGGCAGTGACTAAACTAATGTCCTTGATGTCTTTGTGTAAACTTAAAAATAGCCAACTGTATAAAAGTCATATATTTTAGTAAGCAGTAAGACTGTTCCCAACTCTCCTGATAGATAAATTGCCCTTCAATATCTAGACTGTAAACTTTCAAGATACTTAAAGGGGTTGTCGCATCACAAGGATCTTATCTATACTGCTTGTTAATGTGGATGTAAGACTTTTCCTAAATACACTGCTTCAGCAAAGCTGCTTTGTTTGTCCACTATCTTACTTTATTCAATTCATTGTTGACACAGCCCTTGACTTATCTGCTCAAAAGTCAAGTGATGTATCTGCTGCTCTCAGGGGGGAGGGAGGAGGGGCTAAGTGCAAGGAGCGAGCCTATGTTTCTAGCTATTCCTGTGTCTGCACCACGTGACCTAGCTTCCTGCTATCAGATAGAGGAGAGGAGCTGCTTTCATTTCTGAACTCGTCTTCTGCTCTCCCAGTCATCAGGTTAGCTAATTCAATTGTGTTCATTATGGCAGAGACAGGCCGTCTCTGTATGTAACACAGAATGGAGTTGATCCTGCCTGTACTTCATAGTCCAATATTATGCATATAGTGTTGTTTAAGGACCTTTGATGACATCACAGGCCCTTCAGCCGCCCCATAGGATCACGCTATGTGGTGGGCAGAGCTACACGCTAATTTGGGGGGGGAGCTAAATGGCAGGTTGCATGTGAAACCCCGCCCACCAAATGATGCAAGAAACCAGGACGAAAGAAGATTTTACAGCAGTGAAGACTGGTGAGTATGCGACGTGGGAATACCCCTTTAATGGTGGAGAATAAGAGTACAGATATCTACCATATCATGTAGAATGTATGCAGATCCATATCGGCAGATATCTGTTTGTAAAGGAATTGCTAGTTGTGCAAATCCCTAGTACTGCTGCTGCTGGAACAATGGAAAAAGGAAAAGACAGAGACAGTGAGCCCTAAACTCGACCCAGCCCCTGTCCCTGCCTACTTGCCTGAGCTGTCCTAGGCGATAGAAGACAACTGGGCAGCAAAACCCTTCCTATAAATAATTTTTACTGACAGGTATTTACTCAGAGAAGGGTCTATCACAGAAGGAGTAAAAATAAAACAGAACTTTTAATTTTAGATACTATAATACACAGTCAAACAAACTATCGTCCACTCAATATAAAAATAGAATTTGGGGCGGTGATATCAGATACAGTGTGATCCAGAGAGATGCAATGTCTCAATCCGGACCATATAACACCCGCTTTCCCATATAAATCTGGATAGAAATACACAATTCTTCAGTAAGGCAAAATACCCAAGTAATATAATTGGGTTAGCCTAAAAACATGAATGGGTGGTTCATGAAGGTACTGCAAACACATGAATCCACCTTATAGGGACACTGTAACTAGACCTAGGCATAAAAATATAAAGTCCCAACAGAAAATCCCTATCAGATGTATTACTACAATAGGGAAGTACATCCACAGTGTTCCTGGTAATATATAGTGTAAACCTCAACACGTTTCGCTATATTGATGTTTCATGCTTATCAGGAGGATATGAACACACATATACCCAAAGAAAAAGAAAACCTTGTGGTTAAAACCACAGTTCCCATGTCCCTGATGGTGTGATGCGGTTCTCGAATCTATGCAATCTCTCTGGATCACACTGTATTTGATGTCACCGCCCCAATTCTTTTGTCATATTGAGTGGACTACTGTCTTTTTTATTGTGTTTTATAGTGTCTAAAGTTAAAAGTTATGTGTTATTTTTACTCCTTCTGTGATATACCCTTCCTAGAAGTAAGTGTCACTTAGAACAAGACTGGACAAAACAACACAGAAGAGGAGTCAGCAAGGCAAGGGTCAAAGCCAGAGAGACAAAGCAGTACAAAGTCGTAATCCAAAAGTGTAGTTGCAATGGAAGCCAAAGGTCAGAGGTCAGTAATACAATAGAAAGAGAAGCAAGAAGCTAGCGAGGGCAAAGTCATAGGACAGAGTCAAAATAGCCAGCAAACCTGTGTTGGCTAATAACCTGTATATAGGAAAGTCCAGGACCTGCCCCAGACTTGATTGGTAGACAGGCTGTCAATCCCACAGGCAAAGCTAAGATTAACTATTTGATGGACAGAGGGAAACAAGGTGCAGGAGATGGATGTGGTGGAAACTCAATTACAGAGGAAGGGCAATAGAACAGTGTTCAAATAGAGTAACAAAAAACTCTAAGCAAGGAATCAAACTGAACCCACCTCCTGCATCACAACGTGTGAGCGGATGGTGACACAGAAACATTACAATTAGCTTTTGCACCCGTTGTTCTGATCCTATGACGGTTTAGAAGAAAGGAGTATAAACCTAGCCCGAGGAGAGTCAACCAGGGGTATAACTATAGGGGGCGCAGTGGTAGCAGATACTACTGGAGCCTTAAAGGTCCCTCTGCCACATAAAATATACCACTACTCTAAAAGACACAGCATAGGTAAGAGCTCTATTACAGCCCAGGAGCTTCAAGTTACACCTCTGTAGTCAACCAATATATTAAATATTCCTTGAAATAATAACATAATTGGATACAACCCAAAGACAAAAGTGGTGGACCAAAGATGGCAAGACACGTTAAAAAATGTCTGACAACCTTAGCAGAATGGGCTGACTATGGCACTGTGTTTTGTTGTGTTCCAAGGTGTACTAGGGAAGAAAGATTAAATTGTTAAATTTCAGCACCTCCTCCTCTTCTTCACAAAGAAGATAGACTACTGCCAGAGATATCTCGAGGCTGCTTAAGACACAAGACAAGCATGCATGTATATGGTGGAGTCTGCAGTAATATTTGTTGGCCGAATGAGTGCTGAACTTGGTGTACTATTATTTCATATAGACTAGAAGAAAATGAATTTTTCACAGCGAAAGTTTTCATACTATTAATATTTAGCAACATGGCCATACCTCGTCCCCATTTTATAGGATTGCACATTCCAGCTATGCTACA